>NC_141252.1:620000-998163 GCF_054856555.1 Leptonotus elevatus
CCACCTCCTTGGTGTCACGTTGAGCCAGTTTGGCGAGATGTCCCTGTGGCTGTTTCCCCCCCCAAGGCCACGGAGCTGGCCGAGTACAGCGCCAAGATCCTGCTGCTGGAGGAGGCCAAGAGGGTGAAGGAGGAGGAGGCGGAGACGTGGCACTGCAAGGTGAGCTGCGGACGAGCAAACGGCCGCGCGACGTGGCTTTTGTAAGTGAAGGCGGACTCGAGACCAAGTCCCCCGTCCCCCGTCCCCCGTCCCCCGTCCCCAGGCTAAAGAGGTCGAGGAGAATCTGGTGAAGACGCAGGAGGAGCTGCGCACCGTGATGACCAGCTCGGCCCCCGTGGCCGTCGCCGCCTCCTCGTCCTCCTCGGACAGCGAGAGCGACCACGAGCACAGCGAGGAGAACAGCACCTACAGCGCCGAGCTGCACTCGCAGGGCTTCAACGACCACCGCCGCGAGGAGGAAAGGCTCACCGAGGCCGAGAAGAACGAACGCCTGCAGGCAAAGCTCAGGGTGAGTAGGGGCGGGGGAGGGGTTTAATGTGATATGGTTTAAGTAGGGTTTCAAGACAGGGTTAGAGTTTTGGATTAGGGTTTCAAACTAGGGTAAGGGTCATGGACTATGGATTCAAGACAGGGTTAGAGTTGCAAATGAGGGTTTTAGACTAGTTTTAGGATTTCAAATTTAGGTTTGAAGCCAGTTATAGGGTTTTGAAATAGAGTTAGGGTTTTAAATTAGTGTTTGAAGCTATGGTTACAGTTTTAAATTAGAGTTTCAAGACAGGTTTATAGTTTGAAATTAAGTTTTCAAGCCAGGTTTAGGGTTTCGAAATGTGGTTTTAAAATAGGGTTTCAGTTTTGAATGAGGGTTTCAAGCTAGTTAGGGCTTTGAGGGTTTCAAATCAGGTTTAGGGTTTCAAGGTAGGGTTGTGGCTTTGAATTGGGGTTTCAAGACCGGGGGTTAAGGTTTTGCATTAGGGCTTTTAAATACGGTCACAGATTAGGGTTTACAATCTGGATTAGGGTTTTAAAATAGGTCTTCAAGATAAACTTGATGGTTTCAAATTTAGAGTTCTCAATTAGGGTTTCAAGACAAGATTAGTGTTTCAAAATAGGGTTTTAAACCAGTTAGGGTTTCAAGATATAGTTAAGGTTTTGAATTAGTATTTTATGCTCGAGTAATGGTTTTGACAAAATTAGGATAAGGGTTTCAAATTAGATCTTAAAACAAGTGTTAATGTTTTAAATGAATGTTTCAAAGTTGTGTTAAGATTTAAAAATTGTGCTCTGAAGCTTTCAGGCCAGGGTTAGGGTTTTAAATTAGGGTTTGAAACTAGTAGGCTTTTAAATTAGCATTAGAAATTGGAGACCGGTGCGTTGGACAACCTCCTCTTTTTGACCTTTTGACCCGGTTTGTCATGTGGCCCTCAGGCGCTGAGCTCGGAGCTGGAGGAGTCACGCGACCAGAACAAGAAGACGGCCAGCGACCTTCTGCACGCCGAGAACGTGCGCGCCGGCCGGGACAAGTACAAGACGCTCAGGCAGATCCGCATGGGCAACACCAAGCAGAGGATCGACGAGTTCGAGGCCTTGTAACGCCAAACCTACCCAAGCACTCAAACGGCCGCACTGTACAGCGCGCGCACTCGGCAGCGTGTGCGTGTGTCTTCGTGTCGTAAAACTCAATCGAAGTCTAATTGCTAGCCTTATTTTATTTTTATTATTACGCTGGCCTAAGAGCTTCGTTTTTCAATCTCTCCATGTTAAAATAAAACTTGTTTCAACTTGTTTTATCTGTTGTCGCTTTTGTGACCGAAGTAACATTAAACTCTCATTTCGACGCCATCTTAAAATAATCGACTGTCTTTTTTCCCCCCAAATGTTTCAGGAAACACAAAAAACGGAACCATTTGCATCACAAGCAAAAAAAATGACTTGGACAATTATTTGAAACCGCCGACCTTGTTTCAAACCCTAAACCAGGTTTAAGACACTAACCTGAATTGAATAACCCTGGCTTGAAACCTTAATTTAAAACCTTAACTCATACTTAAGGATTCTTTGAAACCCTACCCCCGTCTTAAAAACTGCAGTGTCAAAACTCGTTTGAACTCTTAACCCTAATTTGAGCCCCAATCCTGCCTTTAGGACCCAAATTTTGAATCACTATCTTGAAATCTTAATTTAAAACCCTAACCTTGACTTGAAACCCTAATTTGAAACTCTATCTTATTTTTAGAACCTTCATAGAAAACCGCAAATCTTGTGTGAAACCCTAATTCTTGCTCAAATCTCGAACCCTGGCTTGAAACCTTAATTCAACATTAACCTTTGCTTGAAACACTCTGACTCGCATGTCAAATTTGAAACCTTACTCTATCTTGAAACTCTTTCTTTGCAGCCTTAATTTGAGCATTTTTGGGATTATTTACTAAAATGTACAATGAATTAAGTCTAATGAAAACCTAGCATGCGTGCGTGCTTTATACTCTGTTGGCACCGACTACTTCCTGGAGATGAAGACAAAAGCTGTCGGTGCTACTTTTAGAAGACGATCCCATGATAATGCAGATGGGCAAAGCTTGAAGGCAACGTGTAAATGCCCCACCCCTAATAAAACAAACACAAACTGATAGAACGGGAAGAGCTGCCGCGTTGTTCTCACCTTTCAAAAAGTTGGCATCAACTTGAAAAGCTTGGCATCATGAGTGGATTCACCTGGGGGTACATTTCTTATGAGGGTTTTCCATCCGGATTAGGGTTTCAAATTGAGCCACTGAGAACTAGAGGGGGTTAAATAGATCTTTGTTAATAGGGACCAAGCCCAAGTGTGTACCAAATTATTAATACTTCAAGAAAGAGGACAAATAACGTTGTACTTCTACCAACATGGGAGTCAAGAAAAAAAAGTGCAATACTACACTGCCCCCTGTCTGTTAAAATGAGAAGTAAAGCTTGATTGACACCAGTATTCATCTGAAGATAAGACATTTTCTTTATTCACTTATGCACTTAAAAATGATTTTTTATTTGTTATTTGTTATTGGATTAGTCCACTCGTCAGAGGCTCGGTTAAGATTTCAAGCCAGGGTTCTGGTTTTAACGTTTTATACCAAGCATAGTGATAGGGCTTATTGTCTTACAAATCAGTATTGGAATTTTTAAGTCAGGCTTCAAGATTGGGTTAACATTTCATGTTTGTGTTATGGTTTTAAATCAAGTTAGGGCTTCAAAGTTGGTTTACAAAGTCTCATTGGTTACTGTTTAAAGTTTGGCTTTCAAATGACGGATTAAGGTTTCATTATAGGGTCATGTTTCCGAAATAAAATGTCAAGCTTTGGCTGGGGTTTCAAAGTAGGGTTAGAGTTTGAAGATAGTGGACTAACAGCCCAGATGATGCAAATTGTAAAAAAAAAATGCAAATGTCACTTAATATTGACTTTAGCATCTGTCAAGTAGAGCGTAGCTTGCCAGACAGCCTGCACGGTCAATATTTGCTCTTTTTGAAGACAGTTGGGTGATCCTTTCCTCCTCCTCGTCTTCCTCCTCCTCCTCCTCCTCTTCTAGCGTGGGGTTGCCCATTGGTGTGGTCCTCCAAAATAGCCGCTGATGACAAACAGTCCGGTGACGTGTACCGCGGGGAGAAAGCAGAAACAGGAGGATGTGAAGGAAGAGCTCCGGTGGCGGTGCTGCGCCCGGACGCTCAGCCCGACTTTGAGAGTACTTTTCCGGCAGGCTCTCCCTCCTTCCCTCCCTCCCTCCCTGCCTCCCTCCTTCCTCCTGCGCCATGAAGCGGCAGAACGCCCGCACCTTGGCGCTCATCGTCAGCATCCTGACCTATCTGGTGCTGGGCGCCGCCGTCTTCGAGACGTTGGAGTCCCGCGAGGAGCGCGGCCACAAGCGGCGGCTGGAGGTACTGCGCCAAGAGATGATGCGCAAGTTCAACCTCAGCCGGGTCAACTTTGACGAGCTGGAGCAGGTGGTCGCCCAGCTGCGCGCGCATAAGGCGGGCGTGCAGTGGCGCTTCGCCGGCTCCTTCTACTTCGCTATCACTGTGATCACAACCATAGGTGAGTGAGGGGCGACCGAGGCTTTCAAAGTGAGGTTTTGAGGCTGGGAGCGTGGATTTGGGTTTCGAGATCAAGTCTAGTTTTGAAATAGATTTTGAATTAGGATTTCAAGACAGTTAATGTTTCAAACCCATAAGGTTAGGCAGTGTTAGGCTAAAAGTTAGGGTTTGAAATGTGAGTTTCAAGACATGGTCAGTGTTTCAAAACAGGATTTGAAGTCTTGTTAGAGGTTCAAACTAGGCAGAGAGCTTGAAGGTGATAGTTTCAAGATGAGGTTTTAAATGGCGGTGAATGTTTCAATCAAAGATTAGGATTTTGAGTTTCATAGTTACGTTTTGGGCTTCAAGGCAGGCTTGGGTTTCGAACAAATGTCAGTGTTTGAAATTGGGGTCTCAAGACATGGTTCGGGTTTTGAAATAGGATTTGAAGCCTGGTTTGAGGTTCAATCAAGGGCAGGGCTTTGCAATTTGGGGTTAAAGCCAGGGTTGGGTTTTGAGGTAGGGTTTTAAATCATGGTCAAGGTTTCAAGAAAATACTATGTTTTTATATTGGTCCTTCAAGGCAGAGATGGGATTTAAATTTGAGTTTTAAATCAGGGTGACTATTTCGAGCAAAGATTGGGGTTTTAAATTACGGTTTCAAGCCTGAGTGAGGGTTTCAAACAAGGGTCTGTGTTTCAAGACATGGTTAGTGTTTCAAATTAGGGTTTCAAGATGGGATTGGGTTTCAAATTGGGGTTTTCAAGCCTGTGTTGGAGTTTCAAAAAAGGGGTCCGTTTTTCAAATTAGGGTTTGAAGACATGGTTTGAGGTTCAAACAAGACTCAGGTCTTTAGAATTAAGTTTCCAAGTAATGGTTAAGGTTTCAAATGAGGGTAGCCAGGTTTGCGTTTCAAAGTAGGGTTTTAAATCATGGTGAACCTTTCAAGCAAAGGTTAAGTTTTTGAGATGACTTGTACGGCACAGATAATAACTCCAAAACCGGCATTTTGAGTTCCAGTCAAGCGTTGCTTTGTGTCTCCCACAGGCTACGGCCACGCGGCCCCTAGCACGGACTCAGGGAAAGTCTTCTGCATGTTCTACGCCCTGCTGGGCATCCCGCTCACCCTAGTCATGTTCCAGAGTTTGGGCGAGCGCATCAACACGCTAGTGCGCCACCTGCTGCACCGAGTCAAGAAGTGCCTGGCGCTGCGCCACACCGAGGTCTCCATGGCCAACATGGTGGCGGTGGGCTTCCTCTCCTGTGTGGGCACCCTGTGCGTGGGGGCGGCCGCCTTCTCCCGCAGCGAGGGCTGGAGCTTCCTGCACGCCTTCTACTACTGCTTCATCACGCTCACCACCATCGGCTTCGGCGACTACGTGGCCCTGCAGCGGCACGACGCGCTGCAGAAGGAGCCGCGCTACGTGGCCTTCTGCTTCGTCTACATCCTGATGGGCTTGACGGTCATCGGCGCCTTCCTCAACTTGGTGGTGCTGCGCTTCCTCACCATGAATGCCGAGGACGAGCGCAGGGATGCCCAGAGGGATGCCCGGAGGGATGCCCGGAGGCACGGGGCCACGCGGGGCGGCGGCAAGCCCGGTTCGGAGATGGCGTGCCTGGTGCCGCCCGCCGCCTCCGCGCCGTCGACGCCCAAGGCTAAAGACGTCTACACCGAGGTGTTGCACTTCCAGACCATCTGCTCATGCCTGTGGTACCGCAGCGAGGACAAGCCCCGGGCACCCTCTGACGCCGTCCCCCGGGAGCTCGGCTTCGCTGACGCTTACCTGCCGCGGGACAGGACGAGGTTCGCCGAGACGGCGTCCACGGGTTGCGTGTGCACGCCGCGCCGGCGCTCGAAGAGGCGCCTGGACATTCTCTCGCCGTTCCGGATGTTTATGAGACGCAGCTCCGTGTAGGGGCAAAGCTACGCCAAAAGCGGACGACTCGCGCTCGGTGGGAGATTTCAACTTGTGGTGCTAAGCAAACAAAAACACAAATAGTGAACTTGACAGTTGTATTGCAGGTCTTCTTTAGGTGTAGGCTACAAACTTAAAAAGCAAAACCAACTCGAAACAAGCAACAAAGTTGCAGTGATGCAGACTCGGAGGTGGCAATTAAATCCAGGTCCAAAAAGTAAAAACCCTGCCCCAGTTTGGATTTAGCCACAGGTGCTTTGACTCAACCGGCAGTTAAACGAGCTTGCGTGTTTACCTGTGGCTAAAGCAAAAGTGTGGCAGAGTTTTTACTTTCTGGACCTGGATTTGTCAAAACCTGCCACAGTTAGCCACAGATGCTAGCTCGCTTATACTAGTTCCTCGGGAGCTTGTTTACCTTGCCGGTTGAGTAGAAGCACCTGTGGCTAAAGCCAAACTGGCAGGTATACTTTCTGGACCCGAAATTTGCCAAAGCCTGCCACAGGAGCTCATTTACCTTGCCAGGTTAATCTCACTAGCTCCTAGGGAAATCGTTTAACTTGCCGTTTGAGTAGAAGCACCTGTGGCTAAAGCCAGCAGGGTTTTTTTCTGCCACAGTTTAGCATTAGCCACAGGTAGCAAGCTAGCTAGCCGGAGCTCATTTACCTTGCCGATTAGCTCGATAGCACACAAGGAACTTTGCCAAACCCTGCCACGGTTTGGAAACATTTGGAACAGGTCTAATAGTCTTTAGGTCGCTCCTAACCATACCGATGATACAACTCAAAATAAGCAGTCAGTGCTGCTCAATTTGTGGTGCTATAAACTCCAGGTATTCTTCATGCATGCAAACTTCAGGGTTTCAAATTAGGTGGCAGTTGTGCAATATCATAAAGAGTCTCCGGGATGGCTTGTTTGATGAGAACTGTAAAAAAACAACAACAACACAATTCAAAATACGCGACATAGCTGGTTCACTATCATGAAGTGATTGTTATTCCCGAAAAAAAAAAGGAGAGGTGGGAGTAGTAGATGGTAAGAGGACTATTTTTAGAGACTATCTTTAGCGTCGGTCTGCATTGGCAGATGGGAGGAGCTTTGCCATGTTAGCACAAAGGATAATTATCAAGCTGTCAATCAGTGCCTGACATAGACTCCGATAGACAGTAATTAGAAAAGTCCACGAAAGGCATAGGGACACTATACATTGTGTTTTCCTATTTTAATAGCAAAAATATTAATAATCACTCAGTAAGTGTAAACCATACATAATGAAAAACAGAAACACTGTTTACTGTCAGTAAGTCTTTATGTATAGAACCCGCGTAGTGCAATCCAGATGGTTTCCCTCTTGGAATTCTGACCCAGGTCCAGTTCCGGAAAACCTACAGCAGTCTCGTTACATGCAGTGAGTGGGGTGACACAGTGTCATGTAAAAGTGCTTAGTTGATATTACTGTGGGCCAACATGGGACAGAGATGGGATCCTGGGAGGGTGACCGTGCTAAAGTATAGTACGATAGAACTGGCCAATGACTTGAAATAAGCCACAAAGTGGGTAAAGCTACAGTAGTGTAGTGTTGTATCATGAAGAAACGTCAAATGTTAACAAGCGCAGTCAGCGCAATGTAATTATTGACCAGCGTACAGCAGCATTTGCCCCATTGGTGACAATGTTCACAAGGGGTGTAACGAAATTTGAATCGCAAAACCGGTTTCGATTTAAAATGTTAGTACAGGTACCTCAAATTAAAGCAAATCAAATCGTTCCACTTTAAAACACACCGTCCTTGAATCGTAGCGCACCCCGTACGTATCAAATTGGTCTTTTATGAGATGCACAACCCGAGTGCTAACCCTTGACGGGAAACCGTTAAAAACACAGCCGGACATACAAACACGGCGCGTCTCCGCCACATCGTGGTTCGCGAGGCCTGGCCACGTGCCCGCGAAGGCCGCCTTCGGCCATTAAACCGACGACAGAAGGAGCATCCGTTGGACAAATCCCTGTATTGAACCCCCGCCGGCCGAGCATCTGCTGTTTGTGCTTTTGGCAGCCGATCCGACTATCTCTGTCAGAGCCCAAAAATAGTCCCCCTGAAGGTCAGCCTCCGCGTTACGTCCATTGAACACTGAATGCACCATCGGGTCCCCAAAAAAGTGGAGCTATTTTAAATGTACCAGGCAGCACGTACTCCTGGGATACCTTTGCTGAGCCCACATACCTTTTCGTGTAGCTTCCACATGACACTTTGCTTCTTCCAAAGCCAAGATGGATAAAAAGAGCATCTGCCAAAATTCATGTCAAATGTAGTCCCCTAAAAAAATATATTTGTTTGAGTGTTACTTGTGTCATTGTGTAATTGGTGACAAATATTGCAGTTATTCAACTGTATGCTCATTTTTTTTTTTAAATAAAAGTTATATTTTTTAGAATGATAGAATTTTATGATGCATGATTATTCTTTTTGATTAATAAATGCTCCTGTTACATAATACTTGGGAAAACATACTCATGACAATATCACTTGGTGCCGCAAATGTGGTGGTATTCAGGTGGTTTGGCAGCCATCATTTGAGGTATTATTGAGGATTAAATGTTGTTTATAAAACAACCACATAACTTTCCCTTAAAGTCAGCTAGCTTAATGTTAACGCATAGCGGGAAATGCCATTGATGGATTAGCCTCAGTGTCGCGGCGTTATTGAAGCAAGGGATATTTGAATCCAACAGTGGAGCAACTCATTGAGACAGATCGTGTAAAGAATAATCACAGCCTATATTCCTTATCCTACAACAAAAATGACTGTGATGTGACTTACAGCGGGGCTGAGACTGAGATCGCCTTTTGCCATGTAGGCTACAGTAGGTCCCGATGCCTGGACTACAACGCCCCCAGGTGGCCAAGATGTGCACACCAGCACAATGTCCACTGAAATGAATTGAGAAAAAAATGTGGTAAAAATGTTTTATTTCTTTAAGTACATTTTTCTTGCTTAAAAAACAACAACATTAGTGGGCACGGGATAATTCAATTTGTATGCCAAGGCACCATTGTATATTGAAGTGTTTTGGAATGATGGAGTCATATATTTAAGTTCAAAATAAGCATATTTAACAGTTGGGGCCATTAATTACATTTTCGTAGCAGGTCTCTCTATCTCCGAGAGTAGAAAGATGGCAGATCATTTATATATTGGTGAATACTGTAACTTTTTTAAAGTGGGGAAATAACAGCAGAAAACTCACAATTCTTGTTTCAGAGTTCCACAACATTAATACGAAAGAAAAAAAACACACGTCCATATGAAATAGTCCGAATGTCTCAAAATAGCACATTTTGAGGGGAAGGGGAAAAATGATCAATGTCATCTGGGCAACAAATTAGAATACGTATATTTTTTATTCCAAACCCCGTTAACCGAAAAGGGTGTTTGTGTTCTTGAACGTCGCATAAACGGGAACCTTTCGGGGTGATTGCCTTGTGTTGTTGCACTGTCCTTTGTATGCGGGGGGTGATGTTTATTGTTTATTGTTTAGTGCACGACGGGAGCTTGGTCTGCGGTTGTTGATGGGTCCTGGGACTTCACCGGGGAAGCGGAGGGTGTTGTTACATTATTTGAGTGACACTGGGCTATTTGCTAGGATAAAGCGGTTCTTAGGTGAGGACAATGTCTGACTGGTGGGGGGCAGCAATGCTCATGCAGTGCTTAGTCTGCCGGAAATAATAATCATAAGAAGAAGAAGCGGAAACCGCACCGTTCGAAAAAACGGCACTTGTCCTTTCCCCGCGGAAGTCCGAAGTCCGAAGTCCGAGCAAACTTCCAAAATGGAGCTGATGGAGGCCGCGAAAGCGTTGTACCACAACAACAAGTTGACGCTTCTGCTCGTCGGCGGGGCAGCCACGGTGGCGGCTCTGGGCGTCGGATATAAATACCTGAAGAAGCCGGAGACGCGTGTGCGTGTGGGCGTCGTGTCGCAGCTCTTCGTCCACCCGCTGAAGTCTGGAAAAGCGGCGTCGGTTCCGCTCGCCGAGTGCCTCCGGATGGGCCTCAAGTGCGGGCAGATGCAGGACCGGTGAGTCGATGTCAACATCCAGAGGTTGGATGGCTGCTGGAGTGGACGATAATTAATGTGTTTTTAAACTATACGAGAGTTGTTTTTATTATGTCATCTATCTATTTAGCATGTACTGTAAAGAGAAAATATACTACTCTAAAGTATCCTAAACAATTTATAGAGCTGCAACAACGATTATTTTAATAAATGAATCAGTTGTCAATAATTTTTAGTGATTACTCTTTTAATTGGATTAAAAAAAAAAAAAATTCCATTCAACTGCCTTAACAATTTTCATCCTTTTTAGTACCTTATTAACTTATTCCTTACCAATCGTTGCACCTCTTGGTCCACTAAAATTGCCTCTTCTACTCTTCCTTCTCTCTCATTTTCCTCATTCATTAACTCATCAGAGGATTACCATCCATCCTGCACACTACCTACTGACCAGTTAACACATTTCCAATCCATCTCCATCCTTAATCACTCTAACCTGCTGCACATCCTTCCTATCTCTATCTCTTTTGTCTGTAAAGATCTTTCTCACCTGCGCTACGGTCCAAATTGGCATACATGTCATCATATGCCTATTTTTTTTGGTCTTTGTCACCGCTGCCTTTGCTGTATGTCACATTTCCTTGTATGCTTGTCTCGTGTCTCAATGTACCACTTTTTCTTAGCTATCCTGTTTCCCCCGTGTGCTTTCCTGCACAAGATCAAGACAGAAAGAAAAAAACCATGCATGAGTTAATGAAAATCTCTATAAAGGGACATTTAAAAAATGAATGATTTACATTTTGGACCGGTTGGCACGGTGGCCTCTCGTGCTTAGCACAGTGGTGGTCAGTTCAATTAGGGACTCTAAATTGTCTGTAAATGTGAATGTGAGTGTGAATGTCTCAGGCGTGCCTTTGCCCCACCTTTCACATAAGTCAACTGGGATAGGCTCCAGCTCACCCATTACCCTTCTTATGCGAAGCAGTTAGCACATTCCATACACAAGGTAACTGAACATGTTTTACATGATTAAAACTACGGTACAGAAATAAAAGACAGCTGAGTAAAATTGCTAAAAGAACATACATTGCAAGAAAAAGATTCGACAAAATTATTCAGAAATGCTTTCAAAGGGCTCAGTGGTCAACATGAGAGAAAAATAATAAGTTTTTAACCTGGACTTAAAAAACCTTCCCGACTTCACTTCTTTTGGCAGCTTATTCCACTTGTGTGCAGCACAATAGCTAAATGCTGCTTCACCATGTTTGGTTTGAACTATTGTTTCCACTATTTGATCCTAGTCTATAGCTCTCACAGCCCAACTGGGTTTATATTTAACTAGCCATTCATAGAGCAGTAGCCGAACTTTAACATCAGTGACAAATAAGAGTATTCAATGAACTAATACAATTATGGTAGGTTTTTCTCTAGACATCAAAGATGATTTTGAGTCTTCAATGAATTAAACTTACATGTTTATGTAAACATCAAAGACTGTTAGTTTTCAATTAACACAATGTACGCGCTTTTCTAAACATCAAACGTGATTTTGAGTCAACAAATTGACATTTATGTAAACATCAAAGATGATTTTCAGAACCAATGTGCAAGATCAAAGACGGTTAAGTCTTCAACAAATAGTGATTTGTAAATAAATAAATACAAAGATTCCAAAGGCCTTAACGGATTTTTGTAAGCATCAAAGACGGCATTCATGAAAATGAAAATACGTTTTTGTAAACATCAAAGACTATTTAGGGCATTCAACAAACAAGTTTTTGTTTACATCCAAAACTACTTTTTTAAGCTACCTACCGTGTTTTTGTGAACGTCAAAGATTATTGGCAGTGTTGTGCCTGCAGCCAATGGATGGTGGTGAAGGAGGACGGCCACGTGGTGACGGGCCGGCAGGAGCCTCGTCTGGTTCTGGTGTCTTTGATGTGCGAGGGAGGTGACGTGTGCCTGAACGGGCCCGACATGGCCGAGCTGCGTTTCCCCATCAATCAGTCCAACAACGACGTCATGAAGTGCAGGTGCGTCGCTAACGTTCGAATGGCATCGTCGTCTTGTTTGTCACTCAACGCCTTTGTTGTTTTTTTGTGACTGCAGAATATTTGGTCTTGACATCCAGGGCCGGGACTGCGGGGACGAAGCCTCCCGTTGGTTGGTCCGCTATCTGAAGGCGGAGAAGATTTTCCGCCTGGTACACTTTGAGCCCCACATGAAGGCCAGGAAGGCGATGAACGCAGAAGCTCTTTTCTTGTCAAAGGAGGTCAGTTCACAGGAATTTGCAATAAAGACACGCGCGTGTTTTTGTATCATCAAAGACAAATTAGTTTTCAACAATGGCATTAAACATAAAAGGCAATAATTATGAAATTATTTCATGAGTCTTTAAAACTCATGTTTTCACAAACATTACCTTAATTACCTTATGTTTGTGTTTTGGTTGAAAATCAAAGACGTTTTGGAATGGTCATTGAAAATAACGTATGTAAACTAGCCTAAAAAAGGCGTTTACAAGAAAAGTAAAGACAATTTATAGTTTAGACACATTACAGTAACAAACCTAGCATGCTTCTTTTCGGAAACGTCAAAGAGTCTTCTAGCCTCATGTACGTATAGATTTCTTAAAAACAAACAACAAATGGTATCTTCAATGTATCTGATGTATGTATATTGTAAATATCAAAGCAATTTTGAGTCTTTGATGAACCTTATATATAACCATGCAATTGCAAAAAAAATGTTTTTAACATCAAAGACAGTTCTCAAACGTACGGCAAATGTGTTTGATAAATATCCGAGACTTTGGTCTTGAACTAACTTAACATACAATTTTTGTTTGTATCAGACTACTTCACTGAATGTAACACATTTTTGTGAACATCAAAGACTGTTCTGAATCTTTTTTTCCCGTAACAATCAAAGACAATTTAAAGTCTTTAATAAACCTAACACATCATTGTGAGTCTTAAATAAACCTAGACTATGTGTTTTCATCAGCATTAGTCTAATCATGTATGCCATTTTGGGAACATCAAAAGCAATTTGGAATAATAATGTTAAACTGACAGTTTTTGGAAGCATCAAAGACAGTTTAGTGTTCTGCTAATTTAAAAAAAAAAATGTGTTTTATTAAACATCATTTTGAATCTTCCATTTCAGAAACGATTTAGTTTTTAATGAACCTATTGCATGTCATTTTGAGTCTTGTACAACGAGCCTAATGTATGGATTTCCATTAACATCAAAGACCTCAAAGTGTTTTTGTAACGTATAATCTAAACTAACGTACGTGTAAACATCAATTTAGAATAACAAACCAAACCAATGTTTTCGTTAACGTCAAGACTACTTTCAATGAATCCGATTTTTTCAAACATCAAAGACAAGCCTTGATTTTTCTAAACATCAAAGACAATTTATAGTCTTTGTTGAATTTGTGAACATCAAAGGCCTTAGTCAAACGTATGAATTCTTGGGGGGGAAAACAAGACAATTTGTAATATTCCTTTAAAGTAACCGTTTTTGTAAGCGCGAAAGATAAACGTGATGATGTGCATTATTTTTTGTGTGTGTGTGTGAAAATCGTAAGACATAATTCACCCTACATTATTTTTCCATGCCTTTTTGTGGGTGTGGTCCAGGAGGTGGTGTACTCCGACTGCGGTCCGATCATGCTGCTGTCCGAGGCGTCCGTCAAGCACCTGAGCAGCAAGCTGGACAAGGACGTGACGGTGGAACGCTTCCGCCCGAACGTCGTCATCAGCGACTGCGAAGCGTTTGCCGAAGTACGACCAGCCTCCTTCTGTCGCCAATAAGAAAAAAATAGCATCATGTGCTATGGAGGCGGAGGACTAATAATACTCGCGACTCAACCAGCAACATGCTTCTTTTTTTTTATGTGTGGGTGTGCGCGCACAGGATTCATGGGAAGAGATCCAGATTGGTAACGCTCGTCTGCGGCGGGTGATGTCATGCGGGAGGTAATTTCTTGTTTGTTTTTTGGGTGGAAAACAATTGTTATTTTTCTTAAAATCTTTCTGTCTACACGTGTTGCGCAACTATTTGTTCAAATATCCGTTGCGTAAAGGGTTATAACTAACTACAGTAGTGACATCAATGCTAATTTTGTTAGCCCATCAATGGGGTTTTGGCCTTTTGTCAATTGTGCAGTTTGGTTAAATGTAGGACATGGCCGATATGGATTTTTTTTTTTTTTGGCAGATGCTGATTCCAATATTTTGCAGGGGGGAAAAAAATCTAATAATAAATTAATCATCCGATTTTTTTTTTTTATAAATAAAACTTGGGGGGGGGTCCTCTAACACTTACAACAAAGAAATTAATTCCAGGCAAAACATTGGTTTATTTTACAATACTTTGACCTTTAGTAGTTTATGTATTTATTCATTTATTTATTCATTTATTTATTTCACAGCAGAGAGGAATCATCTTATATTTAAGCCTTAAATGTACGCTACACATAAGCAAATTACGACAGTGAAGCCAATTTGTTTCCTATGCTAACCTGCAAACTTTGTCCTCTCGTCAAGGTGCATTTTCACCACGGTGGACCCCGAAACTGGAATCATCAACAGAAAGGAGCCTCTTGAAACACTGAAGAGGTATGGCACTGTTGCGGTTTGCAAACAGGGCCCACCATTTCTAATATTTTGATTCGATCGTCACAAATGGCCATTAAATCAATAATTTAGTCATTGCAAATGGGAATGCCATTAGTTAAATACGAACGTTGTAAAGTAAATCCAAAAGTCCATTAAATAATTGAAAATACAAATTGAATTAAATTAAAATGCAAAATTAATATGAAATAATAAAACATAAAAATGAAGTTTGACAAATACAATTAAATGATTGAAACAATTTAAAAAGAAAGTTCCATAATTTAGTGTTATAAATAGGTTCAATATGGGACGGAATCAAATTTATCATTGCATATTCATAAGTACAGAGCAACGAAATTGACTTAACAGTTACAAAGCGTTCAAGAGACACTCAAACAAAATAAAAAAATGACCAACAGAATGAGACAGAACAGGAAGCTTGACGAGTTGCCAGGCAACGCTCCGTTTTCTCAAAATGAAAGAGAAACACAAGGGAGAGGAAAAAAAACGCCCCAGCGGTTTAAATAATGGATGGGTTGACTTTTTGAAATGTAATGTCTTTTGCTGTAATTACATTTGACTCTTGAATTATTATTAATTTTTATTTTTTTGGGGGACAATGGTTGTGTGTTCTTGGCCGCGCAGTTACCGGCAGTGCAAACCCAGCGAGAAGCACATCTACAAGTCGGCGCCGCTGTTTGGACAGCTGCTTAGCGTGGAGAAGACGGGCGTGATGCAGGTGGGCGATCACGTCTACAAGATCAGCCGCTGACGAAAAACAAGAGCCAACTCGGACCAAGCACTACAATCAAGATCATAATGGCACAAACATTTTTTTTTTAATATATATATATTAGTGTGACTACTTCATGAAATATGTCTATTAGAGTTCGGTGTTCATAACCTCAAACATCATTAAGGATTATCTGTCTTAACGTTTTTAACTTTGTCCACAGGTGACAATTTAGTCTCGAATATTTAGTGTGTTTTTTCGTAAACATGTCCAGTTGAGAGACTTCAATAAACCTTACGTATATTGAACAAACGTTCGTAAACAGCAAAGACGGGTTAGTTGAATGAACCTCATTTTTGTATTTTCTTTTCACGTCGAAGCTGATTCTTTAAAGGAGAGATGCATTGTGTTTTTATACATCAAAGATGATTTTGTCTTCAACAAAGGCAACGTGAAAACAAAAACAATTTAGTCTCAATGCCAAGCCTAACAATGTACAAAAACGATTGAATCTTGTACGAGCCGGCGTCTTTTCCTGCCTCTGATATGAAGGAAGCACAAAAATTGTTCGTTCGTGTTTGACATATTTTAAACGCCCCGAGGTATTTGCAAGCCGTGTAAATGTAGTTCTGCAAGTTCCACAAACTAACCAAGAATCCATAAACAAATTCAGTAAAACCGGATTTATTACAAATGAACTGGTGAAAATGTTTGTATTTTTTAGGGTGGGGGCAGAGTATGGACTCTACTTTGGATTGTTACTAAAAGTAGTTTGTGCTTTGACCTCACCTGTTTTTGCATTTGTTTGCTGTTAATATTGCCAAATTTTTACAAATTTTGCTACTAATTTTTTTCCACATGATATGCATAAAGAAGGCTCTCTGCGATAACGATTGCCATTTTTCATGATATTGCATTAAAAATAAAATGTTTGAAAGGAGGATAATGCCAACATGCATATTTTTTAGCATCTGCCATTTTCAGTTTCAACTACATCAAAATAATCTAAAACCATTGAAACTGCCTTTGCAGTGTATGATTGAAATCCCACACGCCCTTTAATTTGAGATTTGTTCAAGTCTTTTTTTTTTAAATAAACAAGTAAATTAATTTAAATGTATATAATATTGTTTTGTCTTATGCTAGAATAAAGGCAAATGACCATGCATTGATTTATTGACTGATTTAGAGTTGGTAACTTACAAAACATTTCTAGTTGCAAACATGGCTTTATGATCAATTCTAAATGTGGCTCGAAACCCTAATTCAAAACTCTACCTGGGCATTCTCACAGTCACACTCATCCAAGCTTGACACGTCGATTTGAAACCCTACTCTATTCCCAAATCCCTTGCTTGATGTATATATAGGATATAGGGTATCAAGCAAGGGATTATTTAAAACCCTATTATATCAACATTGACGTACAGTACCTCCGTAGTAAATGAACTGTTAAATGAGTGGCCAATTTAGCAGGATTTGTCTCCCCCTGCTGGTCGTTAAAATAAGTCACAACTTTTTTTTCTTTTTGACAACTTCAACTTTTTTTTTATAGGAAAATATTGATTTTTCACTGGTGCGATTCGATGGCAATGACGTCATCGGTCGCCGTTGAACTCATTGCAGGGGAATGCGATGGCATATATTTCAACAAAAAACACTTTAAGACCGACATTTTCTAAAAATAAACTCGTTTTATCTTCCGCATCCTAGTTTAGTGCGCACATGTTGCAACGCGCTCGCGTATAACGGAATCTACCAAAAGAGGAAACCAAGATCGAGTGACTTGCTGCTGCTGTCGAAGAGAACAAGGTAATTGCATCTGAATTTTGTTTTATTGCCGTTGTAATCATAAATAATCAGTTGTTTTGTATGCTAAAAATACTTTCTACCACTAGATAGATAGATAATATATATATACACACAGTATATACAATATATACATAAGATGAAAATAGAAAAAATAATAAAAAATAAACCACCTCATATTATCACTACTAACAAATGACATCACAATTGTATAGAATATATGAAACAACAATGCATGGCATCGGGTGTTTCAAGCCAAGGTTTCATGTTTAGGTTGCAAACAAGGGTTAGAGTTTCAAAACAGAATTAGCGATTTAACTTGAGTTAATGTTTCAAATGAGGGTTTCAAGCAAAAGGTCAAAGGTTACAAATGAGAATAAGATGGTTATGGCTTCATGTTTAGGTTTCAAACTAAGGTCAGGGTTTCAAGGTACGGTTTCTGGAATTAACGATACATAGTAAAGATTAGTAAATTATCTTAAATAATTGTTTTTTTTGTTGATGTCCTTGTAGAGTGTACGGGTTTACCTAATGAAGTATCTGTATGAGGAACGTGATTAAATGCATGTCCAGTACAGTCATCAAGTAACGTGTCAGTTTCCTTTTGAGCTCATGCTCACAGTTACTCAGCATTTGTCACCGGAAACAATGAGTGTGTTTAACTGTATAGAAATGTTTGCAACATGGATGTACAGTGCAATCACAATAAGCCATTTCGCCAAATTAGGACCAATTTGCATAAGTGTCATTGACGGATAAGGATTTAAGCAGACCCAACACAGTTAATTTATAATAAAAACACATAAAATATGTATTCATTATTATTAATTAATATTATATATAATTTAGGACATGGAAAAAGCTTTCTACAATGGTCGCACCACATATTTTCAACTTAAACCAAAGTTATAAGGCTAATAGTTAGCCAGCTAACAAAACAAGCTAGCTAGCCGAGTGGAGCTGGCTACACAAGTACAATTATAATGAAAATATATATTTGTTGGACACTTTTTTTTAACAGGTCATATACCACACGATGTCCAAATATGACCACTACATAGCAGTTGCTAAACGGGGAACTTTTTGACATAATAGTTGTGAGACAGTGCAAACCTGCTAGCTGCTTCCATGGGTTCTATCTTGTCTTGTGGATGATACAAACTCCTGACTTTAAATGCATTTCAAAATAAAAGTCCCAAATTGATTATTTATTTTTAGTGGGCAGGGTGGGCCTGTATAATAATTCATTAAATGAGCATTGCTGGACAAACCATCCATAAATAATAAACATACATTTCTGCCTCTTTTTTCTCTCTCCAACTCTAGCATTTTAGCCTTAAGCTAGCGGGGAGTATGTTTAATGTAAGGCAAAGTTGTTCAGTTGTTTACATTTCATAACACACTTGTCTTTGTTTTGTTTAATTTGACAATAAACACTAAGTGGGAGTGGCAACAAACAGCTTGAAGCCTTTTGTTCACTAGTTGCCAAACTGCTGCTTCTTGTGAATGGAGGTGGCGAGTTGGTCTAATTTCTCAAGGCACCTCAGGAATCTTTTATTTTTTTAAAAGTCAGTTACTCAAACACAAGAGCGAGATTTTAGCAGAGAATTCACAATTACATGAAATGTAGCCTTATGCTAATAGCATGTTGACACTACAGTGGATCACTTACAAATTATGATATAACATTACGAAAATTTGTAGTAGTAGGCCTGAGCTGAGAGTTTAGCCCGCGCAGTTAGCCTATATTAAAATATGTAGAAAAATAGTGAACTTATAGTTTTGGCCTTCCTGGACATGAATGAAATAACTTCATGTGGACCATATGGGACTTGTGGAATACTCCAATTTATTTCAAGATGCATAGTGAAGTGTGAATTTAAATGATTAAAAAAAAAAATAATAATAACTATTGTTGAGTTTAGTATATGTGTAAAAAATATATGTGGTACGGCTTTGAAGACCTTGTAATATCTCAAAAAGTTGAGAATTGTTTCCATGGGAGAACATTTAGGGTCCTGACCATTGTGATCACGTTTAGTATGAGTGGAACGGTCTTGAAGATCAAGCAGTTCCAAGTAAACAATTGTATCTTTACTGAATCATCATCAATCAGGGCAAGATGATCGACAGACTGAGCGAGCTCCGCACCGTCGCCTCCAAGCCCCCAGATGTGGTGGAGTACAGCCTGGGGGACAACCGGGAGGATCCGGAGCAGTATGAGTCTACTGTGCCGCTTTTCGGCGGTGAGGTGGCCATGGATGGCATCCACAGGGAAGTCCAGGCCACCAGGAAGGAGATCCTGCTCCTCACCATGGATGTCAAGCGTCTGGGCAAGGAGAGCAGTCGCTTCATCACCTCGGTTCGGCGCTTCAGCAGCATCAAGCGGGACGCCAACGCTTTGGGGCGCGCCATCAAGACCCGCGGGGAGGCCCTCGTGGCCCGGCTGGAGAAGCTCGGAAGGCTGAGCGAGGAGCTGGCTCGGGAGCACGGCGACTCCTCAGTGGTGGCCCGCGCGGCCCGATGCCAGCTCGCCGCGCTGACCGGGAGCTTCCACCGGGCCATGACGGACTACAACTGCGCCGAGATGGCGCAGCGGGAGAACTGCACGGCGCGCATCCAGCGGCAGGCGGCCATCGTGGGGAAGGAGGTGAGCCGGGGCCAGATCGAGGAGATGATGGAGACGGGCAAGTGGGACATGTTTGCGGGCGACGGCTTGCTGATGGCGTCGGACGTGCGCGGCGCCCGCTCGGCGCTGAGCGAGATCGAGAGCCGCCGCCAGCAGCTGGTGGAGCTGGAGGGCCGCATACGGGACGTGCGCGACCTCTTCCTTCAGGTGGCGGTGCTGGCCGAGGAGCAGGGCTGCAAAGCGGACCAAATCGAGGCAAACGTGCAAGGCGCCCGGGACTACGTGGTCGCCGCTGGTCACCACGTGTGCCAGGCGGTCAGGTACAAGAAGGAGAACCCTTGCAAGAAGATTTTCTGCTGTTGTTTCCCCTGCTGCCACTGAAGTCAACAAGTCAAACCTGGAACACAAATTGGGATCGTCCTCCAAGGATCAAATCTACTATGGCACTGTGCCGTCATCGTCGCCGGGATTAGGGTTTTATTTTTTTTAGGCCGATGCTGAAATGGGCCAGAATAAAATTTTGATAACAGATTAATCGCCCGATTAATTAAAATAAAATAACTTTTTTTGTTCCTTAATGCATACAACAATAAAAGCAATGGGGTAGATGCCACGGACTTCAGACTTCCGGGTTTCTCACATCAGCGTAGTTTCCATCCACTGATGGCCGGGTTCCAACACTCGCACCCCAACTGAGACAGACACACTACACACTCGCACCCGTCGACGGGAACGCGCAACCGAGGGGCGCAAAGGCGGAAGCGCAAGAACCGGGACGCGGCCCACACCTCGCAAACAGGAAACGGAAACAAAGCTGATGTGTGAAAACCAGGAAGTTGGAAGTCCCGCCTCCTCCGTGGCATATACCCCATACACATTTTAATTACAGGATGGACATTTGAGTGTTTAACAATACTTTTGTCTTTCAGTATTGAACTTTACAAGAAAGGAAAATCGACCAATTTCGAACGGAAAGTTGCTTTATATTAAAAAAATGGCCGATTTTTTTGAATTTTAAAAGAGCTAATATTGGCAAACAAGGGTTTGGTTTCAAATTAGTTTCAAGCCAAGGTTCTGGTTTCAAATAAGGGGTTGGTTTGAAATTTCCTAATAATTTCGTATAAGGCAAGTCATCTTTATTTATATAGCACATTTTGTGCACAAGGTAACACAATGTGCTTTGCATAATTACATTTTCAATTTGAAACCAAACCCTTGTTTGAAATCTTAAATTTGAAAGAAAACCCTTGGTTAGTATGTGCATCCATCTTTGTCGTTTGCAAATTCCTTTATTGATGGTCGGGGCAGTTTGTTAGTCACTGGGGGAATTTTTGCACTTAAAATGAGATGGTTGCACTTCCTCTTATGTGGGCTGCAATACCGACAGCTGTGTTGCTATGTCAACGTGGTGGTTGCAACAATAAAGTTAAAAAGGGAAAGGGTGACACATCATTACCAGGATCGCAAATTCGCATTCATACAAAGGAAAATATGACGTCTGGGCAGGAAGTGTCGATGGACGAGCAGAATTGAAAGAAAAACTGTACTGTGCAATTGTTCATTCAATTATTGCAAATCATTTTTTGGGGATGAAAAAAAATGCTGAGAAATTTTGGACAGATTTTTTTTTTTTTTAAGAGAATGATTAGCAGCAAATTGTTAAATATAGCTTCTGAATTTGTGATTTAAAAAAAAAAAGGAAAAAATGCGGAAATTATTTCAGAATATTTTTGGGGTGGGAAATATTTTGCATGAAAAGAAAATAATGAAATTATTTTGGAAGGAAAGCAAAGTGTTGAAAATATTTGGAAAAAAATGGAGTAAAAGAAACTGAAAAAAAAAAGTCACATTTTGAAACCATGTCAGATTTTTGGGGAGTAAGGAGCAGCCAATTGTAAATATATTTTCAGATTGTATCTAGACAAAATAAAGAAAAGTTGACAATTTGGGGATTAAATGAAAGACAATAAGAAAAAAATTATTACAGAAAAGGAAAAGACAAAAGTTGAGTACATAAAAAAAAAGGTTTAGAAAAACTTTTAACTTGAAAAAAATATTTCAGACGAATCTTGATTGAAAGTAATAACCTACCAAAAAAATTCAGATTGATTTTTTTTTGTATGACAAGAAAGTAAAAAATATTTCTGAAAAATGTGAATAGCAACAATACCTAGAATTTTATATTTTGAAAAATCACCAGATCACGCTAACCTGCATTGCAAAGCCTCTTTATTCTTTTTATTAAAACGCTTGAAAAGCTGGCAACCTGTGGTGAAAGCACACTTCACAGCTGGAGTGAAAACAAAGGCTTTAGAACGCCAGTGAGAAAAAGTACAAAGAAAAACAAAATGGAGATTCAAACGTTTAAAAAAATTAACTAAATGGAGTAAAACACACACACACACACACACACACACACACACGCACGCACACACACACAGTTTTAACATCACACTGTGCCTGAGAACTGAACACTATCAATGAATTTGTCGCTGTCGGGTAGAAACCCCATCAATCCAAATATGGTTCATTTGTTATTTTAACTCATTAACAAATATATATATATATATTTTTTTTAAATAGCTTGAGAACAAATTGATTACCTTAAATGATTCAGCAATTAGTTGTAAAGCTCCGCCTCTTCCCTCACTCTGCGGAAGCTGTGCAGCATTATGTCTCCTCAAGATTGACAGTCTAGAAGTCTTGTTAAACAACGAGTAAAAATATATTAGTCAGATACATTTCAGTAAGCCTGTTTTATGATTTAAAAAAAAAGGGCTACCCATTACACTGCTTAGTCAGAGCATCACTCATGGCTCTTTGAAAAAGAGTTTTAGAAGCTATGTGGTATGACACAAACTTGGATGAGTACTGCCGACACCATGTTCTACTATCTTAATCAATTACAGCATAAGAAACTAGCAATTTTTTTTTAGCGTCTTAAATTATTGATTGAACGACTGCTCATGATTTTGAGTTGTGTTGTTATTGCGCAACAGGCTAGCGTATAGCAGTATTAGGCAAAATGCCGAGTTTATAATAATCTTTTTGGAAATGCGGGGATTCCGCCCGACAGCGACTGACTACAAAACAAGTCGACAACCCACATGCATAATAATAACTAAACGTTATACAGTACATGCTTCAAGTGCAAATCCATAATTCACAAAATGTAAAATACTCATCTGGATGTTACAGAGGCAGCTTTTAGAGTACCAGGAAGAGTGAGTATGTATAATATATATATATATATATATATACACACACGCTCTTTTCTGACACCTTGACAAATAAAACAAACATCTCTCTCTCTCTCTTTTTTTGTTTACATTTCTCACTCAAAAAACTAAATCAAAGTAGTAGATATTAAAAACGTACAGTTAATCTGTTCATGTCAACACTGCAACACACCTCTACGCTGTATATAACACTGAGACCTCGTCACTTTAAGAGTAAATAAGCAAAGTCACCTTACCCACTCTTTCCTTCGCGTCACTTCCTCTACCCGCTAAAGCTAACATAAGATGTAATGTGAGATTAACATCGTTTATTTTAATTTTATTTTTTTACTTTAGCAATCATTTGCAATTAAGTTAGCAGGGGCCACATTTTTGAAAATTTTGGATATATGGTTCTAAAATACTCAAAAGTTATTTCAAAGTTTTTGCTTTAATCCAATGAGAATTTCAGATTTTTTTGCTCTAAAAGAAAAACATTTAAACTATAAAACTATAAAGATATTTAGTTATTTTTCCACAGCCGGAGCTTATTTTTTACAACCCCTACAAATATGTTTTAAACAGATAATCATTTCTCTCCCCTGCCCACCATACCAAAAGCCACAAAATGTTTTATTTCCCCCACAAAATATTGGCTCAAAAGAAAACTTTTTTTTGTGAGAAATACATTCACATTTTTGCTGTCAACTTTTCCTATCTCAACATCCCCCAAAAACTCTCATGCATGTCTTTTCACCACATATCACATATCATATCAGATCAAAATAAGAATATCAGAATGTTATCCGAAAAATGTTTTGACATTTTTCCCAGGCCAAATATTTAGAACGGCCCCTCCCAAAAAAACTAAAACAAAAAAAACATATTTGATGTTATTTTTTATTAAAAATTAGGAAAACAAAATGCAGATAACCAAGATTTTGTTTTTACCCCATTATTATTTAATAATTACGATGTCAATCTCACTTTACCTTTCATTCTCTCTTTCCCACTTTAAAGACATCTTGTCGTGCTCCCGCTAACTATTTGAGTGTGCTACAAAAGCTCGAGCGAGGTTCATTAAAATTCGCCGCCCCGTGCCTGCGGGTGTTTTTTTGTTTGTCTATTTTCTTCTTCTGACGCTCGCCATTTGAAAACACTCCGATGGTTTACATTCACTTTTCTTTCTTTTTTTCTTTGTTTATTACCTGCTACATTTTCAGATTGAAGTCGGCTGTTGGTGGCCCGCTCCTCGCCTTTAGCTTAGCGTGCCAGCGCGATTAGCTTGGAGGTGACATCGCAGAGGTGAAAGTGTTTGACCACGGCAAATATTTTGCCAACACGGATGTTTGGTCTGTGTTGCTGTATAGAAATAAAGCTGCGACAGTTACGTCCTCCGCCGACGACGTATGCACAGTACTGACTTTTGTTTGCTATAAAAATAAAAATCAGAGCGTGAGATTATTTACACAACAGTGGCGTGGTTGTGGATGTGCTCATTTTCAGGGAAAGGAGAAGGGGTTCAGGGTGTTGTTTTTCTGTAAACACTTGAGTATGGAAAGCCGTTTGAGTGTTTACTCCATATCCTTGCTAGACGGCCTAAGGACTCACTACGGAGAGAGTTCATACAATTCAGCGCACTAGTAGAACTGTGTTCTACAGCGTTGTACAAGTTCAATGGATGCGCAAGTCAATACACCGCCACATGGGGGGGAACGCTACGTTTTTAGCATTTAGCCGACAAGTGCGTTTGAACGGACTTGCCACCCGTGCTTCACATGAAAGTTGCAGTTGTCTACTAGTGTTGAATAAATGGAGTGGCAACAATGGGGAAATGCCAGTATTTTGAGAGTCCCACAGAAACATATTGTAAAAACAAAAACCAAACCTATAAACGAGCTCATTTTTGGAATGGTGAACTTAGTTCAATATTTTGAATTATGAACTGAACTTTGGACTAGTTTGCGCAGAAAATTAACTTTGCCCAAAGTGACACGGCATTAGCAACATTTCTGCTCGGCGGGTACGTTTATCACCTCTTTTTTTACTTCATATTGCATCTAACAGTAAGATTGAGTGAAAGTAAGACTACATTACAAATAAGTCACGTACGATGAAGACAGCCATAGCTAACGCTAGCTTGCTTACATTGCTAATGCCAGCTTAGTATTGCTATTTATTTCGACTGCGCACTTTATCGGGGAAGGCTAACTGGTAGTAAATTGAAGCTACATTCAAATCATGCTAGCAGTTTTAGCAATGCATACTGCCCCTTTTAAGGGCTATGTACTAATAAAATCTTTGCTGTCAATAGTAGAACAAACTTGGTATAATAGCCTGACAACCCCATGTTACTAGTGAGGCAAAACTCTACACTAGTTGACATCTGCACATGATTTGTACTACTAGCGAATCACTAGATGTTAACGATTAGCATTGTATGTTACTAGTAGTATTGCCTAAGTTCAACGATTAGTGTCACTAACGCAAGACGCTAATATACTAGTAAGGTTTAATTGCATATTAATAGTTCAAAAGTGGCACTAGTAGTAAGGCAGCCATTCTACTATAGGGTGCCCTAGTAGGTCTACATGAACCATAAGATGGATTTCAAGAATAGCAAATAAATAAGTTATTTGCCATCCTTGACAATTGAAAATTTCATTCATAACACATTCGTTCTACTAGCGCCATGAATTTTCTTCCCGGTGAGGACGGGTCAGTGTATTAGTACACGAACCTTAAATTGGATATCAAGGATATGGAATTGATTGTCAAAGGGCTTTCCATAAAGTAAGAGAAGTTGACGGTGAGGAGTTTAGGCCACGGGCTTGAGCACAGAGCGTAAACAGCGGCCCTCCTTGGTCAGCTCCCGGGTGAAACACATGCAGGGCAGCGGGATGGCCTCCTCGCGCCGCGCCACCGTGTTGAACTTGCACTTCTTCAGGTGGTCCGCCATGCTGGTGATGTTGGCGAACTTCCACTCGTTCACCGTGCCGAAGGCCGTGCTGAAGCGCCACACCTGTGGAAGTAGACGGAGCGTCACGGCAAAAGAAGATGCTGGCGAGGATATTTAGTTTATTGATTAAATAGATTTTTCTTTAAGTTTTAATCCCATCTCTTTATTTTAAATGAGTTATGATTCAACTACTGGTTTGGTCCGTAGCATGTAAAAAAATCAGGACAAATGCTGAACATTGCTTTCCAAAATAAAAGCAGATGATTGCAAATTTCTTATAAAAAAAAACCCCAGTGATAATCAAACTGCTTTTTGGATAGACTACAGAAATCTGATTTACTGTTGAGTAGCTGGACAATTTTAAATTAATCCGGTCCATTGCACCTCTATTTTTAAGCGTTCACTGCAACAACTTAAAATTCTTTCAAACAAATATGATGTAAAATTTAATTAATTTAATGTGTGGCTTGTATGCTTCAACATTTTGTTTTATAAAACCATATCGTCGCTGCTATGTGAAAAACACCTATGTCCATTTTTTCCCTTCATTTTTTATTGTAACATTTTTGGGGTGTCTGCATTCAGTTTCATCCCAAAAACGTAAAAATAAATATATTTTTAAAAAATGGACATGTGTTTTTTTTTTTTATATAGAAGTGACGATATGTAAAAATGTGGACAGTGCTTAACTAGACGCTACATAAATTAATAAATTAAATATAGTTACAGTTTACATCTAAAAAAACAAAGCCGACTAAATGAAATGAAGCCGTTTTTTCCCCTCAATTGCGGTGTTTCTGATTTGAAAATTGCATTCTACTACATTGAGATGTCAATTAGAATAGCACTGGAATCTACACAGAGAAATAAATCCACGTCAATGACAACATAACGGAGGCAACGCCGACCTTGTCCGTGATCTGCCACGACAGCGAGCCGTCCTCCCGCCGCTTCTTCTTCCACAGCAGGACGACCATGCCGCGCATCTGGAGGAGGCTGGCGCACACGTCCCTCATGGCGCGCGACGTCCTGGACAGCTGACACAGGCTGAAGCTGTCCAGGAAGCTGGCCACGTGCTGCAGCACCTCGAAGGGCAGCCCGCTAAACTGGTCGCACTTGAAGCCCGGGCGGCAGTTCCTCGGCGGCTTGTCTGCGCCCGGCTGCACGCCGAAGGAGCCCAGGTGGCGGTCGTGGATGATGCGGAAACCCTGCACCGACGGGCAGAAGCGCCTCTGCGAGTAAGTGCAGCCGTAGTACGCCAAGGGGCAGCGTTGCTCCATCCAGCCGTTGAGCCCGGCGTGGATGTCGCCGTGCACGTTCTTGAAGTGCGAGGAGAACTCGTCGCGACGGAACAGCTGGCCGCACACGAAGGTGAACATGGAGCGCTGCTTGGTTTGGTAGCGCGCCACGCACTCCAGCACCAGGTCCAGGCGCAGCGTGTGGAAGGGGCTGGGGTTGGACAGCTGCGGGCTGGCGTGGTCGCAGGCTGACGCCGACCCGATGTCACCCACCATGGTGTTGGTGGCCAGAATGGCGGAGGGGAAGGAAAATGTCTGCGTGCCAAAGTCGATGTGATAGCCGTCCACGAAGCGGCTGTCGGAGATGCCGCGCCCGCCGGGCGAGTCGCCCAAGCAGAAGAGCAAGGCGGCCGTGATCAGGTCGATCCCGTGCAGACCCATGGGGTCGTCGGCCACCTCCAGGTCCGACGTGTCCACCGCCTTGTCTTCCATCTTGGCACGGAAGAGGTACGGGTCCGAGAGAAGCACGCGGCGGCCGTTGAATGTAAACATGCTGATCCCGCGCAGGACTTCTACATTCTGGAGTTTGCGCTCCAGGCAGCGGTACCTGAGCTCGGTGGGTAGCTGGTGCAAAAAGTTGTTCCTCACGTGGTCTGAGAGGAGGAAGGGCATGGGTGCAGCCAGCGGTTGCGGGTGGGGGACCGGCATGATGGCGGGTACCAAGTCCCGAGGCGCCTCGGGCCACACTGGCTCCAGCGCCTCTTTCTCCTCTACCGGGTCTTCGATGGCATCTTCCTTATCATCAAAAAACAACTCTACAAAATCCTCCTCCGGCCAAGCGAGAGCCCCGTCGTCCTTGTTTGCGCCACCCACCGCCCCCAGCTCGCACTCGGAGTCCGAGTCACTCTCGCGCATGTCCACGTTCTTCCCCGCGCCGCCGTTTTCCCCGTTTAGACCGACGCCTTTGGGGTGCGTGAGGATGTCCAAGGCCACCGCCAAGCTCCGGCTCGTCTCCACCGAGGCTCGGTACAAGTCGCTATATGGCTCCTCCTCCATCTCCACTGCTCCGTTGGTGGCCTCGCCGCTGGGAGCCGTGGCCATCTTGTCGCTGTCCCCCTTGCCGTCCTTGGACACGGTGGTGGTGACCTTGAGGGACTCCAGGAGCATTCGCTGGTCCTGCAGGTAGAGTTGCAAAGGGGTAGAACATTTTCCGAGATTTCACACACGGCTTCCACTGAATTTTCATAGGGATTTAACGTGGAATTTTGTAAATGCGGTGATATCACCACTATATCACGGTTCATCTTGCAGAATGCGGACCACCACCAGTAAACATTTTTTTTTACATTATATATGCAAGTCTGAACTTAGGGAGGCAGAGAAATTCGCAGACTAAACTCCAGTAATTATAGTTCCCACGGAGCACAGAATATAATACAAACCTGTGAGTGATGTTGTATGCTAATGTCCATTAGTCCATCAACAGCATTTCATGACACGATTTGATTGAACATGTGTTTAACAATGTTTCACTCTCTGTCGTATGTGTGACTTAATCATAAACTCCAAAACACACAGTGAATAAGTATCACTCCATCTACATCTATTTCATTCCCGAAATTTTACAAATGTACCTGCAGGGCCAGTGCCATGTCCAGCTGCTCCACCTCGTCAAAATCCTGACTCAGGTTCTCGTAGGACTTGCGATCAGCGTAGCTGACTGGCCAGCGGTTCCACTCCATGGTGCAGCACACGATGCTGGCGGGACAAGTCTCCAAGTGCTGCGCCATCTTAGCCCGGGCCACGGCGAAGGGGCAGCCGAAACCGCTGTTGAGGCACGGCAGGCGCTCGTACGGACACAGCAGGCGGTGCTCGGGCAGCTTGCACGCATGGAAGACGGCGCCGCACACCAGCGGGCAGCCAATGAGGTCACAGGACAGACCCGCCTCCGGCCGCACCATGCACCTCCGGTTGATGCATTTAAGGCAGTGCGGGTGTAGACTTTCCATCTTCTCTGAAATGAGATGGGGCACGACCCTGGAATGCACAAAATGACATCATTTGTACCTAGAAGTCACATTTTGTGGTGATTTTTTTTATTAGAAAAATAAGTGAAATATTTTCGAGAAAACAGAAACTAAATTAGAAACCACTTAAGTTTTTATATAACGTCATAAAACTCATTTGAGAAAGGGTTTGATTGAAACGGGAAAGTATTTTAGAAAAAAAAGTGCGCTCAAGATTTTTTTTATATAAAAAAATGTTGAGATTGAAAAAACGGAACATATTTCAGGAAAAAAATTATAAAAAGTAAAACTTTTCAGGGGAAAAAAGAAAGAGTTTTTACATGAAAAAATACTAATGTTTCAGAAAATGTTGTATACAAAAAAAGAAAACATTCAAGAAAGACAAACACTTGAAAAAACACCTTTTTTAGAAAGAATAAAAAAAAATAACGTTTCAAAGCTAATGAATTAAACAATTTATTAAACAAAAACATATACATTTAGAAAATTTGAGCTAAAAACAAAAATATTTCTAAGTTTAAAAAAGGTGAAAAGAAAAAGAAAACACATTTATTTATACAAGATAGTTCAGCAATTTATACTGTAAAAAAAAACATTATTTCAATATTCAATATTTCAAATGCTTTAAGTCGAGGTGTCTATATGACTTTTTTTAAGCACCTGAGTCACTTGATTTTGAGTATCTGCCAATACAGAGTCCCGATCCAATGACGGGGAAGAAGAAAGGGGGGGGGGGGGAATCACGACTATTGTCATTTTTATTTAATCAAAACAAGGTATCCCAACATAATACTCAGTATAATGATTACATTATAAATTACATTAGTTACTACTGTAATGTAACTCAAACCAAAAGCAATGTTTCAGGAAAAGGAATAATAGTTTATAATTAAACGTTTTATTTTATTTTATTGGTAACGAAATTTGGATAAAATTCTTGAGACCGCTGCGCAAATTACGACCACATTTCTGTCGTTACCCAATACTTCTGCAAAAGCTCATGTGATTTCAATAACACACCTTGTCAACATATTGCACATACATATACACGTGTGTTCCATAAACAGAGTTCCTGGGAGTGTTTACTGAAGGGACCGACCGAGTTAACATGTCGCAACGCCGCTATTTGGTTACATGGAAACTCGGCGGATCTTCCAGGCTGACCCTCCTCCACTTCTTGTTTTTTTGTTTTTTGGGAAAAGCACCGGCTTTTAAAGGATGAACAGCTCACGGACGATTAATACCATAATCCATCACATGAGAGCTGTTGTTCAACTTTGTGTACCAACTAAAACAAGCATTTCACTCAATTAACCAACAATACGTACAATGGCAACACTCGCACGTTAGTCTATGCTTATTAACATTACGGCGTTTGGACAAAACAGGCGGCTATAAAAAGTCACATTTGAGAAGTTTGTCGGACAAAAGAACAACAACACGGCTAAGCCCAGCTAGCATGCTACACCTGTTAGCCGACCCACGGTTAGCCGCGTTAGCTTTGTCCAAACAGCTTACCCGGAATTTCGGCGCGTCGTCTGGTATGTTAACTTTTTCGTAGATTTATGTCAGCTCCGTAGGCGTGAATAATGCGGCGCCGACAGCTAGGCGCACATTTCTGGGGGTGTATTTAAAGCCCCCAACTATCTTGTGAGTGCGCTAAATGTAGCCGCACGATCAGTTCTTCTTCTGCTTCACCGGGATGGAGCTGCACGACTTCTTTGGGGCGCCGTGCGATGACGTCACCACGAAAAGTGCGTAGTGGTGTTTTCCACCAATCACAGCGCTCAGATGTCTTTATGCCTCTTTTCGTTCATTTCATACGACGGCCATGTATAAATAAATTTTTTAGAGGGCGGGGACAATATTCCGTGAAAAAAACTCACAAATTTGCCACTTTATAATATGAAAGTGGCAGATTTGCGCGAAAAAAAATCGTGAATTTGCGAGTTTATAAAGTGGCAAATTTACGACTTTATAAAGTGGCAGATTTGCGAGAGAAAAAACTCAGAAGCTTACGAGAAATACACGTAGAGTAGCTATAGTCTCATCATGTGAAGATTCGTTGGTGGTTAATGGGACACTGTTTATAAAATGAAACGGCAGGATGGAGACGGATTCATTCTTAAATTTAAACTTTACTCGTCATTCACCGCATCTTGAGCGACAACACTTCCTGATCCCTTATCAGCACAGCTGACTAACACTAACCAATCAGATGCTAGTGAATGACGGAGGGCAGCAGATTCGACACATGAACTTAGATACTTTTACAGAAAATACCAACATGTATGAACGTGTAAATAATAATTCTGAAAACATAAATGTACAAGTAAATATACATTTTAACAAATTAACTTAAATGCTTGATCATCCGGGTGTGGATCTTCGCAAAGTGAGGCGTCTTTGTTGCTGGCCAGTGGCCGTACACAACTCTTCAAAGACTGAATGCTAAATATCATATGATTAATTTCTGCTAAAGCAATCTCATTTGGAAACCCGACCGAAAAGTATTGGCACAAACAGTCGAGCTACGCGTAGTTCTAGTTTTTTTTCCCCCCTCGCAAATCTGCCACTAAATGTATTTTTGTTGCGAATCTACACTCCAGTCCAACAGTTGGCGGTAATGCATCTGAACGCTGGTTTGCCAACCGTCATTACACGCAGAAGAAGAATCTGAGTTGTTTTCGACACGTGATGAAAATACATATGGGCGCTGACCGACAAAAACACTGTGCGCGATTTTCTGCTCCCTTTTCTCTATTTTAAAACTATGGATTTGGAATCCATGAAATATGCAGAGCTACGCGGTTTAGCAAAGCAGCTTGGTCTAAAAGCTAATATGAAGGTAAGGGGAAACATTTCCTACGTGCTTACATGTACTGTATTAAACAATGTACTCGCCTAACATGTACGTGTGCAAATAGGCAGACGAGTTAGTGGAAGCTATTAAGAAGCATTTTGAGCAACAAAACGACACTGAGAAAGACAAGGTAAACTTTTGAATCACGTGTAATGTTTTGGCGCGGCAGATTCGTCAAAGTGGAGCGGCGATCTCATTATTATATTTGTGTTTGTTTGTTTGTTTGTTTGTTTGTTTGTTTTTATCTAGGCTGAAGAGATGGAGGCCGACGTCACTGCTGATGGGAAGGCAGACGAATCCAAAGAGGTATTTTACTCGTCTTCAGACAAGAGCAGTAGCGTGCAGAACAACGCCAAGGATGAAGCAGGTCAGCAATCCTTAATATATTCATCATAATAATTTCCGGGCTCCAGGCTCACTTTTTTTTATTACTAGGAGCAAAGTGGCCCATATCCTGAAATTTTAGGGGCGTAAGTAGAACATTTAGGGGTGCACACTTTAATTGACTTGCAAAGTAAATATTCACCCCACTCATTTTCACTATACTGATAAATGGGCTGAAGTGTGTTGTAGATGTTTATCAGCAACAACAAAAAATATTTAAGAATAGTAATTGAAAATAAAGTCCGTGAATTTACTGGTTGCAAAGATGCGAGTAGATGGAATATTTTTACCTGGAGCAAAATGTCACCATTTAAGGGCAGTCTGCAGCCCTGGGGGTTTTACAGTCCTGTATTTACGCAAAATAATGTTTGGGGAAATCTATTTATTGAACTACGGGGTTGTGATGGCATCTGTTAGATGGGAGGCCAATATTTGAGAATAATATGAAACAATTTTAGAGGTATAAATGTGGCGTTTAAAAGACAATACAGTACAATGGTGCGTTGTACTCAGGTTGAAGTGGACATTGCAACCAGATTTTGCATTACAGATTATAATTTTTGGCAAATGTTGTCACCTTTCTACTGCAGTTGTATTAGTCATTAGTTTTCACCGAAGATAAAGAATATATGCTCTTGAGTGTTTTTGTATCTTGTGTCAGGTTGTCAAACAGGGAGCACAGAGCAACGAACAAACTTGAAGTTTCTGGTCCGGTTGGGGAAAAGTCCATCCGAAGCACTGGGATTACTGCAGCAAGTGTACGGAGATGAGACGATGTCACGCTCGCGTGTTTTTGAGTGGTGCAAGAGGTTTAAAGAGGGACGAGAGGATGTGGAAGACGACCCCAGGAGCGGAAGGCCTACAACCAGCAGAACTGAGGCCAACGTGGAGCGCGTCAGGCAGATGCTGAGTGGCGATCGTCGGTTGACTGTTCGATTGATCGCAAATGAGCTGGGCATAAACCGGGACAACGTCTGGAAGATTATCACTGAAGATTTGGGCATGCAGAAAGTCTGACACATCTCTAGTCTTTAATCAAATGTAGAGAGTTATAGGAGTACTTGTACACTGGTGCAACTGGATATGTCTCGGCTGTTTGTTTTTACAGTACATTTTATTTTTTCCATTTGACAAAATAGTGGAAACTGTTTTTAAATTGTCTCTTTAAATTATTACAAAAGGGAAAATTTATATTCACAGTACATTCTATATGTAAGATTTTTTTTTCATTTTGTGTATTATTTATAGTTGTGTTTATTTTTATTGTGCGATGTGGAGTTGATCAGTAATTACTGGTTGGACAAGTCATTAATTATAGCACACTTTGCCGGTGTGAGACGGCGCAAGCGTGCCCATAATTAACACTGGTTGCTAAGTGACCGAGCAGGAAGTAGACTGGTGCCTTTTCACACTATTTTGGACATAAGGCAAGACTGCTTTATTTTTATAGCGCATTTCATACACAAGGTAACTCAATGTGCTTAACAGTTAAAAGCACTTGCAAATAAGAGTTAAAGACATTTAAAAGCAGTGTAAAGGGGGAAAGTACTAAATAGTAAAAATAGGGTGACTAAACGGCCTCTTTTGGGATGACAGACATTTTCTTACGTCCTGTTGGCATTGCGTACACTGTGTACAACTGCAACTGGTACCACAATTTCAAGGTCGGGACAAGTGTCCTCTTTTTTTAGAAATGGGAATATGGGCAACCTAAAAAATAAAGAATAAAATAAATCTTATTTGTTCAAAAACAATCAAACTCCCCGTCGGTGTCTGTGTGTTTTTATTTATTTTCGCAGAATAATTAGAGGCGCAGCTTGCTTTTTTTTTTTCAACGTTTAAAATAAATTCGACATTACTTACACTTGGACATTCATGTTTCTGCGATTCGCTGACGGCTTCCGTATGTCCGCGTCTCTGATTGGACGAGAGCCTTTCCCTGCGCCATCAACCAATCATGCGCCCGCGCCCCTGATTTGAATCGGTTAACCGCTGTTTGGTGTAGAGACTGAGGCTCGACGAGCATTGTGCGAATTTTTTATCCTTACGCTTGTTATCACCACTTTATTAGTCACACAAAACTATGGATTTGGATTCAATGAAATATGCCCAGCTACGCGACCTGGCGAAGCAGCTGGGTCTCAAGGCTAATGTAAAGGTAAGGGAACGAAATTTCTTTGGCGATAACATTTAGCCTAACGAATACAAATGCACTACGTTTTTGTTCAGAAGTACACGTCTAACTACTATATACGTGTGCAAATAGGCGGACAAGTTGTTAAAAGCCATCAAGAAGCAATTGGAGCAACAAACGGACACCGAGGAACACAAGGTAAACATTTGAAGTCTTGTGTTTCGGCCCGACAAAAAAAAAAAAAACTGAGCGGAGCTCTTAAGAACTGTATTGTTGTTTTTTCGTGTTAAGGAGGTAGAAAATATGGAGGCTTATGTCACCGCTGAGGTGAAGACAGAAACGGAGGTGGTTTGCAGCTCCTCAGTGTTTGTGAACACACGTCGAGGAAAAGCAAAAAAGAAAAGAGCCAGTGATTCTGATGTCAAGTTGGATGATGAGGTATTGACGTCGTGCCCCAAAAGCCACGTACGCGAACGCAACACTGAATGTTTATTTTTCTCACAGAACATACTTTTTCCTTCAAAGGGAGGCAGTGAAGTGGTCCCAGAAATCCACGCCCACAAGAAGATTCGTTTGTCTTCTTTATCCAAAATTGAGAATGGAGAGAATGAGCCTGCAGTCAAGTTTTCAGACCTGAGCAATCGAGTGAAGAGTGATGACAAGGATGAAGCAGGTCAGTAACTCCTAAGCGTTTGATGAAAGGCATTGATGTTGAAAATGATTGTTGGGGGGGGGGTTTGTTTTTGTAGGTAACATTCCTAGTGTGGCCAAATCCACTAGGATCCCTCGCACCAAAGGGCAGCAGGGCAAGAGGACAGCCCTGAGACCAGTCACTCCCAGTGGGTGCTCCGTTTCCTTAAAACACGCCAGTACCATCAGAAAACAGTCCCGCATTAGTATATTTTCCTTTTCTTGCGCAGACTTCCAAAAACTCCACGAGGCTAATTTCAACAAGATGGAATCCATCGATGACTATATGCAGAGGAAGAACAAGAGGAAGATGGAGCCTGTCCAAGAGGGAAAGGTACACAAAGGCGTCTTTTTTTCTCTTTTTTTTAAAGCTAATATGTCGACCGAGTGAGGCGAAAGTGACATTGCATGTCGTGGAATGACGCAGGTGGCGAAGGCTACTCGTGAGTCCTTGTTCAGCCCCGCTACCTACAGGAACAAGAATCAGCTTCTTCAAGACAAGATGGCAGAGACAAAGAAAGATGTGTTCAAGCCCTCTGTGCTTTCCACAAGAAGGATCAATGTCAGGTGAATGCGGAACATACTTTTTACGTAATCTGATTGCAGATGGGGGGCAGTATTTAAATTGAATATTTAAAAAAATAATCAAAATACATACAATACATTTGTTAAGGTTCTCCGAGGCGATGCCTGATAACGAGCACAAAAGGTCGCTGGTAAAAACGCCGGCGCGCATGTCGCTCGCCATGGCCACCAGCACACCCAAGAAGCAGACGCCTGGAATAAAGAACATGGCTTCATGTAACTGCATATACAAGAGTACTTTATATGAATACATTTTGGGGTTGTATGTGACAAAATAGCCTAACATTAGCATTCGTCTCCCCCCCAAGCATCATTTGTGTTCACTGGCAACACGAGCGCAACTCCGGGAACGCAGAAAAAGCCCGGTTTCGACCTCAAGGCCAGCCTGTCCCGTCCGCTCACCTACAAGCCTCACACAGGTAACAAAATGTCCGCCTTCTCGTCGCACAACCTCGTCTCACTGTGTCCGTTTGCGCTCATAGGCAAGCTGAAGCCGTTCGACGACTGCAAAGACGACACAGCAGCCAACAAGTCTTTGGTTGTCGAGTCTCGTAAGAAAAACTACAAACAGCACAGAGTGCAGACCAGGTAAATTCCACAATATTCACACACACCCCCCCCCCCCCCCCCCCCCCCCCCCGTAATGCGTTTTTAAAATTCTGTGTTCAATATGTAACTGCTGCTGCCTCTTGGCCCTTGGTCCCTTGAAAAATAGGTTTTTAATCTCAATAGACTGTTTCCTGGTTAAGTGCAAAATAATAATAATGTAGGCTTACAGTATTAGTTGTACTGTAGTGTGTCATGCAGTACAATAAAGGTTCTTAAATATTTCTTGTTTGTGAATTATTTTTAAAGAATAAGTAAAATTTTAAATGTACATTCAACCCCTGTTTTTTTTATACAAGACCTAAACTTTTTTTGTCCCTTCTTACACGCTCTAAACTTTTACACTCACAGATTTCCACAATATAGCAGGCTGTATGTGCTAATTATGTTTTGTGGCGTTTCCAGGCAGGAGAGACAAGCCAAACGGGCGGAAGAGCGCAAAGAAAAGAAGTCAAACTTAGTATGTGCACGACGAGGCCTGGTGATGACGTAAACTTTTGGACTGCTGCTTTTCTTCTTGTAAATATGTTGTTGTCTGCCGCTATCTTGTTCTAGCATCTGCAATTTTGAGCTTGTTTGAATTTTAGCTTCAATGTTAGAAGTTTACTGTATTTACTTAGTGATTTGCTTTTGTATTGTTGTTTTAAAAAAATTCACAATTCTGTTAGCAGAATAGTCTTTGGACTATTTTTGTTTTAGTATGTTCATATTTTTTCTTATGTAAACTATGCATTTGCTTAATAAAGTTTGGGAAGTGTCTCTTAACCCCAAATAATGCTCAGATGTTTTAGTAGAATTTCCTGACATTTTTTTCTTCCGAGCACAAAATCTTCAGATTTCTAATTACAAGTGAGTGCTATTTTAAAGTGTCCATTAAGTATTAATTTCTTACCTAAGGTCGCAGTTTCTGTGGTAGAAAAACAGCATCAAAACATTATGCTGCCACCAGCATGCTTCACTCTTGTTACAGTAGATTGTTCTTTTGGGGATGAGCAGTGTGTTTGCACCAAATATACTGTACCTTTTAGAAATTATGGTTAAACATTCAAATCTCCCAAACTGAACTGAAATTATTGACACAAGTGTATTTGTGTGTGTGTGTGTATATGTATATATATATTTTTTTTAATTATTAAATATATAAGTTATAAGCACCCTATTCACATTACGTTCTCTCTCATCCCCAGACATGACATGGGCCTTTGAGTAATTCAAATGTGGCCATAGCTTAGGTATAACTTACATGCTTATAAATTACTATGTTTGAAGTAGGTATAATGTGCTCACAAAGACAAATAACATTCTGGACAAGTTGGTAACCAAATCAAGCGCACCATCTCCTGAAGCGGCATGGTACAGGATTTCACCGTTGCATTGTCGGGCAAAGGTGCGTTCCATTTTAATAAACACACGTCCCAAGTTTCCATGAGGATATTAAAAACAAAACTAAAATTTCGTGTCCACAAATTAGTATATTGTCACCACAGTTTAATATGCTATGGCCATAATTAAGCCACCCCTGGCCCCCACGTCGTCATTTACGCCAACTAAAGTAGTTACTTTTTCCTCCAAAAGTACACGAAGAGGACGTCAGGAAAGCTGGGTGGTACATAAACGAAAGCCAACCCCGTATGCGAGCTTTTGTTTTTTTAATGATCGTTTTACGTCTCTTCGTGTCATGAGATGAGATGGTCTTTTCAAAACCTCATCTGCTTTTTGTGTGTCCACCGAGTCTCATTTTTTGAGCGTTCTGTCTCAAAATGTTGACAAAAAGTTGAGGGTGGAACATTCAGCAAAAAGTGCTGTTTCGAAAGAGGAGGATCATTTACGGAATGCTCGGAAAGGACAGCACTTATCGAGAGGTACGTCAAAGCAGTTGATTAAAAACACAAGTTTGTAAAATTATTTTCTCAATTGTCCAAGACGCTTAACTGTGCGTTTTCTAACGCGTCAGTTGTGTGTGTGTGTGTGTGTGTGTGTGTGCGCGCTGCCAACAATTCTTAAATTATTTAGCGTGTGAGTGTGTCCTGCAGCGCACACTTGACGTCATGTGATCCGCACGCAAGTGCAGGAAAAGAAACTTCCTGAGTGAACGAGCTGAGCTGACTGGACTTTGAAAAACAAAATGCATGTTTATGTTTGTTTAATTGCGATACATAGATAGATAGATATTGTGTTTGTGGATGTGATGAATTAAGCAGCAACATCCACCTTGTTTTTATCCATCTCAGAGGGCAGCCATTTTGCCACTTAGACTGAAAATGACATCACAGTTGCTCAGTTAACGACCAATCATGGCTCAGCTTGCGAATGTCACATGACCAGGCACACAAGACAGGTGAGCTGTGATTGGTCATTACCTGAGCAGCTCTGGCGTCATTGTCAGTGGTTGATATGTCATTGGAAAGCTGAGATCATTATCTTATTGATTATGCCAAAGGCTCATTTCAGAAATACTGTATAGGTCACTCGTCCCTCAGGTCACTGTGACTTAGGTCACATATGCCAGTGATATTTATTTATTTTTGTCTAAAATCTGTTGCGTTAGTTCAAATATCTGTTGATTAAAGGGTTATAACTATGCTAATTGTTATCCAATAAATGTGTTTGTCCTTGCTGTTGTTTGATGCCACAGTTCAACGATGAGGACGACCACAGTGAAGAAATGCACTCGCCGGACTTTTTCCGTGATGTTGTGGAAGACGGTGAGGAGCGCCATGAGAGCGTTTCGCCAGGTGCAAACAGTTGTTACTTTATTTTTATGTGGATTATTTGTACTGATTGCGTTTATATATGAATAACTGGTGAGAGGAGTCACCAACTTTTTTTTGAGTGTGTGGATTATTTCTATGTTTTTTTCTATTTTTAAATTTGGCAGTTATTACAAAAAACCAAGTAAGCCGTACTTGCGTTTCTTTCCATTGTGTACTGTGTTATCATGATTTTTTTTTTTTTAACAATTGTGTTTTTCCCGCTTCTTCAGAGGAAGACGCTCGAGGCAGCACGCCGCCCATGCGGGTAAGCAAGGCGTGCCTGAAGAACGTGTTCACGGTGGTGCTCATCTTCGTCTACCTTCTGCTGACGACCGTGGCCGCCTTCCTGGCCTACCAGACCATCTCCGACTTCCTCGAGAAGCTCAACCATCCCGTCATGTCAGTCACCTACAAGGAGGTGGATGCCTTCTCACCACCCGGTGCGTATCAGGGTTATAATAGTTTGGGATTTTTTTTTTCTGAAAGTTCACAACAGTAGTCTTATTTCCATTCTGGCCTATTGTTATAATGATCTCAAAAATAGCTTTATGAATTGTATAGTTAGATTTGTATTTTGTTTTGACTTTTGTTTTTTAAAGGCCTTTCAGTGATTTTCCTGTCTTCTCAGAGTTGCATTACATTTTTTAACAGAATTTTTAGTTTTAAACCACAGCAATATATCATGAGATTAGCACTACCGTGGTGTCTATGGATTGTTCTGATAAACTCTCCATGGTCAAAGGGATCGCTCTGTATCCCGGCAATGCCCGGCTGCTGAGCTGCCGGCACCACTACCACGACCACATCCCTCCCTTGGTGGACCCCGGGAAGCCTCAAGAGGGCGACTGCGTCATCAAGGAGGTCACCTATTACGGGCTCTTCACGAATCAAACGAAGGTGCGCGGTAAATATGGCGTCCTCTTTGAAAACAAGCTAACTGTTATTAGCGCCTGTGTCGCAGAAGAAGGCGCTGGTGGTGCGAGGACCGTCGGACGTCCGCAGCAAGGAGTTGATCTTTATGCAGTTCAGTCTGAACAAAACGGAGGAGGACTTCAGCGCAATCACTTACATGCTATTCGCCAAGTTTAGCGACCTAGACTACAGGTAACGCTACATTTTGTAGTGCTAATTGCTCATCTGATTTATGAATTTACGACTCCAGTTTGAACTAAATTCCTTGACATATATCGGTATGACAGAATTATTCCAAAAAAATATATATTTACTGTTTTTATAGACACCACATTGATGTTATTGGTTATGTGCTCGAATGATGTTGACCCGATAATTTACTTGTTCCGAATCCTACAAAAGCCAGCCCTAGAGACGACATTATCTCATTAAGTCGTTTTTATCTTCTAATTCGGACACCAATGAGACTAAAACTGAACATGGAAAAAATTATGCACAAAACTCAAAATGTCTCAGAATTGCAGGAAGCTCATAGCCCTTACTCACCATCCAATCAGATTACGCCGATATAAACCCATTAGAGTGACATTAGCACATTATTGACTCTTTCAAATGTGACTTTCCAGTTTTAATAAATCTGAATTCATGAGGGACTGTGAGAGGAACTACTCCACGTGGACCTTCTCCGGGGGCTTCCGCACGTGGGTTAAGATGTCGTTGGTGAGGACATCAGGCAAAAGCAACCAATCAGTGGAGTTTCGCCAAGAGGTAAGTGTCTGATCGATTAACCAGTCTGCCGATAAAATTGGCTGATATTATAGCATTTAAATAATAATTATAATTGGCCGGAGTTTTGCGGATTAACTCATTCACTCCCAGCCATTTTCACTGAAGCACAGAATATTGTGTTCTATTGCTATAAAAACATGGAACCTACCAAAAGAAAGATTAGAGTCTCTTCTTTCATCATGTTTTCGTTTTGCAGCAATAAGCATTAGAATATAGCTAAGTTTCATCATTATTCACAAATCTATTTAGAAATGTGAGTAATGAGCTTTTTTTCAACATGGCACCTGGTTGATCTCTGTTGCTCTGCTGCCACCTGCTGGCCGTTTGTGTAATAACTACCATTTCTTCAACCGTTCTTTGCAGTTGAGAGGCTGCATTAAAGCCTTCTCTGTATGATCTAGCATTAAAAATATGTATTTATTTATTTTTTAAACGTATAAATACGTCTTTGGGACACTTAAACATTTAAAATAGACCGTATTTATATGTTTTTGGGAGCAAATGAGTTAAATGCCGATGTACTCATATTTCTTAGTTGTGCTTGACTCACTAAGATATGCCCTTGCGCCATTTGTCCACTAGCTAGAGCTCTGACTCCATTCAATCCGATAAACTCCTGAGTATATTACACTTTTTTCTAACAAATATCAGCATCGGTCTAAAAAAACTAACAAACAAAATGGCTGGGACCTCGAGGTAAGAATGATCGGCGGCCACGATGCGTCCGTGGGGTCTTCATGATCGCTGATTTGTCTTTCAGTCCGCTGTGGTCAAATTCAATGACAAGAGGCCTGAAATTGAAAGGAGCAACCAGCTTTTCTTTGTTGTCTTTGAGTGGCGTGATCCCTTTTTACAAGAAATCCAACTGGTAGGTTCAAGATCCCGACAGAGATGGCATGCACCCTTCTTACAAATCTTCAAGCTTTTACGGCACTACCAGTTGAAGTAAAACTAAAACTAAGAGAATTAGATTTTCTGTACAGTTTTAACAACCACCAAACATTAATGAGGTTAATGCTAACATAATATAAAACAAAAAACACAATTGACATGCTAACATTTAGCATTTATAGTTGTTGTGTTTTCACCTTTTGAATGACGGATACCACAGTACTCACAGGCATATATTCTTGTATTATTATTTAGATGTAATACGCTTATATTTATATTACTAAAAGTAAATGTATTTTGTGTTTTCATCCTAAATACATTACACAAGAAGTACTACATCAAATTTCCATTTCTTTGTGAGTGTAGGGGCAGTTATGCTGAGTCTTCATGGCTTTTTTTTCTCTTGGAATTCAAACAGATCGTGACGGCAAACCTGTGGTCGTCGGCAGCCATTCTCTGCGGCGTCTTCATGGCTCTCTTCAAGGCGGCCAACTTTGCCAAGCTGACCGTCCAGTGGATCATCAGAATGCGCAAGCGCCATCTGAGGAACAAAGCCCGCCAACAGGGCATCATAAACTGAACACTGGGGAGGATAATGAAAAAAACGTCTTCTTTTTTTTTAAGCGCAGCCCAATCAGCAATTGTTCAAAATGGTCCTTTAGATCAAGAGCAGTGTTTATTTTAGTCATTCTAACGTTTCAAAACAAGATGAATTTCATCTCTCATTACACATTTCTGTTCTGAGTGGTAAGTAAAAACAAATGGACCATTTTCTGGCCTATCTATTATTCTCAGAGTCAAACATTTCAGTTCCGACCTCTGTTACACAAGCATTTTTGCGTATGCGTCCCGTGCACATAAATGAACATGAATGAATAATTTTCATGTGTCTCAACTACACATATGACCCGTTGCCGTCTTTAAATGGCTAACAGGGGATCCTTTGCATTTCATTTTTATCAAAGTTTGGTGATCTGCAGTTCAGTTTTGTCACGCTGAAGCCTTATCTAGTCCTGCTGTTGTGTCCATTTGTGTCAAAATGGCTTGAATTTGTGTCTGTGATTTTATGAATTTGTGTGCTCGTATTTCGTTTTGAAAATTATGTGTGGATAAAATCTTTATATGCCTAAACTTTAGACTTAACTGTTATTTAGAATAATTCCACCACATTTGTTGTCCTTCTTAAACATCCACATTTCTGAAAGGGATTCAAACCATTTTAAAAGAAAAACAATTCCGTTAATTCAGGACATTTGCACAATCATACCTCAAATTCCCAATTTCATTCATTGGAGAGTATTTTTTACTTTCTCAAAATTCAAATTTTACTCAGTATTTCACGTTTTTCATAACAAAATTCTCAAATAAATGAACTACAAATATATATAAATTAAGTACAAGGATTTGGTAACTATAATCCTTCCATATTGCGCGACCGAGTCAAACCGCTTGTCTCCAACCTCATATGGTTCAGCTCATTCAGGACATCTACGGAAGTATTTTTCACATTCCACAAACACAACTTTTTCGGTATATTCCAGACTCATTTTGTCCAGAAAAAAATGAATGCAGAAATGTTGCTATTTTTACAAAATCCTTCTACACATCTCATCATCCAAATTAAAACTGTTCCGCTCATTCAGGACAATTTGGGAACTTTTTTTGTTTTTGTTTTCCGTATTCCAGTACGCCCCATTTTCATACACAAATTCCAAAATTAAGAGATATTTTCATTTGACAATTTTCACATCACCCAAGTTGTCTTTTCTTTCAGTATTCCACACTTTCATAGACAAAATTCCCAATTAATGCTTACATTATTTTTATGACCTAACATTGTAATTGCAATTACATTTGTAATGTATAAATTCTCACGTCTCCACACTGAAATTTTACATTAAGAGACGTTTTATTAGTATTTATTTTTTAGCAAGTGAGCTAATTAATAAAGTATTAAATCGATTCGCTGCGGTTAGACAAACTAGCGAACCTTTTGTCCGACTGTGCAGCGACGTTTTCTTGAACGTAACTTCCGTTATCGTGAAGCACGCTGGGGGGCTCGCCTGGTTCGCTGGATGAGGATGTTTTTAACTGTGTCCGCGATGGAGGACAGAATTTGGACTCCCGGACACTCGCGGATGTTATAAGGTATTGAACTACTATTTACTTTTCGAATGTACAAGAAAGTTTTGAAGTAGCTGCGCCCAGCCGCTATTTGACACTGTTGCGTTCAAGGAAACCGGTCGTTACCTTCGTTACGGTGGCTAGCGTGCTAGCTGGCTACTAGCCCAGTTTTGCTCCCCGTTTTTATAAATATTAACACAATGTTTGTTGTATAATGCCCGGAGACTGTTAGTTCACTTGCTGGACTAGTTTATGTGCTCTTCGTGTATATTGTACGAGGACGCGTCCAGTGTTTGGTAACAAAAACAGTATAGTTAGCATAAGGTATGCTAATAAACAAATAGCCATAATGATGTGCTTTCCTTTATTTAAGCGACAGCATAATTTGAACGAATTTGTCATAAACAAACCTTTTAGCAAATTGACAACACAACACAACTAAGACGCGTTTGGTTGTGGTTTTAAAAATTGTTCCTCAGCTTACTCTACGGTTTGGCATTTTACCCGTTCCTAAATTGGGGGGTGGGCAACGTTTGTAATCTACCTGTTTACCCTCCATGTTTTTTTCCCTTCTGTTTACTTTAATCACTGATACAGTGATGTCACTGTAGCCCTACGTCACATTATTACGTACACTAGGGTTTCCCAACCTTTATGTTCCCATGAGACAATTCTGAGCTCACGTCACAAGTTAAAATGGCGGTCTTACTCGGTGAAAGGAAGCTCTCCGCTCATTGAAAAGCATTGGACTTTGATTTGTGAGGATTACTTTGATTTCAAAATGTGATGAAATGTTTGACTACTAAAACAATCTGCTTGGTTTGTATGCTAGTCACAGGCCAAAGCAATACAATACGCCGTTTGTTTTCGCTGTGTAAAGGAAGCGTTGGGCAGATGTTCGGAATTTTCCATTTTACATGAAAAACAAGTCTCATGACGGTGTCACAGTGTCTCATCACTGGTGAACAGTTTTTAGAACAGATCTGTGTGCTACCCATGGTGTCCTTGGGGCTACCAAGTACCTGCTGGCAGAATTTTTTTTCAGGACATTGCACCTAATCAACAGAGCAAAAAAAAGCATGCGTGTTTTTAGTGTTGAGTTCATCTTGCTTCTTCCCTCCTCCTTCTCACCCCTTTGCTTGAGGAGAAAAGGAAGGTTGTGAAGTTCGCTGCTGCCATCTAGTGGCTTAGTCGATAAAAATGGTACATAAGTAAAAAAAAATGTTTCACAACCCAAAGCAAAAAAATCAATCTGGTGGCGGCTATTATCTTGGAATATTCGTAAGATGGCACACTCATATGCCAAGGCAAATGTAAACGTTCACTCTGTGTTGTCAGCTACAGGCCAATTTGCTTCAGTCAAGATGACGAGAGACAGGAAATGCATCCTCTGTGAGACGGTCCACGCTTCCAAGCAGGTAATTCAGTTGCCAATGATTATGATACGTCATTGAGTTTTCAATATGGACGTTTTGTAACTACGGGGGATTTTTAGGAGCAAACGGCACATTGCGATGGATAGTCATCTCAACTGTTATTATTATTTTGTTTATTTATAGGAGATGGACGAGCACATGAGAAGCATGCTGCACCACCGCGAGCTGGAAAAACTCAAAGGGCGGTAAGTCATCTGCAAAGGTGTCCCGTGTGCGTTGTTTTGCTGTGTTTAAACTATACCCACACACACTATTCAATCCCTTTCGCAAATAGTAATAAATAATAATAATAATAATGATAATGATGGCATTATTTGTTGCCCTACTGAAAGTATTTAGAATTGCCTACATTTACAGTCCAAACCATAAATATAGCACAAATGATAGCACAGTCTCACACAGGCACGTGCCGGTCAGTGCTCGAACTCAGTGGCTTCAGCTGCATGCAGCTGTTCCAACTGTGACGCGTATATTTAGACGCAAGCTTGCCCGGATGCCCGATAGAAGGCAGTTGGCTTGCTCGTGACGCTTTGATAAAAGTGTGCCAGGCGTCAATGTTGAATATTTTTACCCCTGCCTCCCTCCAGGCTGATAAAAAGTGATAAGACCAAAGTGCACAAAAGTGATTAAACTCAAAAGTGGGTCATGGACCCTCTATTGGCAGACATTTTTGATATAATTATAGTTAGTTTTATTTTGTTTTTTAAATGTAATATGACGTTTTTGGTCAGTTTTGGTTTTTTAAAGGCATTTTTGTTTTTATTTCGTTGAACGAAAATTTAATTTAATTTTTTAAATATTAGTTGTATTTATTTTGTCAGTTTTAGTTAACTTTAATAACCTTGCTCTAAAAACAATGAAGTATTTTTATTGTCAAATCCCGGCTCTGACTGTCTGCTGTTGAACACTGAATGCCTCTCGGTCAGCATTGGAAATGTAAATACAGCATGATGCAGAGAGCTGTTTAAATATTGACTCTAATTGAACCAGAAAATTTTGAGACTTTTAAGAATTTTGCAATTTGATGTGTTATAGAACAAGTTGTGCAAAAAGTACTGAAACATTGAAAAGTTGGACATATACATTAAGAAGGTTAAATTAAGGTTACGTGTAAAGGTTATAGGGCATCCTAACTTCACCCTAACATTTTACCCGAAAAGGGAATATCCCTCGCTTTTTGTGAGTAGCATATATAATACATTTCTTTATTATTCTTTACTTGGATGGATGGATGGACTGCTTTTTATTTGACTTGTATAAAAGTAGGTCACAACTTGATGTCAATGGGGAAAATATGTGTCCCAGGGTGACAACAGTTGAGAACCTCAGCGGAAAAGTGCTCAAGGGGTGAGAAAATAGCCCCCAAAAAAGACAGGAGTGCAAGGTGACACATTTGGGAGAGGCTCGGGGTCAAAGGTGGAGAGCAGCTGCCGGCTCGGGTTACACTGCTTGGGATTGGTCACCGAGATGAAGAGGGTGGGAGGAGGAGGTTCGTGAATCGTGATACTTCCAAAACTGACACCAGAGCGAGGTCTCAGAGTGCAGCGGGCGCCATCATGACCAAACGCTAGGCTGAGCATCCCTGAGCTGCATGGCCGGCAAGCTCCATTAGCGCGCCGACCGGGCCTGGCTGCTTCCGCCTGCTCCTGCTTCCTTGTCTTTAATGACCTGCTAAGGAACCGCACACTTTTTGGATCAGGAAGATACCGTTTAGTTTTTTCACGCTTTGACAAAAAATTTAAGTTAGTGACCTCCTGATCTGCAACAAATAGAGAATTTGACAAGTTAAGAAAACAAGGGATTGTTGAGTACACTCCTCTCCCAAGACATTGAAGAAGCTCATCAAAAAGCCGCCACCATGCCCGAAGGTAGCATTGATCGCCCTCTGTCGCCTCTCCTCCCTGATAGGGATTGCGGCCACGAGTGCCGAGTGTGCAAGGTGTCGCTGGTGAGCCTGACTGACTACGCCGGTCACATCTCCAGCCCCGCGCACAAGCAAAACGTGGAGAAGGAGAAGAAGGCGCCTGGCGGCGTCAATCGCGACGAGGACTATTTTGACCAGACGCTGGTGGAGCTCGTTTACAAGAGGAAAGAGCAGATACGGTAAGATGGATGTTGTACATTCTTTTTTTTCTTTTTTTTTGGTCAAAAAAAGCAAAAATATGGATGTGAAATAGTTTTATTTGAATGATAAAATATGAGTTCATTCTTGTTTTGAATTGTATTGTTTATAATTAAATTAAGTCTAATTATTCAATTCTTAAATCTTTTTTTTTTTTTAAAGCAATGTTGAGTGTGCTATATTTGTATGTAAGAATGTATATTATGCTGGGGAAAAAAATTGTTTTTGAATAAAATAAAGGTAAATTAATTTAAAAAAATTTTTTTTAATGAACAAATTAACATAAATTAAGGGAAAACCCAATTAACCCAACACATGTAAGAATTTATCATTTAAATGCTCAAAGGACTGCGTTATAGACATTAGTGAGCCGTGTCCTGCGGGCCATATTTTACCCACCCTACTGTGTAGTCTCCATATAAGTAGTTCTAAAAATGTATCACGTTCCGATAATAAGGCTCGCTCAAATGTCAAACTCTATTGAATCTACCAGGGAAAAAATATTTGATTTAATTTTAAAAACTGAGAAAAATATAGTTTACACCCATGTTAGGATATCAAGTATTATTGCAAATATGCCAAATTTGAATGTGGTCTAAATAAAGATGTGGCATAGCTTCTATATGCAAAAAAAAAAGCACCATCGCTTTATCGTACTTCTGATTTAGTTTAAAAAAAAAATCCCTAAGATTGATGGTGATTCTGTCTAATTCATAATCTTGAGTAAAATGCAAAAACTGATTGATGCCGTATGTGGTTCTTATTGATGAATCTGTGTGACTGTAAAGACCATGTACAGTGTGCTCGCATGCTATCTATAGTCACATTCTTATCGTGAGCACTCACAGGCTCCTTTCAGCTGCTGCCTCAGTCCAATCTGGACCACGCTCCAATTTCCCGTCTGCAGCCAAAAAAACTGAAGGGGGATTTTCTGCCGCGGTGATCTTTTTTTAAGCCCCCGTTTCACACTGTCTAAACGCCAAATTGCCGCATTAAAGCCGGTGTAATTGTAGAAATGTCAGTTATTCACTTGTTCATTTCAGACAGAACTCACTCAGGTGGGACACACTGCTATTGCGTCTTCCTGTTTTCAGATAATTAGGGAGTTATCTGTGAGTGTCGGGTGTCATTCAACTCGCCCCCATCCTGTATCGGTACCTTACACACAGGACATCGAGTTATGACTCGATGGCCAGTGTGAAAGGAGATTCTGATACTACATCGGAAGCCGTCAAATTCGGAGGTCAGCTTAACGGTAGAGTGGTCATCTCGCAACTCTGAGGTTGCGGGTTCCATCCCAGGCCATTGTGACCATGTCGAAGTGTCCTTGGGCAAGATACTGAACCTCCAATTGCTCCTGATGCTGCGTCATCAGTATGTGAACGTGTAGTCAAAATGTAAAGCGCTCCGAGAGCCTTGTAGGGTGGAAAAGCACTATATAAATGAAATACCATTTACAATTTGGAGAAAAAAAACATCTTAGATGGCCAGTGTTGTTTTGAATTTGAAAAAAAAAACATAAAAAAAAGTTTTTTTGTTTTTTTTAAAGAGCTCAGTATTGTTCATTCAGTAATGTCATCATCATTGCTCTTTAAAAAAAATTGTTTTTATTATTTTGTATGTGCGTGCGTGTGTATTCGTTAGTTCACCAAAAACCTATTAAAAAAATCCCATAACGAACACCGTAGTTACCCGTAAAAAAGCCTATTTTTAAATAAAGCAGTGTTTGGTGAATGCACGTAGGAAACTGGTGGGGTTCAGTTAAAAACCATTGATTTTAGTGACTGAATTATTCCATCTGGTCTGCATCCACAGCAAAGAAAAGGAGGTGACGGCTGCTAAGCTGGCTCTGGAGGCAGCGGCAGCAAAGAAAAGGGAGATCCAGCAGAGAATAAACGAAAGCAAGGAACGCTACCAGCTGGACAGAGGTGGCCAGACTTTCCCACATGGCTACGCTTGGAACTGTAAACAATACGCTTGGAAAAACGACCAGCAGAGAGGCCTCCGAGCTTCTCCCCCCACAAACTACAACAGGAACAACAATCAAGGAAAGAGCGCCACCTGGCATGCTCAAGGCCCCCCCAACTACCAAAAATGGGCGCCGGGCGACTTGCAGGGCGGTCGCTGCTACTCGCAGGACAATGCTCTGGGCTCCCACGAGGGTTCATTTGGCGGCCCCAGTCGACTGCCCTGGCTCAGTAACCAAGGCAGCAGTTATGGTATGTACGGCAGGAATAACATTACCCAGTTCCCACCAAATAAGCGTCCGCCCAGATACATAGAGTCCTATCAACTGTACCCTCCGCCACCGCGGTTGTTTGCAAGTCCTGTGAGCAACCTTCAAACGAGGGCCGATGAGTGCAAGGGGATGCCAACAGCCAACTGGGAACCTCCTGGCAAACAGAACTTTGGCAGCAACCCAAAGCTGGACAAGACCTGCCGCTGGTCTCCTCATCACGCCAGCAAGACAGCGGACTCGCTACCCAGCCAGGACGACCTGTCAAACCTAGCAGAACACCACCCAAAAGGGCCCAAAAGCCAGGAACATGCAGCAGAAGCATTCACCTGCACTGGGCAGGAAGTGAAGGAGACGCTTAAAAGTAAACATTTAAAAAGGAGCAAAGATGGCCCTTCCAACAGTCAAGCCGAAATTAATCCAAAACCCCAAGGAATCAGAACGCCTCCTTTTGGAGCCCTGCCATCGCGACAAGCACAAAAGTTACCAGAAACCTCCAAGAAGTCCTTGGTCCAGTCTGAAAGCAGGAGCTCTTTGGACAGCCCCCTGCTTGAAACACCTCGGCACGCCACCGAGGGGGAGCCGCCCAAGGATCTGGTGCAGGGTCCAATTACAGAGAACAAGGAAAACAACTGCCAGCAGAACGCAGCTAAACCGAAATCAAGCAACCCAGCCCGGAGTTCTCCATCTGTGGCCAAAGAAAATCTTGCAGCGTCCACTTCTGAGAGCATCCACTTCCTCCAGTCCCTGCAGGTCAGCACCTCCACCGCCAAGAAAGCGTCACCTGTAACCTCAAAACGCAACAACCCGGAAAATGCGAAGGATGCCCTCACCTCGCCACCTCTCGACGAAGCAGGGAAGCAAGCGGAAAAAGATCATGCTTCCATGGGGAAGGCCACCGGGTCGGACAAAACATGCCCCAAGGAGTCTGGCTTGACCAAACTCGAACTGCCCCCCGTCCTGAAACGCGACCTGACCAAGCGCATCAGCACCAAGACGGGCGGCCACGAACCCAACCTCCACAACGCCAGGCGTGTCCGTAACCTGAGCGAGTCGCGGCGGTCCGACAGCGAAAAAGACTCCGGACTCAAGCCAACTGTGCAGCAGCTCATCAGCTCCACTGGCTCTCGGCGGAAAGTCAACTGGGACCAGGTGTACCAGGAGGTGCGCAAGAAGCAGGACAAGGGGAAAGGAATGCCCAGGTAAAATCGAAAGAACTGTTTTTATTAGTGATAGACTGATATGGGTTTTTTAAGGCTATTAGTTGAAAATATTTGTGTCAAAATGTAAAAAGTAGACTTTTTCTTGTAATTATAAACATATCAAGAATTGACAGTTTTGTTAAAAAAAATTCTAACAAAAATTGCAGGGAGCGTCCATGGTCATCAGCATGTGTTAAGCTAAATAAAAAACTAAGCAAGTAAATAGTTCCCTAAAGAGTTCTACTCAAAAAAAAATCCCCAAAATGTAAACAACATTTTTAAAATGTTTTTTTAAATTATATATATTTTAGATTAAAAAAAAAAAAAAAAAAGTGTAGGGATTTCCCAGTTTCAGCATCATGTTTTATAAGGTGGAAATTTAAATAAATCCATATATGAAAAGTTCTCTGTATCTCACTGAGTGACAAATGCATGCGAATGTAGCTAAATTGGGGTTTTTGTCAGGGTTCGTAAAAGATTCCAAAAGATCTTCGCAGACAGTGAAAAATTGTCTCAATATGTTTGACTGAAATATCTGCACCGATAATCGACCCGGCCGATAATCGGTCTAACCCTAGTTTTCATCCACTTCTTATCTAGCAGTACAGATCCTTCACGCTCTCTTTTGCTCACTACACAACACAAAGGACTGTTAGATCAAAACATGTTGAGCGGAGACTCACACCTTCTCGGTATCTACCTCCAGGTTCGGTATTGAAATGGTACCAAACGAAGACCTGAGCCAGGAGGACGAAGACATGACAATGCTGGAGAACTTCCCCTGGGAGTCACTTGTGGACACCTCTCCTCCTGCCACATCCCGCAAGCGCTCCCTCTCCGAGAGCAGCCTGGCTCCGGCGTCTGAGTGCTCGCGCCTCCAATCCAAGCAGACGCCGCGGAGGTCCTCGATCACCAAGAAGAACGACAGCCGGCCCGACGCGGAGCAGATTCTGATCCTCGCGTTAGAGGAAGCGCAAAAGCGGGCAGATAAGGTGATGTTGGAAAAGGCCAAGGCTCTCCAGAGGTCCGACTGCTTGACTGAAGAGAACAGCTCCGACGTTGAGCAGATGGACGGACAGGGAACAGCGAAAAGGCGAAAAACACCAGGGGTCAGTTCAGGATATTTTAGTGGAATACGACCCATAGCAATTTGCCACTTTCTGTTTAAAATGAGAAGATTGTCTTCCTGCTTTTATTCTTTAGGATGCTCAGAGCCTGGAGGCTTCAGGTGCGAAACGTGACACCAAAAGAAGAAAGACCAAATCCAAAACCGGTTTGTCTCTTTTATGGAACTTCATCTAAAATAATTGATTAATTAAACACTCCCAAATAATCACAACAAATAATAATTTTAATACTGTAAAAATACTGTGAAACCGTGGTACCGCAATATTTTTGCTCACGATTATCATAACATCAGAATCTAATATTGGCCCATGCAGTTAGTACAGAAAAGTGTACAATTGAAATGAACACATAAATATTAACATTCTTCTGCTCTTTTAAGTCTTCTTAAAAGTCTCCAACACTGGTGAGCTATTTTTAGAACAGGCCCATGGGCTACTTATGTTGTCCTTTTGGCTAACTAGTACCCACTGGCACCATTAACAAAGGAAAAACAGGACAATCCACATTGATCAACAGCGCAAAAATGCACAGTGTTTGCACAGTGTCTCTTTCGTCTTCCAAAAAGTTAATTGGAGGCAATTAAATTCAAAGAGGTAGCTCATTTACTCAACTGCAAGCAACCAATCCTATTATTCCCTGCTTAGAAGTCCCCTCAAAAAAGAGAAGAGCTCATTATTGTGACATCCAGCATTAGCGGTTATTGAAATTTTGACTTTTTAAAACCGCTCAACTATAAACTGTCAAACTGGCTATCGGCCCTTGCTTACTTCACACAACTAACGTGCCTCACCGCAATTTGCACTGCATAATTTAGTGTTTGTTTTGGCGGTGAAGCGGATCGCTTACAGATCGACCAGCTTCTGGCCGTGTCGTTGCGGGAGGAGGAGCTGAGTCGCTCGCTGCAGACGGCGGAAACCCAACTGGTCCAAGCGCGGACGGCACTGGAGGCCGCTTACATGGAGGTGCAGAGAGCCATGGTGGTCAAACAGCAGGTATACATTACAACAGGGGTGGGCAAACTCGGTCCTCGAGGGTTTTGGATGTTTGTTTTTTCTCCAAGACCAACACAACTGATACATGATCAGCTCATCAGCAAGCTCTGCGTAAGCCTGATAACGATCCTGTTGATTGGAATCAGCTGCGTTGGAGCAGGGAAACATCCAAAACCTGCAGGACTCGATCCTCTCTTCTATGCTATGTACGAGATGTGTAGATTGTTTTGCAAGTGTTTGATTATTATTATTTTTTTCAGATTGCCACCGAAATGAGCACACTCAGAGAAAAACGCATTGAGTTATTAAAAGGGATGCAAGGTATGCCTAGACTTAATTAGAACCAGAAGTTTATTTTGTTCCATGATCATGCTCCTCGTAATGCAAAACACTCATATCTCAAATAATGGTTCCCCATTGAAATAAATGACTGTCATGAATCCATCCTGGCCCTCCGGTAAAACACAAAGGTGTACAACTATAAATTTTGTTTACTTGAAATACCCATTTAAAAAGAAAGATTGATTAAAGGGGATGTCAACCTTAAACATCTCTTGAAAATAATATGTTATATGTGACCTCACGAGTCTAAACATGACATTCTGATTACTATTACATTTACGGAATACGAATTATGCAGCAAAATCCAGCTGAAGATGACGTCCCAGTTGCTCAGGTAGCAACCAATCACAGCTCACCTGTTTCCCGAAGCTCAGCTGTGGTTGATAGTTACCTGAGACCCGAGCAACTGCGATGTACTTTTCACTCGACAGCAAGTGGCAAAATGGCCGCCTTCTGATAGTGATAAAAAACTGTTGGATTTTGCTGCTTAACTAATTTCCCTCTGTATTTAAACTAGTGGGGCTGCATAGAACATATTATTTTCAGGAAAACAAAATTGGGGGTTGACTTCCCCACAAAGTAGCACTTTACCAACTAACCTATATCTGAGCTTTTTTGTGCAATTTAACAGTAGCTCAATGTGTGTGTGTTTTTTTTAAAAGCAAGCAACACGGAAGTGGCAGAAGTACTTCCGATCCGACTGAAACAGGAAAAGATGGACCCCGCGGAAAAAGAGCTGGCCTCTGTGGCTCCATTGCGCTCTCTTGCAAGCACTGCACCTCCTGCTAGGAATGCCTCGCCACCGCCGTCGTTCTCCAGCGCCACAGCCATCAAGGAGGAACCCGTATCCCCCGTGCGAGTCAGCTCCGAGTTGGACCTTTTGGAGAGAGAGAACGTAACATGGCCCGAGCCAATAGCAACTGTGCAAATAATGCCTGAGCCATTCCTAAAAGCTGCAGATGACACCTGCAGTCTTTCGGCATCGGCGGAGTCCACTGACAAAGCCGTTCAGGCCACCTTCCTCCCTGACTCCAAAGACGACACGAAGCTGCTGTTGGCCATCAGGAGGAACTCGGAGACGGGCAGCCTCGCTGATCGCTCGCACTCTCCGGCATTCGAGACACCCCAAGCGCCAAACGCCTCGCCCGGTTCGCCCTCGGAGTCACGCAGCTGCAAGCGCGTAAGGAAGCTGAAGAAGAGGAAGGTACTGGAAAAGGCTCACGGCAACGCGCTGCCGGAGAGCAGCGACACCGAGATGGACGCCGGGGCCTTCAGGCCCAGGTGGACCCGAGCGCAGAGGAGGGCCAGCAGCGGCAGCGGTAGCACTCACGTCAGCACCTCCTCGCTACCAGGAGGGGGCGACGTGAAGATGATGAAGATGGAGGAAGATGCCAAGCCTCTCAAACAGGAAGTGGAGGTAAAGATGGAGACGGGCGCAACCTTCGAGCAGCCCCTTGGGACCGCCTCGTTCTTTGCTGCAGCGCACACCCCGAAGTCGTCCAGATGTGAGCAGCCGAGCCTGGCCTGCAATGAGGTCACCTCCACGAGCGACATGGACATCTGTAAATCGTCAGAGAGGTGAAGCTTTTACATACAAAAAAAAAAAGAAGTCCCTCTTCATCTTGGCCTTTACGATCAGACTTAGCATTTTGAAAGACTTGTTCTTGAGACCTATTGTCAGGTTGCTATTAGTAGCGCCCTTTAAAATAAATAAAAATTCAGTTTTGATTAGCAACCTGAAATTTGGTTGCCATGTTCATCATTCGAAGACCCACAAAATTGTCTGAAGAAGCCATGCCTGAAAATACACAGGAAGTCAGCCATTTTGGTTCAAGATTAAAAGAAAACCCCGCCCTCAACGCAATTTTTTACATTCACAACATTAAATTTGGTAAACATGTATTACATAATTAGCGGCACAAAAAGGACAAGAGCGCATGCCTGAAAAGACACAGAAGGTCACCCTTTTTTTTGAGTAGGTTGTTTAGAATGCCAACCATAATTCAGTCCTAAAAGCCTTAGCAAGATGAAATTTGTTAAGCACATCTTATCACGTGTAGATGCCCCAAAATAGTCAGAAGTTATGCCTGAAAGCACATAGGAATCTGTTGTTTTTGTTTTACATTTAAGTTCAATAGCATAATTCTTGAAAGAAAGAAAATTCACCTACAAAAAATATTGTCATTTAGCAACATGAAATTTGGTCAACATGTCAACACAGTTCATGAGTAGAACCACAAAAAAGTCGGTGTAACCCATAGGCTACCTTAACAAACGCAGGAAGGCAGCCATTTTGGTAAGAAGCGGCCATTTTGGCTTGGTAGCACACTTAACATTTAAAAAAATATATATACAATCTGCCTTCAAAGCCAGTTTAACTTAACAGCATGAATGTTTAAGAGAGTTGTCTATCATTAGTAGAACCACTAAAAAAAAGTCTGTCATTTTGATTTGTAGCGGACAATTTATGGTCATTTATATCCTTTTGGGGTTTCTTTTAATGAAAATATTAAATCTTTTTTGCCTATGCTGTGTAAAGTGGCGGAAGTTTGATGATCATTATGAGGATTTGCTGTGAAAAGGGCTCTTTCATCAACATTTAACCCCTCCTCCATTTCTTTCTGCAGTGAAATATATTTTCCAACGATTACATGGAGCCCTCCCTGTAAGTTTAACAATCGATTTTTTTTTTTATCACTTGTATCTTTTTTCCCTATTGTAAATAGAAACGTTTTTGTGTGCCTTTTTGGCAGCTGCGTCATCCGGTATCTTCGAAGGCCACCAGGAGGCTGTGAACGGCATGCAGATCCACAACGGGCTGCTGTTCACGTGCTCAGGAGACCGCACTGTCAAAGCCTTCGACCTGCTGGTGGGTGCCGACAAAATATTCCAACCCGCGTTTCAGAATGCAAATGACCTTCTATCTTCCGCCTTTGGCAGACTCGCAAGTGCGTTGCCGTCTTTTCCGGCCACACGTCCAAAGTCAGCTGCTTGCTGGTGTCGGCCGGGGCCTGCCTGCCGCACCGCCTGTACTCGGGCTCCAGTGACCAGACTATACGTTGCTACAGTCTTAAGGTAAGGTCATTGAAGGCCACCTTGTTGACTGGGCTATCTTATTATACTGACTGAATAATGTTAATGTTTTAATGACTGAGTGTAGAACTCGTCTCGTAACGAGTGGTGATAGGTGCCCATACAGATGCCTGAACAAAATAATGTCATTTTAAATTTAAATAGCAAACATTTATCCAGAAATAAAACACAAGCACTGTGGTGCCACAAAATATTTGTTTATTTTATAAGAACATTTTCTTCTTCTTTTTATTTTTTAATTTAATCTATTTTTACTAAGTTTTAGTTGTCATATATTTATCAAAATTTTCAACATTTTTTTTAACGATGATTAGACTAATATTTACAGTTTAAATGACTTTTTGTTTACAGTTTTGGAACATCTCAATAAATAGATGTCTAGACAGATGCCGGCACAAAATAACTACATTTTAAATTTAAATATCAAACATTAATCCGGAAATAAAACACAAGCACTTTGGTGTATTTTATTATTTTCTAAGAATTTTTTTTTTCTTTTTCAAATTTATTGAATCTATTTTACTAAGTTGTCATATATTTATCAAAGTTCATGAATCTTTTTTCTTTTTTTTTAAGACTGATATATACAATTTGACACTTTAAATGACTTGTTTACAGTTTTGGAACATCTCAATAAATAGATGTCCAGACAGATGCCTGCACAAAATAACTAGTACTACATTTTAAATTTAAATAGCAAACTTAAATCCAGAAATAATACAGACGCACTTTGGTTTCTTTTTTTTCTTTAATCTATTTTATTAAGTTTTAGTTGTCATATTTTTTGGGCTTGTGTGCTTGCTTGCAGAAGCAGAAATTAGAGCAGCAGTTCAATCTGGCAGATCGGGTCCTGTGCCTGCACAACCGATGGAAGTTCCTGTATGCCGGTCTGGCAAACGGCACTGTGGTTACCTTTGACCTAACTGTGAGTAACGTCAGTATCGGCAAGTAACAAAGTACTACTTTTAATTGTACTTTTACTTATACTTGGATTACAGACCAACAAGCAGCGGGACGTGTTTGAGTGCCACGCCCCGCGGGCCATCAGCTGTCTGGCTTCGTCACAGGAGGGCTCCCGGCGCATCCTGCTGGTGGGCTCCTACGACAGCACCATCAGCGTCCGTGACGCCAAGACCGGACTACTGCTGCGCACGCTGGAGGGACACGCCAAGACCGTCCTCTGCATGAAGGTGCGCCAGCGCCGTCTTCCCGCGAAAAGCAACGATATTACGGCGGATGATGGGAAAAAAATCGTTTGTATTTTTTTTTTTTTTTTTGGGGGGAGATTTCAGGTTGTGAACGACCTGGTGTTCAGCGGTTCCAGTGACCAGTGTGTCTATGCACACAACATACACGTGAGTCCATTTTCAGATGATTTACATTGTCCTGGTGAATGTATGTATTTTACGGGACTTTATATTTTGTGGGATTTACGACTACGGTAATGAAGTAGTCTTAACATTTCTCGTTCAGAGCGGTGAGCTGCTGCGTGTCTACAAGGGTCACAGTCACGCCGTCACCGTGGTGACGGTTGTGGGAAAGGCGATGGTGACCGCCTGCCTGGACAAGCAAGTCCGCGTCTACGACCTGCAGGTGTGCGCCCCCCCCCCTTTTTTTGACCGTCAACAATCATAAATCCCTGAAGTTTCCCCAGACTGATTTTTATTTTTATTTTTTTCATCCTCCACAGTCTCAAGAACAGCTGCAGGTGTACACCGGATATTCGGACATGGTAACGAGCATGGCGGTGCACCAGAAGAAGGTGAGTCGCATACTTTTTGTTGTCGGATGCAAGACTTTTTTTAAATTGGTAACCGTACGTCTTTTCTGCTTTTTCAGATCTACACCGGCTGCTATGACGGCAGCGTGCAGGCCATCGAGCTCAACCTGACGCAGAACTACCGCTGCAGGGTATTTTTTATTTATTTATTTATTTCAGGGTGGAGTTTTCCAGGTAATTGGCCACCGACATGGGGTTCTGTATTGGACAAAAGCATGCGCGGGTGGAAAGTAGATGGAGTGAGGTTCCCTAGACTGGGCAAGGCAAAAATGTAGGATGTCAAATCTCAAAATACATTGACCATAAAAAATACCGAATGACTCATGATAACATCACACAATTATGTTAAGTTTTATGTACTGTTGCAATTAGTGTTCATTTGATCAGCCATTTTAAAATTTAGTTTCAGTTTTAATCCCATTTCAATCACACTTGTTTTTTTGTTTTTTTTTCATAGTCAGTCTCATCCCATTTTTAGTTAGTCACCTTTTAGTTGACTATAAATCAAACATTATAGTGTTTATTTTAGTGCAAGAAGACATAATTGTATTCATCTAATTTTAGTCAACAGAAACTGTCGACATTTTAGTGTAGTTTTAGTCAGGACAATCGTTTTTTGTCAGCAGATAATATCGAACATTTCCGTCTAATCTAAAACTACTTCACATAAAACAAATTCACACACAAATACAGTCTATCAACAAAGGGGCTATGACTCCACGCTACAAGGTATTAAGTTAGCTAGCATTAGTTAGTGGTCGGATTAACATTGTTTGAACGTTCTCGCTGTTGGATTAAAGTTACGTTGCACTCGCTCGCTGCAGATTTGAAAGTGGGTGTGTCACTGTGTGTTAGTGACAGATTAGCAGGGACAGGATTTTACAGAATCATAATTTTCGTCTTTTTTCATGAACTCAAATGTCCAGTCTTTATTAAGTGAGCTACATTTTCGTCTTTGAAAATGCATACTGATTCAGTCCCAATTATTGCTTATTTTATTTATTATTTTTTATTATGTTTATTATTTAGAATAATTTTATATATTCTAGTCTCGTTTAAAAATTGTGTTGATGAACATTTTTATATTTAGTTTTCATTTGCGAAATTAACACTAGTTGCAATGTTGGACAACATGGACTTTGTGAACATTGTGAGGTTGGTCTTAAATTTATGTAAAGAAATAAACCGGTTTTAAGTGTAGTTATGCCAAAAGTTACATATCCCTTGAAGAGGCCTGGCCAAGCAACCACGAGTCAACGACTGACTTTCGGGACGATTTCTAAAGGTGCTGTTTAAAGCTGTTGTTTGTCTGTGTTGTGCTCGCAGTGGCACGGCTGCTCGCTGGTTTTCGGCGTGATGGCGCACCTGCAGCAGCACGTGGTCGCCGACCACGCCGCCAACCAGCAGACGCTCCGATGTCGCTGGAAGGACTGCGAGGAGATTTTCGGCGCTCGCAACGGCTCCAAGCAGGTAAATGTTTCTCATTTTTCGGAATTAGCCCTCAGCGCTACATGTGGCGAGCGCACGGATCTCCTCTATCTGTTCAGGCGATGCTCGCGCACGCGCAGAAGCACGCCGACGAGGCCCAACCGGAGCCTTGACTTTCCATCTCCCATATTGGGCGGAAGTTCGGGACCTTTGCGTTCCATGTTGGAATCAAACGTTCAAGTGTCTCCGTGTCCATTTTTTCTACGTCGCCGGAAGAGTGCGGCGGCGGATGCAACAACCTCTCGTGCCGCCGCCCTGCGTCTTTTTGCACTGACCAAAAACGAAGACAACTTATCTTTTTCCAAGGAAAAAATGTCAGCGCCGCTGAGAGTGAAAACGCCGTGTTTCTGTTTCCGGCGGCCGCGCTGTATGGCATGGGAATTTTTTTTATTTATTGTTGTGATGTGTCTTTGTGAGCAACACCATCATCCTAGTATTTCTTTTTTTTTTTTTTAACATTTTAATTAAAATGGCTGTTATTCCTTTGAAGTGGACTCCTGCACGTATTGCGTCTTGTTAGGATAACGTCATTGTTTATTTGTTTTTTATTTTAGGTACCACTTGACAATAGTTTAAAAAGCTGTAGTAACGTATAAATCTTTTGACAGTGGCATCCATCTTGTCAAATATTGAGCCCATTATCTCGCTATATTGGTTATTGGGTTCTGTTTATATAATAAAATAATTGGAAAAGGAGCGAGATCCATCTTGGCAAAAAGTGACTTTCATTTACCTAACGATGCTTAACTCTGAATGAATGGCGGTAGGTATTAAGTGTTTAGAATTGGTTTATGGCATGATTGGATGATTTGGAAATCTTTATTGCCATTATTTCGTTACGGGAGTTTTTTTGTCGTTGCTCAGCGTTTTTTTCAAGACATTGGGGGGATTTTGGTGCAGTGTCGTGTGGCCGTTTTTTTCTGCAGCGAAGACGAACGGTTTTGGCAGGAAATTATCCGTGTGAACGTCTTGAGGCATCAACATTGGCCAAGTTGAAGTGACATTTTTTAGCTGATTTTATAATTGGATTCTAGCTGTTTTGTTATGAACTCCGGAGGATGGGATACATTGTAGCACTGCATTTTTCATACTTCCAACTTGGTAACATATTTGCGGTGCGGCAACGCGCGGAGGTGACAAGGCACGTGTAGGAGGATGTGTTTGATGGAGCAGGTGGAAGAATTTAGAGATTATCTCCCATGCCATACCCCCCCCCCACTCACACATCCCTTACTAATAAAAATCCCGGTTTTATCATTAAAAAAAATGTCACAATTAATTTTAATATCAGTCGCCCTCGTCGGCGTACGTTTTTCACAAAGTTTTCAGCTGGCATCGGAAGGAAGCAAAACACGGCGTTCACCTCCAGCCTGGCATGACTGACTTTCTTTCAACGTATTCAATATTACCTGATTTTTTTTGTACCGTGCAATCAAAGACATTTAATAATAATAAAAAAGAATATGCAACACTATAGACAATGTCTGATTCTTTCTTTCACTTCAAGTATACACGTGTGCATATCAACAAAGTAAATGCAACATGGAAAGTACCATTTCACCAAAACAAAAAAATGTACTTAACATCCATGTAAAACATCAGAACAACCTGTAAGTGGCAGGCTTGATGTATGATTTTTATTACATTTTTTTCACATGAAGATGGCCTTTGCAGAGGTCTACTGCTCGAAACTCTTGGTGAACAACGTCAAGCGTGTAACTTAAAACATGTATTGATTTATTGGTGGGAATGAAATGCTTAAAAAAAAATACACTCATGTGACCAAAGCCTAAAATACCAAAAAGGAAAATCACAACAACAAGAAAGCAGCAGTCCAACCTTTTTATAGCCATATTCTCTTCTTCAATTCCTTATTGGAAACTGAAACAATGTGAAAAAAAAAAAAGATCGACAAGTTGTCCACTGTGAGTCCTCACCTACACCTACAGGTGTGTGTTTGCGTATGTGAGGTGGTGAGGCTCTGTGAGGTATGGTGACAGATGTCAAAAGAGGTCGTTGTGTGTGTGTGTAGTGATGCCTGAGTGAAAAAAAGTACACAGGTGGCAGGAAGGAAGGGGTGTCTCTGTGAAGAGGAGAGAGAGTCATTTCTTTGGGCGGGTTGGGGTAGGGTTGAAGGACAAAAGCACAGAATAGATGCAAATGGCCTGTATGGAGGAGGAAGATATGGAGTGAGAAATGATGGCGGAATGGTATAGAATGAGTGTCTCCATGCATGAAAAAGATCAGGGAGGGAGAGAGATTTATTTGGGCAGGTTGGAGGTGGTAGGACAAAAGCAGAAAATGGATGTTAATGGAAGAAGGAAGAAGAAGTGTTGGTGTGATTTGAGGAAAGCTATCTACGTGCATTAAAAAAAAAACATGATTTCTTTGGGCGGGATGGGGTGGTGGTAGGACTAAAGCACAGAATAGAGGCAAAAGGACTGTACTTAAAATGGGAGGAAAGCTGTCCTCATGAATGTAAATGTCAAAAGAGATAGTGAGTGATTTATTTGGGTGGGTTGAGGGAAAAAAACGACTTAAGTACAGAATAGATGCAAATGGCTGGAACTGAGGAGGAAGTGTTGGCGAAATCTCAACGCATGAAAAAGGAGGGTGATAGACTGATTTCTTTGGTCAAGATGGGATAGTAGGACGAAAACACAGAATAGATGCAAATGGCCTGTATGGAGGAGGAAGAGATGGAGTTGGAAATTATGACGGTAGGAATGAGTGTCTCAATGCATAAAAAGATAAGGGAGGGGGAGAGAGATTTCCTTGGGCAGGTTGGAAGTGGTAGGACAAAAGCACAGAATATAGATGCTAATGGGGGAGAAGGAAGCGGAAGTGTTGGTGGGATGGGAGGAAAGGTGTCTACATGCATTAAAAAAAAATTTATTTTGGCGGGTTGGGGTGGTGGTAGGACAAAAGCACAGAAGAGAGGCAAAAGGACTGTACTTAAAAATGGGAGGAAAGTAGTGGGAGGAAAGGTGTCCCCATGAATGAAAGTGACAAAAGAAATGGAGAGTGATTTCTTTGGGCAGGTTGAGGAAAAATAACTCAAGTACGGAATAGATGCAAATGGCCGTAACTGAGGAGGAAGTGTTGGCGGGATCTCAATGCATGAAGAAAATGGGTGATAGTGAGTCAGGTTGGGAATGGGAGTAGGCCAAAAGCACAGAATAGATGGTAGGAGTGAGTGTGTCTATGCATGAAAAAGATAAGGGAGGGAGAGAGATTTCTTTGGGCAGGTAGGAGGTGGTAGAACAGAAGCACAAAAATGGATGCTAATGGGGGTGAAAGAAGCGGAAGTGTTGGTGTGATGGGAGGAAATGTGTCTACATGCATTAAAAAAAAAGATTTCTTTGAGCGGGTTGGGGGTGGTGGTAGGAAAAAAGCACAGAATAGAGGGAAAAGGACTGTTCTTAAAAATGTGAGGAAAGATGTCCCCATGAATGAAAATGACAAAAGAGAGAATGATTTCTTTGGGCGGGTTGAGGTAAACAACGAAAAGTACAGAATAGATGCAAATGGCCGGAACTGAGGAAGAAGTGTTGTAGGAATGGGAGGAAAGGTATCTCCATGCATGAAAAAGACGGGTGATAGTGATTTCTTTGGGCGGGTTAGGGATGGGAGTCGGACAAAAGCACAGAATAGATGCAAATGGCCTGAATTGAGGAGGAAGACGAGAAGCGGCACAGGAAGTCATGAGGTAAAGTCTTGGCAGGTCTGGTCCTCGTGCGGCCCTCTTCCTTAGGCGTACATGGTCAACTGGAGCCACTGCGGGGATGACATCCATTTAGTTTGACTCAGGTGTGTCATGCAGCTCCAGCACGGTGAGAAAATGTGTTCTTTCCATTTTTTTTATTGAATACAAATCAATTTTATAAGTCGTGTGTTGTTCTTACCTCCAGTACGCTGAGTCGGATCGTACCATCTCCGTCCTGATCGAAGGCCTGAAAGGCCCCTACGGGCAGGACAAAAAGCACACAGGACATTATCGGTAATCTCACTTGCCGAACACGGTTGACTTCTTGACCTTATCCAACTTCCTGAAAACTCTGAACTTACTGAACATGGCCTCGAGGCGGACCAGGCAACTGATGAAGCTGTCGAAGTCGACGTTCATGCTCTCGTTGGCGTAGCGCATGGTGATGATGTCGTACAGCTGGTTGTTGAGGCGGAAGCCTGAGCGGGACATAAGACACATGACTGCACAGTGACAAGAACATTCACAACAGGGTGAGTTCATGAACGTCGGCACGGGCGAGGGTGACGGCGATGAAGGCCGGAAAGGCGGCGAAGGAATCGGAATCCCGTACCTGCGTCGTTGACGGCGTTCCTCATCTCGTAGCTGTTGATGCTGCCCGACTGGTCGGGGTTGTAGTGCTTAAAGATTCCCTGGAAAAGAGAGTGTGGGAAAAAGTGAGCGTGGGAGAACATTTTTAAAAATGTCAAGGACGTTTCCATACTTGCTGACCTGCCATTGTTTGATTTTGTTCCACAGGTGGCGGAACTCCTGAAGGTTGAGGCGACTCGTCCCGTCCATCTTAGCCCACCCAGTTAAGACATAACTGTACTTTTCTTCAAATATGAGTATATGCTATATACAGTACATATTTTAATTAATTAATTTTATATATCTATCTATATATCTATATCTATATATATATATATATATATATATATATATATATATATATAATTTTAATATTTAGAGCTCCTTTAATTAGAGAGCAGGCTCAATAATAATAATAATTAGGGGTGTCTGGCGATAATTTTTTTTAATCTTAATTAATCGCATGCCTTCAATAGTTAACTCACAATTTTAACAGTAAATTTTATATCTGTTCTAAATGTACAATAAAATATTTTTTTCCAACTTTTCATACTCTTAACATAAAAGTGGAAACAAATGACAAACTAATAGAAATATGGCTGCATCTTTTAGTCATTGATACAATAATTTCATAATAATTCATAACATTGAGTTACAATTAAAAAAGATGTACTGTACTGTAAAAAATGAGTGTGATATTGATTAGTGTTGGTCATTTTTCTGACACTAGATGGCATAATTGCATATTTGTACGACATTGACAGTTCAGTGCATTTTCATCTTAAGAGCTATCTAATCTTTAACATTAAGTTACTTGTGAAATTCTGCACATTTTTTTTTGTAAAATACAACTTGACCCCAATTTCCACAAATATATGCATTATTATTCAATTTATTACTGCAAAATTTTGACGTGGCCATGTCTGCTGTGTTGCGACTGGAATTCCCCCAGTACAGACTTTCCAAGTAAGGGGCGCTCATTAATCGCGCGTTAAAAAAAAAAAAGTGTGGCATTAAAGGAACTTTAAATTAAGTTACTAAATTAACGCACTCATTTTGACACCCCCAATAATAATACAATAATAATAATAATAAATAATGTGGCCCAGGTGTCGGCCTGTTGTGCATTTGATACGAAGGATACGTCCATCAGAGCTATCATGCTCCTGCAGCTCTCCAAGCTAAAGCCCTCCGTATTCAATCTCTTGTCTGTAGCACATAAGAAAAGAACCATCATCTTCATTCACCGTCACTGTTCTCAATAGACCATTATTGTGTAAACATAGTGCGACAGGGTACTTCCAAGTGGCACTTGCTAGCCTACTAGCTAGCGCCAGCGCAACAAGCTATTTCAGTGTAGTGGCACTTGCTAGCCTACTAGCTAGCGCCAGCGCAACAAGCTATTTCAGTGTAGTGGCACTTGCTAGCCTACTAGCTAGCGCCAGCGCAACAAGCTATTTCAGTGTAGTGGCACTTGCTAGCCTACTAGCTAGCGCCAGCGCAACAAGCTATTTCAGTGTAGTGGCACTTGCTAGCCTACTAGCTAGCGCCAGCGCAACAAGCTATTTCAGTGTAGTGGCACTTGCTAGCCTACTAGCTAGCGCCAGCGCAAACAAGCTATTTCAGTGTCAAGATCACACCAATGCCATTCATTCCAGCAACAGAAAAGTCTGTTCATTAGCTAGTCACTCAAATCATGTTAACGATCAATTTCCATCACATTCATTTTTTAAAATTAGTTTACCTGTTGATCGCACTAACTTTGCCACCTGGAAGTACGTGTGACGCCACGGTGAAAAGATTTACCGTATAAGATGAACTCACGTTTGACGATGACTCTGTTGAGAAGTTTTCTCAGCTCGTTGGCCGTGAGCTCCATGTCCTGCATGAGGGAAAGTCACCTCTGTGATTTTATTGACATACGCCAGAATCGGCCTGTTGCTGTTTTTTTTCTTCTTCATACTAATACTTCATTACTGTCCCTAAGTAGATTTAGAAAAATATGCGGTATATATGTACGTACTTAACTTGAATATGGATTTTCTTGCCATAATTTTTGGTGTACTTTCTACTCCTTACTTTGTTTTTAATGTGAAAAAAAATCATATAATTAAAAAAACAACCGTTTCACTTGGTAACTTGGGTTTCATGCTAACGCCAGCAAAAAGAAGCATAGCAAGGGATCTCAAGCAGCTCCTGAGAATTCAGAAGCGATGTGGGTTTGGCAACATTTTCGCTCGAAATGCACGTTTATCTCCTCTATTTATTTATTTTGAATTGATTGTACAACTTCAAACAGGTTATATTTATTGTTGTAGTAACACTCCATTGCAAAGAAGTCATGCTACAAACATAGCAGCTGTGGCTAACGTTTGCTTATTTACAGTGCTAATGCTAGCTTAGTATTTGCTATAGCTGGGTAGCATTCACTATGACTATTTATCACAACTATGCACTTTGGTCAGAGACTCGAGGGATGGAAGAGATTAGTGAAGTGAGGGCTACATTTAAATCTTGATAGCAGTTTACAAACTGTAAACTCCTCATTTGGAGTACAAATTGTGAGTCCTTATGCCACCTCTGGCTCGTTTGTACTCACGTCGCCAGCAATCTCTTGAAAAATGGTCCGGAACTGCTGGTCCTCCTCGCTCTCCTCCCCTGCTGAGGCTGGCGCTGGCTGGTGGCGTTGAGGTGGAGGTTGCGGTAAGCCGGGACCACAGTCATGACAAACATGGGGGACAATGGAGTCGGTGAGAAATTTCACACGTGGCATAAAAGTCTTCACTGTCCTGTGCAACGTTTTTTGTGAAATAAAAAAACCAAAAACATGACCAAAACGGGGGCATGCAAAAGGTGGGTGAAGGGGACGACAGCCCTGGTCATACCTCTGACAATGTCGATCAAAAGTGAGCATTATTTTAGTAGAGGTGCAAATTGGTCGTGAAAAAAAATACACCGACTCACCACGGGATGGTCGGCCTCGATTCTGTTCTCTATTTCCCTGAGAGCAGAGCAACAAAAAGAGGTCACCATGGTTACTGACAACAACAATAACATATCACGTGTGGACTACCGAGCCTGTCAGCTCACTCGCTGAACGCCATATGCTAAGAAAAATGTGAACCGTACCCCGGTTATAATTAGGGAGGGGCATTTGATGCATTTCATGCAGTACATTTTGATTGGGTAATTAACAATCAAGGAATTTGTGTGAATGTTGTATTGCACTCGAATGATGAACTTCCCGTAGCAGACCCAATTAATCGATAATTCCTAATGATCGATTCAACATGCCCGTCCCTAGTTATGATCGTCAATAATAGCATGTAGCATGTGTGAGTATCCCAGTTGGAGAACGTTGACTGCGGACTCCCGTGCAGGCTCCGACAGTTCGTCAGGCGGATGTCTGGTCCTCGAGGCCCACGGTAGGCGGCGGAGGGCAGCCAGTGACGGTCGGCGGTGGTTCAGTGAAGACATTTTTGAACGTTTACCGCAGATCGCCCCAGACAGGAGTGGCTTGTCCTAAAAAAGATTCCATAACAGCCTCGAACTGGGGCCGCTTTCTTCCAGCTCTACAAATCAAATCTCCGTTAAAATGGTTCGTTCTTGGCGGTGCACCTTAAAACCCACACTCCCACCCCACAAACCATGACACCCCACTCACAAACCCTCAAGTCTACTTTCGTATTTGAACCGCAAACCTATGGGGGTTCAATCCCAACGCTGTTAGCTGCCATTCATTTCTTGAAGACATTTATAACTACCAATTAGTGTCCTAGCCGACCCCCAAAAGGAACCTGTAATCAAGCAACCACTCACTCTGAGGTGTTCTTCTTTTCGGAGAAGACGCGCAGGATGAACTCGCCCTCCTGGTGCGGCTCGTAAGTGGACGGCACGATGACGTACTCGCCGGGGCTCAGACGGAAGCGCTGGGTGACCTCGCGCAGGTTGATGTACGACTTGCAGCGCGCCTTGGCCGAACTGACCAGGAAGAAGTCCTTGGGCATGTGCTGCTTGTTGCCGTGCATCTGGAAGAGGACGGAGAACATTCTGGTGGGAAACCCCTTCCCGAGACTAAGGAGAAAGATTCACCTGAGAGCTCGAATCCTGGGTGGGGACGTACTTACCTCCTTTGGCACCTGTGGACAGACAGAGGAGATGGTTAAAAATCAGGACCTGGCCTCCTTCCCCTTGGAAATGGAAGCTCCACAGGTTTCTTGGGCAGTAATTCTGAAAATGTGGTACCTCTAGTGGTACGTGAAAAATGTTTTTGAAGCCTCATCATTCAAAATTTTGAGGTGGTACTTCAAAGGCTCTAGAACAGCTGTTCTACTCTGAATCCTTCTGCAAAGGACTGAGCACCTAACTCAGAAACCCAGAGTTCCAGACCACAGGAACCACCTGACCGAGTGCAGTCTACCATTGTTATGATCTACCGCTCATTTCTGCGTCAAATATCCAAAGCAGAAGCTGGCTTTACGAACCTCATAGATGGCAAAGCCAATGGTGAACAGGTTAGCGCCCATTCTGCGCTCTTTCCGCCTGTTCTTCTGCATCAGAGCCACCACGAAGGTGCAGCCAACTTCGTTGTCCTCCGGGTCGTCGTCCTCCTCCAACAATCGAAGGCGGTACTGAGGGTTGGTCCAGAAAGTGTCTGCGGGGATCAAAACGAGAGCTTTGTCAGAGGGAAAAAAAAGATTACTGGTGTGGTTCAAAGTGCCACTTATCCAGGTCAGTTTTTTGGGGGAAGCTGTCTAAGCAAGTTTTCTAGACTGGTCCCACCCAGGACCCTCCTCGAGTAGCACCGGGTTGAGGAAACCAAGGGGTTTCCTAGACACGCTGTAAGTCTTGAGGCTGTTTTCGTGACTGGTGTAAATCCTACGCGGCACGTGGTTTATCTCTGTGCGGAGGTGGGTTAGACCCGATGATGGTCATTTTACAGATAAAGACAGGCTGGCGGTTCTGCAAGAGGTAGGACTAGACGCTAGTCGTGCACTAGAGCAGTGGTCCACGGGCCATTTGGTAACGGGCCGCAGAGATAGACATTTGAGCACATACGTCAGAATGAACATGTGCTGATTGTCACATGACAGGCACAAGGAGTCATGCCATATCACTTTTGATGAAACTCAACTATGCATTTCCTTGTGTCTGAGTGATTTCAGCACACGGTGACAACTGCTGCTGGCTTCTCCCAGAGCAATTTTTCAGGCGTGCTGTCGCAAGTTTTAAAGCAATAATACACAGAATGTGCAATTTAGTGGCTGCTATTTGGCATCTTAGTAAATCAGGCCCTTAGTTCCTTCAGCGTGTTCTAGATCTGCCCCGTGACCTCATCCCAGTTGGACATGCCCTGAGCGCCTTTGGATTTCGGCTCAGCGATGTCGTTTCATACCAGGGTAGTTTCTGCATCCTCCGGCCGAGCAGCCTCGCACCCAACGGCCCTCGTTCACAGAGACTGTCCACTTGTGGATCTTGTCGTCCTCGAGGGCGTCAGGCGTGAGGTTGCAGATCTCGATCTTTGTGTAGTTCTTCTTGAAATCCTCAAAGGACATCCTGGAGAGGGGGAACACTAGTATTCCTCAGAAAAACTTGAAAATATAAGTCGTGTTTCTCTAGAACAAATGTATTTCATTAAAATCCGTCCGTGTATTGAAAATTGGTCTCCGCGTTACCAGAACTCTCCGTCCTCTGCGCTTTGGTGTTGTAGCTTCTCCTTCTCGGCCTTGGGTAGCGCAGCCCACTCCTTTGAGCTGAAAGGGAAAAGAGCAAACTGTTAAAGTAGCCAATATTCCACACACTGGGCTACAATTCCTCCGGTAGGGATGCTGACTTGTCGCTCCAGGGTCCGTTCCACTCCACTTGGCCCCAAGGGTTCCTGAGACGCACCAGGCGCACTTTAGTCTCTCTGTGCTGCGAGGGCCGACACTGCCAAAGACAAGACAAAGTCCTGTAAATTCTCCTGATCAAGTGAGGCAAGCGATGCTGCCGGTCTTTACCTCCTCCACCGCCGTCACGGAGTAAGCGTGGCCCTTCACCAGGCCCGTGGCCGTCCGGGTCTCGAAGCGAGCAGGGACGAGGGACTGCGGAATACAAACGTAGCCGCACAAAAACTGTAGTTACATCAATGTTGTTCCCAAAATGAATTCCAAAGGTCTAAGAGTGATGAAATAAAATAAAATAAGAAGACTATACTGTGTAATCTGTCGATATTATAATCTGCAGGCAAACATACCTTAGTGGCCCACTTCCTTCTACTTAAAGCATTTCATTATTGTCGTCATTCTCATTCTCTTCAATCTGCCGATATCAATCTTCAACCCAATCTGCTGGGGTCAAAATCATTAACCCAACCTTGGGTCAAAGATATGTGAAACTCACATCAATAGAGCAGCCCATGAGGGAGCCCCTCTCCAGAGCCTTCTTCATGATCTTGTAGAGGTCTTTGGGAGCCTCCTTCATCTCGTAGAACTCGGTCACCCCGCCTGTGAAGTCCTCCATGGCCTCGGTGGTGTTGCCACCCTTCAGGGCCTCGTAGGACCCGTGCAGCCTGGACACAAGGGGCATGAGTCGGGTACAATTCAAGGGCAGTTTAGTTTTTAAAGTGGAACGACTCTGTTCGATTCAGTGGGATTACGATTTGTTTCGATATGGTACGACCGAGTTTGCGGAATACAGACGGACTTAGTTACTTGTTATTTTACAATATAGAAATCTGTAAATGTAGATTTTCCTTCAGACATCTCTCTCCATTAAAAGACGCCTCACTTTGCATAGGCCTTTTCCAACAGGGCACTCCAGAACTCATTTCTCTCCGCTGACTTTGTGAACACCAACTGGTTGTTGAAGGTGGGGATGCGGTCGTCGATGACCACGTCCACCCAGTCGCCATAGCGCCAGAACTGTGGAAGAAGTCGAGGACCGAGATCAGGGAAGCGGTAAGATTGGTCATATAAGCAGAGACGAGGTGAAAAACGAGGTCATCAGAAGCTCCTTGGCCAACCTGGAAGTGGAAGATTCCGGCGTAGTCCTGCGTGAAACTCTGGTCTGGAGGAACCACCCGGTAGAGGAGCTTTTCGTTGAGGGTGAGGCAGGCGATGGCGGCCAGCAGCCAGCAGTCACCTGCACGCAAAAAGGTGGGTACAGAAGGTGGGAGGTCAGAGCCATGAACATCCTGCTAAAGTGCGTTTTTGTGCAGTATTGATCATTTCTAATAATTGTGAAAGTGGTGGTATGAACTGAAGGCCAAGGTACCACATGCACGACCCAACACGCGACATCTCGCTTCTCGGGTTGCTGCCACATCCAGTTAGTTGTCCGCTGATGCAACATTAAAGATTCTTTTTTTTGTGGTACCTTTTCGAGCTCAACAATGAGAAGTGCTGCTGGCTGGATTCCCTTCCAAAAGAGAAACAACAATGTGGGGGAGGCCACAGCCTGCCTCGGGGAGGGCACATGGAGTTTGGGTACGTGGTCTGATTCAGGCATTGACAAAATTGACTGAAAAATCTAACAAATCCGAATCTTACGAGAATAAGGTTGTTTTTTGGTATAGAAGTATTTATAAACATTCCACAGACATGGTGGACATGGCCTACTGAAAGTATAGTGGTTTGACAAAAAAGGTGCTCCAGAAACAATCCCACACATGCTATGATTAAAATGCTAAAATGAAGAAAAAAAATAATAATAATTTCGCAAGTAATATCTTGTAGTACATTAACTTGTCATTTTTAAGTACCGGCACAATACGCACAAAACAGTTGAACTCACCGAGATCTCCCTGGCAGATGTCAGTACGACTAGCCCCGCCCACAATGAACTGTGGGTTCTCGCTAATTTCCTGCACAAAAATACAACAACCAAAGGGACATTTATCCTTATTAAAAAAGTAAAAGCGTCTTAGTTTGAACCTCTATATATACATATGAACTTACTGCTAATAAATGAGGTAGCAGTTGAAAAAAACCTTACCAGTAAGACTCATTCCAAGCTGGATGTCAAAAATATGGAATAGTGTAAATACTCACTCAAACTGCTTTCCATAGACCTCCACCCACCCCAACGTGATTAACCCCGCCCCCGCCTGTCAATCATCCATCCATTCATCCTCCCTCCCTCCTACCTTGGGCCTCCTCCAAACAATGTTCTTGACCTTGTTGGACTTGTGTCCAAGATCTCTGAAGCCCAGCGACTCAACGCTGGCCGGGAAGGAGTCGTCGTCAAAGAGGGTCCCGCGCTGAACGTACTCCCGCCGCAGGGCGCCAAAGTCCTGGCCGTTGAAGCGCAGCGGCTTGTTGAGGCTGCCTTCGCCGTCGCGCCGCTCTCGCTCCCGGATGAGCCGGTCGCAGAAAAAGCCAGACGGTGTGTAGGGCATGTCGTCTCCCCTCGCTCTCTCTCGCTCACCTTCTGTGGTGCGGCGTGCGTGAGTTTGTGCGTAAGCGTGGGTTTTTTCTCCAATGTTGCCACTTGGACTAAAGTCTCCAAGCTGGACACGCTGGCATAAATCCAAAGAACAAGTGCCTGATTGGCTCCCCGCGGCGGTGACGCAGCCTCCCCCTCTGAACGCTCAGAAAAAGTAAATTCAGCCAACATACATGCACAGAATGGCACATAACGCACACATACGCATACATTGTGTGTGTGTGTGTAACCATTGGGCCGACACACAATGGCGCGTTGGTCATTGTTGGGTGACACAAAGGCCAACGGGCCACGCCGGAGGCCATCCAAAGCATGGCCGCTGGATGCCCTGCCTCAGCAGAAGGCATTCAAGCGCCTCTCAATGGAGCTCAGAGTCGAGCAGTCTCAGCAAGAACCCATTTGGAGCACGCCGGTCCTCCACAGCTGCGCCAGATTGTCTTCGAAAGGGACAAAAAAAATGGGGAAAAGTACCCAAAAAATGTTGGGGCAGCACAGATAGAGGAGACTCACAATCATGACGTGTCATTTGTTTGAAGTACATTTTAAGCATGTGAGACTTTTGCAGGCTTTGAAGAGTCTGAAACTTACCCCAAAAATGTTGAGACAGGATATATATATATATATATATATATATTTAAAAATATATATATATATATATATTAGGGGTGTCTAAATTAGTGCGTTAATTTTGACTTAATTTAAAATTCCTTTAATGCCACTTAATTTTTTAATGCCCACCCTTGAAAGCCTATACGGGGAGAATTCCAGTCGCAACGCAGCAGACACGTCCACATCAAAATTTAGCAGTAATACATTTAATAATAATTTATATATTTGTGGATACTGGGGTCAAGTTGTATTGTACAATTTTAAAAAGTTGAAGTTACTTCATGTATTAGATAGCTCTTAACATGAAAAGAAAAATGCACTGAGCTGTCACCATCATACAAATGCAATCATGCCATCTAGTGGCAGAAAAATTTACCTCAACACAAATCAATATCACACTCGTTTTTACCGTACAGCACATTCTTTTAATTTTAACTATATGTGGAAGAACCGACCTGACTTTCTAACTAACTAACTAATCAACCAATTGACCAACCAGTTAACCTACCAACCGATCAACCGCTATTCTGTAGGTGGCAATAAAGTGCGTATCCAATCGTCTTTTATTGGAGAGACGTACATCCCTAATATAAATGCAATAAAGACAGGAAATCAGTCATCTTAATCTTAAGTGTGTCATTTATTTTTTGAGCAGCCCATAATTCAACTCAATCAAGTCAATATCTGTATGTCCCAGTCGTCGTCCAAGCTGAGCTCCAAGTTACCGATGCTGAGCGAGCGCCGCTCTGGCTCTGGCTCGTACTGGTACTCCACCGAGACGCCCTCGGCCGCCCCCGCCACGTAGACCTGCACCGCTGATGGCTCGCCCCGCACCCCCAAGATGTGCACCGAGCGCACCGCTATGCCGCACTTGTAGCTTCCCGCTTCGCCGACGGGGCTGCCGGGTGACAAAGTTGCGATGTCACGTTGTTACGAAGATATAACGAGGAAGGGGCAGAACGTACCGGCACCGCAGGCGTCCTGCCAGCATGCGGAAGGAGCGCAGGCAGAACTCCCGCTTGTCGCGGTAGGAGAAGGTGCGGCCGTCGTCCAGGTACACTTCACCATTGGCGGCACCCTGCAGGAGATTGGAAAGATGAAACCGAATTTAGGGGGCAGTGCTTTTCACACAGAACCCAGCAAAGGTGAAATATTTTCCTACAGGGGTTGCCACTTCGCTGGGTTCTGCATCAAAAGGCAAAAGCTTGATAAATGCTTTTAAGTTATCCATACGGGCTCTCCTCCTTGGTGGTCTAGCTATGCTGCGACGATCCACTTTGCTCCTCTCACCTGAGCGTCCAGAGCCACCGTGATGGCAAGGGGCATCTTCTGGACGTCGGCGGTACAAGTCCCGACCGCTGTGGCGCGGCACACCGTCGTACCGCCTCGCTGGAACACCGGAATCTGATGACATTGCACAAAATGTTCACAGCAATGGTTAGATAGCCCCTGAACTAGTTAAAGGAAGATGATGACCAGCTGATAAGGTAGCTCCATGTGGTCTTTGGCATTTTGCTTTCGAAGGATTGTAGTAGTAAACGGAGAAGAAACTGTTTCCTTCCGTGACGTGTCGACTTGTTTTTTGGAGACTGTTAGCCAACTAGCTAGTTGGTTGGTTAGTTGTCAGAAAATAAAAAACGCTTTCACTGTTTTGCCACTACGGAATAACAGACGGTTGGTGAGTTGGTTAGTTAGTAATAAAACATTTACAGTATAAACTGTACCTGTAATGTTTTGAGTAACATTTTTAACACTTAAAGCACTTTATTGCCACCTACAGAATAACAGTTGGTAGGTTAACTGGTTAGTTAGTTAGTTAGTTAGTTAGTTAATTAGTTAGTTAGTTAGACAGTTGTTCCCATCATAAAACTTTTATTAACTAAGTGTGATGTTTTGGGTAGTATTTTGAGATGATTGGTTGAGTTTAGTTCAGTCAGGTCGGTCCTCATGTTGATCAGTTAGTTATTTGGTTGGTTGGTAAGTTGGTTGTCATGTTAGTTGGTTGTCATCATGTTAGTCAGTTTAATGGTGTTGGTGAGTTTGTTAGTTGATTGGGCAGTCAGTCAGGAAAGTTGGCCAGTTAGCTGGTGGGTTGATTGCTTTATTAGTTACTGTAGTTATTCAGTCATTCAGATTGGGTCATTAGTTAGATTGGTTCTTTAGTCAGTTAGACGGTTAGTTGGCTCGTTAGTTAGTATTCAGTCATGTTGGGTCGTTAGTTGGTTTGATTCTTTACAGTAGTTAGTCAGTTATTTAGTCAGTCGGTTGATTCGTTAATTAGTTGGTCAGTTTATTAGGTTGGTCAATTCTGTAGTCGGTTAGTCATTGCCATCATAAATCTTCATAAACTGTGCCTGTGATGTTTTAGAACCAATTTTTAGTGCGCAATTATTTAGTCAGTGCGTCAGTTAACAGTTTGTGGGTTATGCTGGCTTCTGTCTACATGACTTATTTTCTATATAAATATTGGATCATATTTCTGCAGGGAAGCGTCATGTTGACTGAGGCGTCATAATTGAGGCAAGATCCAAAAAAAAAACATTTACCGTTTCCAAGGTTACTGGAAAGCTCAGAGTCGCGCCTCCTTGGTGAACCTCCGCCGATTTGATGTCATACCAAAGCTAAAATACAAGAAGAATCAATATATTTGACAGTCAAAGTCTTGGACCAATATTGAAGCTACCTGCTCCGCTCCAGGAAATATGACTTCAAGTTCCGCAACGCCGGATTCCGTGACAGGACACGCCATCAGTGCATCTCCTGTGTTCAACATGAACATAAATTAATGGAACAAAGAACGTTGGCGGTGAGTGAAAAAGTGCAAAATGTGTGTGACATCACCGAGCATGTACTGGTGGTCCACGCTGAAGATGCTCTTCTCCTGAGGGAACTCTATCCACAGAGGCCTTCACATAAAGCGGCATACTTTAAGGACACCCGTAAAAGTTTACGGGTGTCCCTAAAGTATTTTATGGGAGTTAAATTTGCTCAATCTTGATTGGGGGGGTCACAACTCCCTAGGGTATGTAAACTTTCAAGTACAACTGTATAAAAATTAACCAACCACTTTAACCAACTAAACAAGCGAGTGGTCAACCCACCCAAAATGCTACTCCAACATCATATATGAAGTTAATAGAGCTTTTCTTGATCGTGACAACTAAGTAACTAACCCAAAAATGTAACTGAAAACATCACAGGTTGCATCAAATGGTTTCACGTTGGTGAAAACGGGCTAACCCACTTACCAACTAAACTAAACAACAAACTACCTAAATGCTACTCAAAACATCACAAATACAGTTACTAAAGGTTATGATGGCAACTAACTAACTAACTAACTAACTAACTAACTAACTAACTAACTAACTAACTAACTCACCCAATGTCACTGAAAACATTAGCGGTTTAGGTAAATGGTCTTATGATGGTGAAAATGGACAAACCCACTAACCTCACTAAATTAAACAACTAACCCACAATGCAACTTAAGTACAGTTAGTAAAACATTTATGGTGGTTAAAATTAACTAACTAACCCAAATTCCTACTTAAAACATCACAAGTACAGTTACTAAAGGTTTAATGGTGGACAACAGCAACAGCAGCACTTACCTGAGCACCGGCAGCCCGTCGGCGTGAGCACGGTAGAAGATTGTGTACCAGTATGGCAGCAAGCGGTAGCTGAGAATCCAGATGCTTGTTATTTAGTTAGCATTTCAAGTGAGTTGAATGCAATTGGAGGCAAAGGGGCCGTGGTACTGTACCGTTCTTCAATGACACTTCGGATGATGTCGGTCACCTCTTTCTTGAACAGCCAGGGCTCCCGGCGCACCGTGTTCATCGACGAGTGGCCTCGGAAGAAGGGCTGCAGGTAGGAGGCTTGGTACCAACGGAGCAGCAACTCGGTGCTCGGCTCCGGAATGAAGCCGCCGATGTCGGCTGAAATGGCACAAATTGACATGCAACACATTGTCGTCTTATGGGATCCAGACTGGAGTAACTATTTTTTTTTATGGGACTCACCTCCGCAAAATGAGAGGCCGGTTACACACATGGACAGACACATGGGAATGGAGATCTTCAGATACTCCCAAGTAGAGAGGTTGTCGCCAGTCCACACCGCTCCTGCGTTGACAAACAATTGGTGCTCATGACTCCATTTTGTACTAGAATCCAAAGTTGTTTCGCAAACCTAGTCTCTGAGTCCCGGCGAAGAAGGCCCGGGACAGGACGAAAGGTCTCTCTGTGCCACCGGAGCGAGTCAAAAGGCCGTCCACTGCCGCCATTTGCTAGGAGAGAAGAAATTGCATCAGTCACAAGCTGCCAGTTTTTAAAAGTAGTGAGGCATGAAGAGGTACAGTAAATGTATATAAAATGTTCAATAAGTTTAAGAGGCGAAGCCAGTTGTGTGCTGTGTGTGTGTGTGACATCTGTGTGTGAATGGCTGTGAGCTATTGCTAACATTATCTGATGCGTAAATCGGCTCATTGTTTTCATTTTCATTTGGGACGATTTTGTCTTAAATGTTTTTTTTTATAGCATATTTACCATACAACGTTCGCGTGTGAAAACACACCGATGCACTTTTTAGACATTTACAAAATGTCGGGAGAACAGTAAAACATAATGAGCACACTCACGCGGTAGATTCAGTTGGCCACAGCTTAATGCTCCAAAGTTATCTTTGACGTTAGAACAATGGAAGACCAATGTTAGCTTTCGATGTTTGCGTCAACGTTAGCGTCCGCATTTAGCTTTACCATTAGCGTCAACATTATTTCACGTTGTTAGCTCTCATTTTTAGCTTCAATATTACCTCTAACGATATCGTTCCATGTTAGCTTCTGAAGTTAGCTGCCAAAGTTAGCTGCCAAAGTTAGCTTCTGAAGTTAGCTCCCAAAGTTAGCTTCTGAAGTTAGCTCCCAAAGTTGGCTTCAAACATTAGCTTTCAGTGTTAAATCTCGAAATTAGTTTCTTAAATTACTGCTAAGGTTATATCTAGAAAGACCAATGTTCAATCATTATTTTTTGTTAAATTACAACAACAAAATACATAATCAGTCTATTTGACACCTCCAACTGACTCCATTCGAATGTTAGCTTAGAGCCTCAGGTGCGTTCCACCAGCTTTCCGCTTTTACTGACTGTAATTTTTTGTTCAAACATGCCATTCAAGTCAACATTTGTTAGAGTAACGCTATTGAGAATTTACTATTATTCTATTTTCCCCTCACCTGGTGAAAGCCATACAGGTTGTGCAAGTCGCGGTGTTCCCAGCCCCCATATTGCAACGCATCCTTAGGCAACGTCAACTCAGGCCCGGAGAACACAGTGGGTTCGTTCATGTCAGCCCACGCGTGCAGCGATGGTGTCGAGCCCTACCTCGAGAAACACATCACAAAAAGCAATTCCAACGGGTCTTAAGGGAGTAACCATATTAGGTCATTTTTTAGGACTTATGCTTGACGTAGTTGACAGGAATTCTTACGACAAATTGGTGTCAAAAGACAGAAAAAACATAGTGTCAGAAGTGGAACAAAAGACCCCGATGCGTGACCAGAGTGGTACAAGAAGTGGGCCGAAACATCATTTTCACACTAACCTTATATCGATCCAGGGAAAAGCATTTGGCGTACCAGGCCCGGGTGTGTGGGCTGCTGAAATCTGGAAAATGCGAGTCGCCCGCCCAGGAAGTGCCCTTGTATATCTGCCCCTCTCTGTCCATGACAAAATGACCTCCTTCTAGCCCCTCGCGGTACAGCGACCAATCAGGATCAACCATGATCGGTGGATCGATGATGACCACCAACTGAAATCAGAAAACAGACTGGCTGGGTCGGGAAAAACGTTGAACAAAGACTAGGGCTTTGGACTAAAGACTTTGGAACAACGGAATAAAACAAGACTAAGAAATGAGATTTAGGACTAAAGACCGGGAGTAAGACCGAGGGCTAGGACTACAGACTTACTTTCTAAAGACTAGTATATAGGACTAAGGTCTCGTAAGTTCTAGTAACTAGGACTTAATACTGAAAACTAAGAGTAAGATTTAGGACCACAACTAGGACATAGGACTAAAGACTGGGGCTTGGTACTTAAGATGAAGACAGATCGATATAATAGCACAGGACTAAGGAAAGAAAAGAGGTGACGAACCTTCCTGTTCTTCTCCTCTAGTTGGCGCTGCAGGCGAGCCGGGTCAGGAAACAGCTTGGGGTTCCAGGTGAAGAAGCGCTTCTCATTCGTGTGTTCAATATCCAGCCACATGACGTCGTACGGGATACGATGGTGGTCAAACTTGGCATCCACCTCCGCCACGTCGTCTTGGGTGTCGTTGTCCCAGCGCGAATGGTGGTAACCCAGGGTGAACAGAGGCGGGAGGGCCTGGTAACCTGGAGCGGGAGGAAGCAGATCGCAGCAGGTTGGAATGGGTTGAGGAACGTGTCAGGGGTGTCGTGTGATAGATGAGTTTGCTAGGATGAAGTGGAAATAAAGTGGCGAGGCTATCCATGATGTACGGATTAGAGACAGTGGCCCTGAAGAAATGGCGGGAAGGAGAGCTGGAAATGGCGGACAGCCAAGGTTAGACGGTTTGGGGGGGGGGGATTTAGAGAGCCGACTTAGATGGTTTGGACAGGTCCAGAGGAGAGAGGCAGTATAGCGGCAGAAGTTTAATGAGTATGAAGCTACCAGGAAAGAGAGCAAGAGGAAGACCTACGAGAAGGATGACAGATTGTAATTGACGAAGACGTCCCTTAAAAATGTCATATGTCATGATTAGGGAGTGATTTAATGAAGGATTCCAAACGCAGCGTCTACATTGTGGCCATTGCGTTTACGTCTGGGAAATCGGTGCTTCTGATCTGTTGCTCGCATACCCGTCAGCTCGGCGTACTGTCGGTACATCTGCGCTGGAGTTGGACCCAGCAGGACCATGCAGTCTAGCACTCCGCTCTCAGACATCCAGTGGACGTCGGTGTGGGGCAGCAGATCGTCTTCCTGCAGGAAGTAAAACATTTTTTTTTAAATAATTGTCTGTCAGAGCTAGACTGAATCAGCACCGAGAAAAAAAACAGGACTAAGGACTAGCACTAAGAACTACTACTTAAGACTAAAGACTAGGTATTAGAGGTTAGGACAAAAGACTTGGATTCAGTACTAAAAATGAAGACACGGTAAATGACTCATGCAGGAATAAAGACCAAAGCAGGACTAAGGACCAAGAATTTGAACTGCAAACTGGGATTTAGTACAAGGCAGACTGAAAAATTAAGACACGACTAAAGACTAACACAGTATTAAGGACTAAGAATTAGAAATAAAAAGTTGGATTTAGGATTTAGGACTCAGAAAATTGATGGATGGATGGATGGAATAAAAGAAGACTAAGGACTTAAGACTTATAGCTAAAGACTTAGAACTCAGGACAAAAGCCTAAAAGTGGACTTAAACCAGGATTTAGGACTAAAGACTGAGACAAGACCAAGGACTAGGAATACAGTCTTCTGAGTAAAAACGTTAACTGGATTACCAGTACCTGGCTATAGTTGATGTGTACAAACGAGTCTGAGGCATTGAGCCAAAAGACCCCCAGAGTTCGGTCCTGCTTGTGAGCCACCACGAGCGGGACACTGCCGTACACGCCCAGATGACTGTTGATCTCATACGCAAACACGTCCAGGTTGTACAGTCGGAAAGGTTCGTCATCTCTGGGGGGACATTGGAGCAGACACTTGGCTGTCAATTGTGACCTCTTTGTGAATCCTGATGCCGCTTTACTCTTTCGCTGTTTTGAGATTCCCTCGAAAAGTCATCAAATTTCAGAGTGAAAGAATAACTAATGTCACAACAAACAAATTTGGCAAAAACAGGACGGTATGTACAAGTTAAGGATTCATTTATTCACTGACCTGGTGTCTGCCAGGCGGAGACTGTCGGCATGTTCTGGCACGCCAAACACATCGTGGAATCCGTGGAGCTGCAAGTCAGCGCCAATGCTAGTGGGTCCTATAAGGTAAAACACACAGCAGTGCACTTCAAGAAAACGTTCATTGCATATCAACTCATATATTTGTTTTTTTGGGTGTATGATTTGTTGACATCACTTCTTTTTGACTCAGCAAATATGACTCAGCACAAGTGATATTTATTTTATTTTATACCAAAGTTTGTTCTTGGCTAAATAGCACAGCTGCTAACACAGCTAAGCTAGCAAGACCTCTTAGCAAAATTATTAGCATTCATTTCTAACCCTGTTACCTAATTGCAATATATTAAAAATATGATTCAAATACATAAACTGTAACTTTCTTTGTTTAACTATAAATGATTTCTTTAGCAATATTTTGTTAAACATATCCGGTACCAAACAGGCTCGCTACACCAAAGACAGCCAATATGGTATATGAAATGGCCAATTATATAAATATATATATAGATATATGTGTGTGTGTGTGTATGTGTGTATATATATATATATATATAAAAAAAAATATTTTTTATTGTTTTTAAGTTTATGTAAGTTTTAAGGAATATGTTCAAATTCAGCTAAGTTTAGGTAATGAACAATCAAAAATATAAAAAACTAAAAGACCAAATTTCAGTGAGCCTAAATATAATTTTTTCAAATATGTATATATATAATTAACATGCAATCCAACGTCAAACACAAAAATGCAAATTTGAAAAAAGTCAGCCAAGTATATTAACATTTTGGCACTGCCATTTAGGAGCCTATTTTTGCAACATCATTAGCACCAGGTGAACCCAAACCATTCGCTTTGATGTCCACAAAGTTCCTGAACGTCTCTCTCCATAGGTTGTCTTCTTCCATCTGTTAAAAAGAGCAGACATTTATTATCAAACGATAATAAAACAAGAGGCTATGGCCATTTTGTGGTGTCCTTACCTCACTTTTCTCTTCCTTGGCCCTGAGAGAAACACACCAAAAGCAAACATGTCTGTTATGTTGAATACTATATGTTAATTGCCATGTAAATGAGACGCTCACTCCTGGGGACTTTCTCGCATTGTCTCAAACCACAGCTTGCTCTGCGAGTTGAACGTCACCACCGCTTGTTCCTCGCACAGGAGCTCCATGCGGAAAGGTTGGCGCCACACGCGGCACCTGTAGAGCCCCGAGGCCCAGGAGAGCGTCACCGAGTCTGCCTGCTGCTCCTCCAGTCTCACCCTGCCCACAGGACGGTGTCAAACAGGTGTGTGACAATAGTCAAGCAGGTGCGTAAGATTGTCACAGGTGTGGGAAAATATCGAAGTGATGCAACGTCAAAGAGGCATATGAGTGAGGAGGACATTCAGGAAGTTTATCGTGAGGTGTGATGACCTCAAAGAGGTGCATATGTGTATGATGGCATGGACGACAGTAAAATGGTGCATGCTGAAGTGTCGCGTGGCACAAGATACATATCAAAGAGCTGCATGGTGATATCCAAGAGGTGCAAGACGACATCGGAGGTGTAGTATGTCATCAAAGAGGTGTATGACTTCAAAACAGTGTAGGATGGCACCAAATCAGTGTGCGGTGGCTTCAAAAAGTCCAGTCATCTTATAAACAAAGAGGTGTAGGTTGGCATCAAAGAGGTGTACGAGGGTTACAATGAGTTGCAGGATGACAGTTAAGAGGTGTAGGGCTGTGTCTTAAGTGTAGGATGATGTTAAAGAGGGTATAAGGAAAACAGAAAAAAATAAGTGTGATGTCAAAGAGGTGGATATAACTGAAGAGATGTGTAAAGAGGTGCGTGATGTTACAAAGAGGTGTAAGGATGACGGTAGGTAGGTGGATGTCAAAGAGATTGATGACAACTTCAATGGGGTTTACAATGAAATCAAAGAGGTGTATGATAACAGTGGGGTGATGTAAATGCATATCATCCAAGAGAGGTGCAGGGCAACATCAAAAAGCAGAATGACATCAGACAGCAAAGGGGTGTAGGATGACGTCAAAGAGGTGCATGATGATGCAAAGAGTTGTAGGATGATGACAAAATGTGCATAGGGTCGTGTCGGAGAGGCGTACGCTGATGTCAAAGAGGTTCACGGTGACTTGAGTGAGGTTTGCAATCGCATCAAAGATGACATCAAAGAGGTGCGTAATGTTACAGAGTGGTGTAGGGTGATGGCAAAAGGTGTAGGCTTGAGTCAGAAGGGTGACATCAAAGAGGTAAATGTTTTCAGTGAGGTTTGCAATGACATTAAATAGTAAAGGTAATGTGAGATGTAAAGGCACACATAACATCAAAGAGATGCATGGTGCCATCAAAGAGTTGGATAATGACATCTCAACGACAAGGAGGTGTTGAATGACATCATAGTGTAGAGTGACATCAGTAGTGTGTGATGACAAGAAATATTGTCACATTTGTGTTGTGTTGTTTTAATTTCATACACAACAGGCGCTTTGATGAAACCGTTTGTGATTTTTAACCCTTAAACCGGGTCAATTTGACCCGCGCCATGGGTGACCGGCCTCACTTTTCACACTGCGGCTCCTGGGTGAGCACATCCTGGACCCTGTAGCGCGCTTTGATGGGATTCCGTTCGTCAATGACGATCCTGACCGTGTCGTTTTTGCAGGGCGACACACACACGAGCAACTTGTTCTGCAGATCGACAAACAAACAAGGACAAACTATTTTTGGTCCCCAGTAAATGCATGGGAAAAGTAAATAGAGCAGCGACATGCTTTGAATGTAACCCGTTGGCAAATAAAGGAGTGTTTGTTTCTGACTGTTAGTCTAGTCCGTCTTTTTATTTATTGAATATTTTATTTTCATGTAAGATCTTTTGAGTCCGTTTTTCCCAACTTTTCCTGAGCCAAGGCGCATAAATCATGCACACTTAGCAAAACGGTTCACAAAAAGTAGATATACAGGTTATGTACCTTCTTTTAGTGTGCTTTAATTAATCAATTTAATAATTTTGCCTGTTATCATAAGGGGATGGCATAGATAGATAGCTTAACAAAACAAAAAAATTCAATAGAAAATAAATTGTTTTTCATCCAAATAACTGACATTGGATAATTTCTTGTGGCACACCTGACGATCTCTCACGGTACACCAATGCGCCACGGCACACTGGTTGGGAATTACTGTTTATGATATACATACCTTTACATTTATGTACCTACATACCTGTATCTTGGGTTCCAGCAACTCAAAGTGGACGCCCTTTTCGCTGAGGACAAGTGTATCCAAAAGGGCTTGATACTGCATTTTGGGTCCCTGCATCTGCCGTCTTGCAAAAAAAATGGTAAAAGGGACATGACTTTGAATGTATGGTATGCTATATATATTAAAAACAAATCAAAAACTTAGTTTAAATATTAATGTAATTAATATTATGTATTATTATATTTTATTTTTATTTTTTCAATTATGTGCTTCTTTTGATTCACACTCAGTATAATTTTGTTCTGTCAATGAGGAAATTTAATGTATATATTCAGTTTTTATTCAATGGAGTAAATTAAAAGGTAAAGTAAAATCTGTAATGTTAAAAAAAATATTACGTTTGTTTTTAACTAAGGTACGAAACAAATCCATTAACATTGTCTTAAGACATAAATATTTTAAAAAGTTAATAAATGAGAAAAATATAAGGAAAAAACTAATTATGTATTTAATCATAGTTAGCAAATTTTATGAACTAGTATTACTATTAAATCCATGTTATTTCAACGCAAAATAATTTTTTGAAAATTACATTTTATCAAACTAAAACACATGTTAGTAATGTAAGTTAAACACACACACAAACACAAAATCAACTATTAAATTATGCTAACATTATTTAAACACATAATTTAATTTCAAATGAACATATTACACATTTTCTAAAGAAATAGTAAAATAATATATTAATATACAGTATATATAATAATATAATGAAACGTTAGCTCGACAAAACGATATCCAAAAATGATATGCTGTACAAGTAAATAAAGTTTGGAATCATGATGAAGTGACACACCTGTAAAAGGCAACCTGATGACTTTTCATAAACTTGTGCTTTCCATCACCGCCAGGCACACCACTGTCGAACAACAACAAAAACACATAGTACAACAATAAATTCAAAAGGAAAAGTTATATATATATTTGCAGTGCTCAAAAGAATAGTGTGCATTAAAGGTCATTGTGAGACGCCGGTGTTAAATTTAATGTGTTATTAATAGTAATAGTTCCAAATGATACCCGGGAATGGGCTGTTTCACGTCCACCATGTCGAGCGAAGACGAGCAAAGGAAGAAAGTGACACAATTTCTTGCCAAAACAGTCAGATCAACACCTGTTAAGACAAAGAAACAACTTTACATGTGTGCTTTTTATACTTGAAGCTATGTAAGTTAAACTACTACGACGGCACTTACATTTCCGGTGCCTTAATTCAAAATAAAAGCATTGCTTTTTTTTTTTTAATCCATTTAAAGGGGACATATGACTATAATTAACTTTTCAATGTAGTGGTACCTCAAGATACGAGTTTATTTGTTATGTGAAAGGTCTCAAAACACTTTTGTCTCAAATAACCTTCCCCCGTAGAAATGAATGAAAATGCCATTAATGCTGCGATGCAATCCAATTCGATGTACCGCTCCAAGCAGCGTATGACTACTTTGCCACATCTGATAGACGAATTAATGTATTGAGGGTACATTAGACGTCATCTGTCGACATCTAGTGTGAAGACTTTGCACTACGCTAACAAGTCACCTAGCCGGATCCGTGACGAAAGGAGGCGGATGCTCTCCCTCCAGAACCCCGAAGCCACGAAGATGCCAAGTTACGCAGCGCGGTTGTTGCGCGTTTTCTTGTGCCTCGCTGCGGCTTTACCCGTCGGCAGAACGGCCGAGGTGTCCGTGTGGAACGTGGACGTCAACTCGGTCAGTGTCACCTTTTTTTATACGCCTCGTTTTGAGGAGTGCTTGTTGTAAAAGCGCCGTTAGCTAGTTAGCCTGCTCGCCAGCTAGTTAGCCGGCTAGCTGTCAAACAAACGCTGACGTACGACAGCAATATTTTTTTCGAGATCCACGATGTCCGTGTACTAGTACGCGCTTTGTTTTCAGTAAGAAAACAAGCACTAGTAGAGTGACATTTTTGCACACTAGTAGGACAACCTCTGCATATTAGAACATAGTTGACAACTTGACAGCGTTGGTAATGAATAATACCTGTGCACTAGTTGAGATTAAAGCACTACTCGTACTAGTTTTACTTAATTGAGTACCACTTAACAAGTATTGCGTGGATGTCTACTAGTGCACAGTTTTTCCTTCTATGGAGGGTGTCACACAGTCTTCAAAAAATTCCCAAAACACAATAAAACGTCAGATTTGTTATTATAGTGCCTTGCTAAAACGGTGACAACACTGAGTAGAAGGATAAGATTTATCTGACTTGTTTGTGTTTTCAGATGCAGTATGCAGTCTTCCGGAAGACGTTGTACGCCAACACCGTTGTCTTCATGAAGTGTGAGTAGTGCCAACTTTGTGAAATTCAACACTTTTGACACTCACTTCTCGCGCTTTGTTCAAAGCAGCTGTCCTGCAACTAGGGTTGCAACGATTAATCAAATAATTCAAATGATTCGGGCACGGAAACTACTTGACTCAAATTCTCTGTCTTGAAGCTACACTGCTATACACACTTGAAGTCGCTAAAGGAAAACGTGAGGATGGTGATCCCAAGTAGAAAATAATTTACTGGCACCTATCGGTGAAAAGTATTCAACGCCCAACCGTTGTATCACTATTGTTTTGTTTTTTTGCCGTCTCGCCGACAGTCCAGGGTAACGTCAGCGCGTGCGATCGAAACGTGGCCTTCAACATCAGCTGGTACTTGCGTTCCTCTGTGTGCTACAACGAGATCTTCAACACGCCCGTAAGTATCCTGCCATGTTGGTCGTCCAGGCCAGCCGGCTCACGGTATGTCTTCCCACGCAGGACAACAAGGCCACCAACATGTTCGGCATAGAGCACATGCTTAAGGAGGGCTGGAGCGGCTACTATAGTCGCGGCTCCGTCTACTTTGAAAACTGCTCGGCTCTCTTCTTGCCCAAGGTCGGTGCTGCATTTGAATTTCTTCCAGTGGTTGTTACGTGATTGATTTTATTTTTATTTTTTTACATTAATTTTTTGCTTTATGTTGCGAGCAAAAATTGGACATACGGACGTTGTATGGTGGCAGTGAACAGTTTGGCAGATATGCTACCTAAATGCTAGCATAAAATATGGGCTAATGAATAGCATCCATGTGGCGGTGTTATAAATGTTGTGACGCAAATGCATACGATGTGGTAATGCGCACATAAATGGATTCTTTATCTTCTGTGAAAAACAAGCCATTTATTGAATATCTTACAGTAGTTGTGAAACTCCTCTTTTTGTGCCTGAAGTGTTTTGAGTTTCGAGCGTGGTCATGGAACGAATTAAACAAACAAAAAAAAAGGAACAACAATAATTTATCTTAAGTGAAACTAAACAAGTGACTGTTACCATATTAAAAAAAATGTGCAAAAAAATAAAAACATCGACGACTGTCCTTGGTGGAGGTAATATAACCATGTCTCATGTCCCTCCCATCAAGGTGTACTATGCAGATTTTTATCCATATCAACCACTGTCCAGCTTAAAGGTGATTCCCATCCTATTCATTCATAATTCAAAAAACAATAAACAAAGTTTTTTTTTTTTTTACTTAATCTTTTAATTTTCCTCATTTAGAGCGAAGCTTCAAATCAGAGCTTTGTTTGGCCCGACAAGCCGGTAAGAAACATTGTCTCGGCAGTTCACATGTTAAAAAAAAAGTCCTCATCATGTTGGCCGTGGCAGGACTTGGGTGCCGTCGCCAAGGCGTGGGAGGACAGCCCGTACTTGTTCATCGTCAACGTGCGGCCGCTTTCCCGTGGCATGGAGAACGACGACTATGCGGCCGAGCAGCTCAACTTTGCCTTCACCAGTGAGGAGGATGACGTAGCCCGACCTTGAAATTAACACCGAAAAAAACCATTCTGAATTTTGCTTACTTTTGTGCAGTGAAAGTGGAGATGAAGGGACCACGTGACTACTCCTCCCCGGCTGACTGGCCCCAGATGATGGTATGTACTTCAAATGTTTATCAGGATCAGCAATAATGTTTGAAATGCTGTAAATGACAATGTTTGTATATTTAAAACGTATATTTGATTTCTTTGGCAGTTCTTTATGGTCATGTGCATCGTCTACGTGTTCTTCGGCGCCCTATGGCTCTTCTGGTGCGCTTGCTACTGGCGGGACCTTCTCAGGGTCCAGTTCTGGATCGGCGGCGTCATCATCCTGGGCATGCTGGAGAAGGCTGTCTTCTACTCCGAATACCAGAACATACGCTACAGAGGAGACTATGGTTTGTTTGTTTGTTTTGGTTGGGAATCACTGCGTGAGGGGTCCACAAAACAAGGGCCACAAATCTCACTCAGTAGGACCCCAGGGACAATTTAGAAAAAAACTGTTTTGACGACTGCACCATTAAAAAAAATATTTTTTAAAATATATATATATATATATATATATATATATATATATATATATATATATATATATATTAAGAAGAAAAAGAGAGTAGAAATTAATAGTTTAAAAAAATATTTGTTTTAGATATAATGTTTAAATTAATTAATGATTTCGATAAAAAATGAATAATGCTCAGAAAATGGCATTCAAATTTTGAAGGGAGACGAAAGGTAGATGAAAAAGTAGAAATTTTACATTAAATGTCCATGAAATTGCAAAAAAAAGTCAGAAAACGTTCAAAGAGTAACAATAAAATGTCCAAAAACAAAAGATGAAATCCAAAAAATGACCATCAAATATCCACAAAATTTGCAAAAATGTCAGAAAATTGATAGCAAAAAAAGGGAAGGGGGAAAAAAAGCCATAAAATAGCCAAAAAAGGAAGAAAGGCAGAAAATGACCATAATATGTCTATAAAATTTCCAAAAATGTTAGAAATTTTAGAGAAAGGCATAAAAGTCTAAAAATTTATGAAAAATTACCACCCCAAAAAAATTTCCAAAAAGGGAAGAGGAAAGTCTATTTATTGGATGCTGCTGTCATATTTTTGTGTTGTGGAGCAGCTCAAATGAGCTCTTGGGCCACTAACACAGTTTCCTTCATCAAAATCTTGTTCTGCGGCTCAAGACAGTTTTTTTTGTAATTGATTTGGCCTAAAATGACTCTTAATAGGTTTCTATGCTAGGGAATTTACCCAAATGAGCAGGGCATTAAAGTTTGATCATTTTGAGGATTTATCTTGAAAACAAAGGCGTACAAAGGTCCATTCAGTCGTGCCTGGTGTTGTCATATTTGTTTTGTTCCTGTTCCAGTTGAGGGTGCCGTGATTTTTGCCGAGCTGCTGTCTGCGCTGAAGCGATCTCTGGCTCGCATCCTGGTCCTCATCGTCAGCCTGGGTTACGGCATCGTCAAGTAAGAGTCGGACAAAGACAATGTAACAAACGCGCACTATTTTGCTTATTTGTGTAATGGAAATTGACCAAAACAGATGATAACGTTTTTAGACATGGCGAAGCAGCAAGCTCATTTGATTAATTAATTAATTAATTTGCATATTTGTCTCTCCTTCAGGCCCAGGTTGGGTACCACGGTGCACCGGCTGGCTGCCGTCGGGTTGCTTTACCTGCTCTTCTCATCTGTGGAAGGTGTTCTCAGGGTGACGGGTGTAAGTGTCCAAACTCCATTTGTGTACATAATAGTTAATAGTTTATTTCACTATTTTCAAATTGTGGTATTTCTTTGTCGAAAATCTACGTTTGGTGGCCTTTCTTGAAAATCCGCGCAACAAAGCCAGTTTGAATTGGAACATGAAATCTGGGTAGGCTTGTCTATCGTCAGAGACCCGCCAAAAAAGTTTCAAGAATCTATTTTCGAAAAGACAGATAAAATAACCAATAGAAGGGAGCCTTGGCGTGAAGCTTTGAAGCAGAGATTTTGCTGCGGCTGTTTTTGGTATCAAGTTATTTGATTAATTGTTTTAGTCTTAGTTTTTGTTCTTGGTCCACATAATGCAATATACTAAGTACGTTTAGTATAGTATACACCCCGCATTAGTCCTCGGTAACAATCAGTCAGACATCATTTTGGAGGAGTTCCTCAGGGTAACGTTTAAGGTCCATTTAGTTTTCTATGTAGGGAATTTTTTAAATTTGTTTTGTTGTATTTTTTTTTCATACTGTATATAGGAATGTAATGTGACTTTTTAAATTACTTGTATGTAGGGGTGTAATGAATCGTTACATTATGTTTGGATAAGCGGTTAAGAAAATGGATGGATGGATGGATGGATGGATCATTACTAATGATATGCAAACATCACAATACAATATTATCACAATATGAAGCTCACGATACGATAATTATTATTATTGTTGGTGATATAAAAAAACTATTGTAAAAAAAACAAAAAACAAACTCATACTAAAAACAACAACAATGTTCTTTGTACATTACAGCAATACATTTAAACCACCACGATCTCTAATAACTACTAATAATATTGAGGCACTTACTAATGCACGCACACATTGAGTTCCTCCACATATTGACTCGCTTCACGAGCATATTACGTTCCACTTCATCTGACCATTAGTGTGGATTTTAAACATAGAAGGGCCAAAACATCCCTTATGAAAATTAAACTGCACTTTTTTTTAAACTAGCCACCAGAGAGTGCTAGAACTGCGCAAATGGAAATCAACTTGACTTTTTTAACAGATATGCTGCTTTTAATATCGTGACATGACGACGACGACATTGTGACAATTTTAATATCGCGATATCGCAATACTCCCATTATCGTTACATCCCTAATTATATGTCTCCTTTTGTGTATATTTTAGAGTTATTGTTGCAATCTTATGTTTTCTCTCCAGGGTTTCTATGGTACGGTGGCTCTAGTGGCCAACCTCAGTCTCTCCCTCATTGACTCCTGTGTCATGTGGTGGATATCCTTCCAGACAAGCCCCAAGAGCGGGTCCTCGCTCAAGAATGAATATTTATGCTGTTTCATTTTTTTTAAATGTTCTCCATAACTTGCGTCCATCCACATCTTCATCAGCCTGTCGCAAACCACTCGGCTGCTGAAGCTGCGCCGGAATGTGGTCAAGCTCTCTTTGTACCAGCACTTCACCAACACGCTCATCTTCTCAATGCTGGGTGAGGCACATCTTTGGCTGTTACAGACTGTTCGGGTCATATTTTCAAATTTGCTAGCAATAAACATATACTTAATGGTCTGTAATTTCTCGAATATTAATAATCCATTCAGCAATTCAGACATGCTATTAACTCATTCACTGCCATTGACGCCTATAAACGTCAAAAATTCATTTGAACTATTTCTATTGGTTTAGCATTTTTCCCCCCACTTTTGTTAACAAGAGTATGAAAACCTAGACATTTTTTAAAATATATATATATATATTTTTAAGAAAAGATTATTAAAAATTAGGGGCGTTAGGCGATTAATTTATTTAATTGTAATTAATCGCATGACTTCAATAGTTAACTCACGATTAATCACAAATTTTATATCTGTTCTAAATGTACAATCATTTTTTTTCTAGGTTTTCATACTCTTGTTAATAAAATTGGGAAAAATGTTAAACTAATGAATAGTTCAAATTAATTTTTGACGTCTATAGCCGTCAATGGCAGTGGATGAGTTCATAATTTGATTGACAAATTAGGAGGTTATTCTTGGCTTGGGCAAAGTGGCCCAGAACATTTTCCAAGGAAAATGAACAGTATTTAAAGATTAAAGTTGTTGAACTGTTACGCGTCCACAGCCTCCATCATTTTCATCATCTGGACCACCAAAGTCTTCAAGCTGGTGGACTGCCAGAAGGTTTGTGTAACTGGTAGTAACCCTAACTGTTTTTTGTTTTTTGTTTTGTTTTTAAATAAAGTTCAAGTATTGCTAATAATCTGTCGCCTTCCAGAGCTGGAGGGATTTATGGGTGGATGACGCCTTCTGGCGGCTGCTCTTCTCCACTATCCTGCTCGTCATCATGGTGCTGCTGCGGCCCTCCGCCAACAACCAGAGGTCACTTTTATTCCTCATAGTTGGATGAAATCTCATAATCATGTCTCTTTTTTTCACGCTTCCTTCCTCGCAGGTTCTCCCATTCGCCTCTGATCGATGATGAGGATGAAGACGAGGAGGAGGTCAAAGAACCCATGTTGAACGAAGCTTTTGGTAAGACCTATGATGTTTGTTTTTAACTCATTCACTGCCATTGACGGCTATAGATGTCAAAAATTCATTTGAACTATTTCTATTAGTTTAACATTTTTCCCACTATTGAGAAAACCTAGAATTTTTTTATTTTATTTTACATTTAGAACAGGTATAAAATTGGTGAATAATCGTGAGTTAACTAGTGAAGTCATGCGATTAATTATGATTAAAAATTAATCTCCTGATGCGCCTAATTTTGTAATAATCTTTTATTTTATTTTAAAAGGAAAAGTTTATTAAAATTAAATTTTAAATGAGTTTTTTTTTAATTATAAAAAAAGAAGAAGAAAATATTATAAAAATTTTGGGCCGTCAGATGATAATTTTTTTTTGTAATTATTCGCATGACTTAACTTGTTAACTCACGATTAATCACAAATTTTATATCTGTTCTTAATGTACAGTATATTTTATTTTTTGGGGTTTTCATACTCTTGTTAACAAAAGTGGAAAAAATGTTAAACTAATATAAATAGTTCAAATTAATTTTTGACGTCTATAGCCGTCAATGGCAGTGAATGAGTTAATACAGCCCCATGTAGAAGCTCTTTAATTGTATTTTTAATGCTAAAATAGCATTATTATTGTTATTTGTCAGATGTAGCTTTAAAGTGGAAGTCAACCTTAAACATTTTTTGACAATAATATGTTATATGTGACCTCACGAGTCTAAACATGACATTCTGATTAATATTCCATTTGTGGAATATGAGTTATGCAGCAAAATCCAGCAGTTTTTTATCCATCACAGAGGGCGGCCATTTTGCCAGTTGCTGTCGACTGAAGATGACATCAGTGTTGCTCAGGGCTCAGGCAACGACCAATCACAGCTCACCTGTTTACTGAAGCTGAGCTGTGATTGGTTGTGGATAAAAATGACTAGATTTTGCTGTTTAACTCATATTCCACAAATTTAATATTAATCATAATGTCATGTTTAGACTAGTGAGGTCACATGTCACATACAGTAATATTGTCCCAAAAATATTTTTGTGGATTGACTTCCCGTTTAAAAAAAAAAAACTGAATAAAATAGTAAAGGTCAGCATATTTACTAATTCTTGATTAAGAAGACAAATTCGGGTAGCCAGCTACTCGCATTCCTGAAAACAAAAGGCATCTGAAGGTTCGACAATAGTGAGAATCATTTTGGAGGTGGAACTTGCCGTCATCTTGCCCTTTTCCCCCTTCTTTCATGTGTCATCTCAAGATAGAAGACACAGAAAAATTCTCTTGAATATCAACAGGTTATAAATCATTTGCGGATTAACTGTAGCTCGGACTCGTCAAGTTAATCCCGCAGTCCTCACTGCCGTCGTTTTGATGAGCAACAGCGCCAACGACATTTTCCAGAGAAGACTGGAGTCGCCAATTGAAAACATGTTCCCGTCTGAGAACAATCAGACATTCTGGCCCGCACCAGTTTTGTCGCACTGCGCATCTTGACGCTACCGACAATGTCGAAACGTGGCCACCAGATGATTTTAAATATACCATGCTTTAGATCTCACTGTGCTTTTTTTTTCCCTGACTGTTCAAAGAGGGGATGAAGATGAGAGGACCCAAGCAAGATGCCAACAGCTCTCAGAAGCTCTTGAGTAAAGAGGTATGTCATAACTCATGTTTCGTTCCGTTTGGACTGTTTTGTTTTTTTTAAACTCATTTTTGTTTTTACCACGACTAGGATGAAGACCTGAAATGGGTCGAGGAGAACATTCCAACAACAGTTGCTGATGTGTAAGTTCGCTAAAATTCACATTTTCCTTTCCTCATTTCTAGCGTTTCCATTCAGTTTTATTTTTGCATTGCTTGAAAATTTGAATAAAAATGGATAGATGGAATTGAAACCCAGCTAATTCGAAATTCGAGCGGTGAGCAGCAGCAGGGGCCGCGCTCGGGAATCATTTGGTGATCTAACCCCCCAATTCCAACCCATGTGTGGCATTGGTCCCATTTTTTGTCTTTAGTATGAACCCACAACCTCCCAGCTCCAGGGCGGACACTCTACCACAAGGCCACTGAGCTGGTTGGCGGCTTGTTTTGTCAAATTAACAATGACTACTTTCCTATTAGCATGTATCATCTTTGCCGGGCCCCTCGCTATCTCAAGGCACTTCTGTAACGAGATTTACATCTCTGGCAATGTGTCCTCTCAGGTTTCACGACACTGACTTACTTGAAGTGTCTAGTTTGGGGCGCGCTTAGTGATGAAGTGCTGCACACACAAAGGAAAATACAATCCCTGTTTTGACTGCGCTTGCTTATTTCCCACACTCGTGAGCTAGTCGTCACACTTCAAAATGGGCTAATTTTAGCAAGGCAAGAGAGTCAGTGTATCACAGTGTTACTAAGTGAATCTATCGGTTACTGCCTTTGATTTATCGCCACTTATTCTTTCGGCAGAGCTCTCCCTGCCATGCTGGATGAGGAGGAGGTAATGCATGCACACCCCAGTGTTCCCTCTATAATATTTCTCTGCGCTGACATCACTCACCAACCCGAGTTGCTCTTGCAGGAAATCCTGAAAACGAAGATGGAGCGATCCAAAATGGAGTGATGACAGGAGGACATGACAAACTCTCTCCAAAGTGACCCAAAGTGGTTGGAAAGCCATCTGGAATGTGTCCGTGTGTACATTTTGACTTTGCGCTACAGTCGTCTGCCACGTTCCAACCCTTCCATCCTCCACCCCAACCCAAAAAATACAAATAAAAAAATCAGGTGAAGCGGAAACGCACAAGATTAGATTATATTATTCAGTACAAATGAGCCGACGTTTCCAGCCATTTTATTGATTTTACAGATGGTCAAACTAAAGGGAGCAATGTTTAAATAAAGTAAATAAATGCACTACATTACCCACAAGTAATCAGTTACTGTATTTCCATACTTGAAGCGTATCACTGAAATCATCACACACGGTATGGCCATCCATTTGAATATTTAATCGATATCCTTGATAATAGCCCAAAGTTGTCCAACGAGTGTGCAGAAATGTCATACAGCGGTGTAAGGCAATTGTGGACAAATATATTACTAGTAAGAGTATTCATAATTCTCCATATGCGTCTTACATGTTTCTAGTGTGGCAAAACTGCACTAGTTGACAGTTACGTGCTGCTAACACTACTAGTGAAGATGGATGTTAACTAGTCGAAAATTTGGGCATCACTTCTAGTACTAGTAGCATGCAGTTGTCGACTCGTGCGCGGTTCTGCCTTATGAGTAACATAGTTGTCTTAATAGAATGCCCAAGTTGCCCTACATATCAAGGCTAACGGATAAATTCATTCACAAAGCTCACATGCTTTCTTTCCCCCCCACGATGTCCTACTAGCAAAAAAGCGTACTAGTACATGGACCTTAAAATGGATGTCAAGGATGTTGAAAGAACGGCTCTAATGGCTTTCCATAACATAGTAAGCTCCACCCTTGACACTCCTGTACTCACTCCCTCACAAAACCCCCATAAAACAAACTGAAATGGAAGTCAAATATGTTTCACATGTTATTATAACATACGGATTTTTTTTTTTTTGTGGTACTCAAATCCAGATGTACTGCACATAATGTTACATTTTTAATTTCACACATCAGCATTGTCATAAAGTATGACATTGGGGTTTTCTGTTATGTGTCTGAACCAATCACACCCCTGTGCAATCTACTGACGTGCATATGTGTATATGGGTGTCACAAATGACTTCATTTATGCTTATTTATCTTGTTCAAATCATTTATTTTTGTCTAAAACCTAACTTTCTGGATGCCGGTCTGCAATGTGTAATGTCAAGCAGTAAATATCCAGCAAATAAAGTTTTTATTGAAAGACTTAAATTAAGTGTGTCTATTTTTTTGTAGTATGCACTTTCAAGGACTGATGACAAGAACTGAATTGCAGTGCTAGCAAACTGGGAATCTTTAAAAAAAAAAAAAAAAGAAGAAGAAAAATAATCCAGTATTTTTGGACTAAAAGGCTATCTATCCATAATGTATTAGAAATTTTGAGAGATGTCTGTCTGGGTATTTTTGCAATAGATGTGTTTTTTGTTTTGTTTTATAAATGAAAATACATAACTTGTGTTTGTCTACATTAGTAGCCTAGGTCGTACTAAATTCTATTCATTTATTTATAAAAGTTTTGGACTCACTTGAGTGGTAAGTGATTATGTTATGTTTTTGTGTTTATTGATTTGTGTTAGCGATTTTTGTGTGTGTTTTAAGTAGTTATTTGTCTTTCTGGTTTTTGATTCGCTGTAGTGTTTCGTTTTTATTTTGTTTGCTGTAGTGTTCCGCTTTTTGGTTTTGCGTTTTGCACTTCAGGGCCACCGTACTAAATGCCTTTCCGGCGCTTATCGCGAGATAAAAAAAAAGGCTTGTTTTGAGACACAACTAAAGAAAACATGCCAAACAAGGAATAAAAACATTTTCAGCTTTATCGTTATTTCACAAAACAATGTCATTTTGAAACAGATACTGACGTCAAAACCAGCTCGTGTGTTTAACCTGCGTCTTTAATTCGCTCCTCGTGAGCGAGATGTGACGCGAGTCACGTGCAGCTTCCAGTCAGCTGAAGACAGGAGGAAGTAGCTCCGAGCTAACACGGCTAACTAGCCAGCTAATACCAACGTTAGTCTCGCTCATTTTTATTGACAAGTTAAGTTTTTCACTCGTGGTCGTAGTTTTAGACATAAGTTCGTGGACTGAGTTAATGTTGTTGCAGGTGTTGGAACGAAGTGCTAGTATTTTTGCAACTTCTTAGCTCGGGAGCTAACAGTTGTTTTGGTCCTGCACATAGTTGACAGCCAAGACGAACCCCAGCTTCCTTTTGTGTCTTTTTGACGTACTTTTGTGGGACGTTCAAACTATTCCGGTGTGTTCGTGAACGCTAAACTACTCCGGTTGTTTGATGAATGCACCAATACCACCGTGACCAGGGGCCACCCAGTGGAGCACTCCCCCATCGAGCCTCGCCTTACTCCCGGCTTGGAATCGACGGGCTGCCCCGCTGTCAGTCAAGATGCACGACGCCTACGAGCCGGTGCCGATTTTGGAGAAGCTTCCTCTCCAGATCGACTGTATGGCGGCCTGGGGTGAGTTACCCCCTCAACCACAGAACCACACCTATACAAATCAAATGGTGCTGGGAAGACTTTTATATATATATATAAGTAGGGCTTTACCATTGAGATTCAGTGTTTTAAAGTGCTTATTATCCAGGGTCTTGAGTGAGCAGGAATCTATGCCAGTAGACTCCAGGCGGGGTACACCCTGGACTGGTTGTCAGTCACAGGCACTTCTAGACAAACAAGCATGGAGAAAACCCACGCAAGCAAGAGAGAACATGGAAACTCCACAAGCTAACTGCTCGTCCACCATGCCATGCTATGCACTATTTCACAATAACAAAAAAAAAAAAAAAGAACCTCACACCAAGAATTAAAAGTTATTGACATTGTTAAAACCTATATCTTGAAAGGGTGATATTGGCTCATTTTAGAGGCGGCTCTGTCATGCATCATCCCACAAAGATGTGTATGCAAACATAAAATAGTAAATATTGCATATGTAAAATACAAAATACTTGGCTTGTTACCTGGGGAGCAAAGGTATGTGCAACCATTTGTATGAAATAAAGCTGGCCACTTGTATCTGAAGGTGCCACTGGAGTTTAAAATGTCTAATTTACCTGTGTGGTAAAGGTTGGAAATTTTGCTCAAAAATTGTTTGAATTTTCCTGGAAAATGAGTGAAATGACCAAGGTGGTTTCGCTTTCTTTTTTACAGAGGACTGGCTGCTAGTCGGTACCAAGCCAGGGCATCTCCTTTTGTACCGGATTAAAAAGGATCCAGGTAGGAATGCCAACGTTTATTAAAGATGTATAATGTTAGTATATATATATATTTTTTCAATATTGGGAACTGATCCCAAGTATCTTCGTTACCATGACAACCACAGGCATTGTCATGGAGCACTGTTATCTTTCTAACTTAAGAAATAAATAAAGTCCCTTCCATTGTGTCCTAACAAAATATGTACTTTGTTGTTTAATTTTAAAACTCCTGAGACCCAACTATTTGTATGCAACAGTGGTGCAAACACAAATGCTTAGCACATGCTTTTTGTGGGCCAAAATGGCGGTTGGGGACTACTGATATACAAGAGCAAAAAAAAAGTATATTTCTCCTTCAAAAAAATGCTTAATTGATTGTAACTCTTTTTCTTCCTAGCCACCAACCTCTTCGAAGTCACACTTGAGAAATCCAACAAAAACTTTTCCAAGAAAATCCAACAGGTAGCGATATGCTGAAGCCTCAATAATGTAGCCTGAGTTGATCTGATCTTACATTTGCTATTTTGCATTTGGCAGCTCTACGTCGTCTCGCAGTACAAAATACTTGTCAGTCTTCTGGGTAAGACACTACGAAACCCACCTTCCATTTTGAATTTCTTGTCGTGTAGTTTTGATTATTGATAGACGCTTCTATTTCTCTGTCGATGTTTTCCCGCAGAGAACAACATCCACGTCCACGACCTGTTGACGTTCCAGCAGATCACCGTGCTGTCCAAAGCAAAGGGAGCCACGCTCTTTGTATGTGACCTGCAGGTTAGTTACATTTTCGGAAAAAAAGGGGGGATTTTGCAATTATGAAACTGCTAGCAGGATTCGAATGGGGGGGACTTTTGGTTTCCAGCAAAGCAGCTCTGGAGAGGAAACGCTGAGAATGTGTGTCGCCGTGAAGAAGAGGCTGCAGATGTACTACTGGAAGGATCGAGAGTTCCACGAGCTGCAGGTAGAAAGTGAAACGTGTCGCTGGTTGTTTTAAGATTCTTTTCCGACTGACCCTTTCTTCTTTTTTTGGCAATCAGGGCGACTTTGGTGCTCCAGATATTCCAAAGTCCATGGCCTGGTGTGAGAACTCGATCTGCGTTGGCTTCAAAAGAGACTATTATCTAATCCGGGTATGCATAAATAAAGTTACTTCCATTGTGTCCATTAGGGCTGGGCAAAATCGAATAAAGCCTCCACAGTTTTTTCATAAAAAAAACCCAAACACGTTTCTGTTTTTAACAAATTTTGCCTTAAAAATAAATAAATAAATAATCCTGCTGCCCCCCCCCCATTTTTTTTTTAACAATATATATATATATATATATATATATATATATATATAAAAAATTAGTTGTTTAGTAGTAGCATGTCTTGTTTCATATTGGGGCCTGACCTATTAGCTCTTTTTTTATTTGTTTTTACACATTTCAACATAAAGGTAATGACATTCAGCCATAAGGCTGCTCGATTATTAAGAATATATTAATCACGATTATATTGATAATAATTTAAATCATGATTGGGACGATTATTTAATTTTGGGTACAAAACAAGAAAATATTTAAACGCAAAAAAAATAACAAACACTATAATCAAGCAAGTTTGTTTTGGATGAAACTAAATTTATTGAATTAGTTATTTTAAAATAAAATAAAAAGGTGCATATGTATAAATTTAAACAACTCAAAATTAGTATTAGTAATCTTTTTTTTAACGATCATGCTGATTTTTTTAATCGTGGAGTGTAATCATTTAAATTGTAATTGAATTTCGATTAATTGCACAGCCCTAATTCAGCATTAAAAAAATACTTGGGTGATAAAAGTCAATGAATATTGTGAGCGACATTGACTCAATTGGGAAATCCTTTGAGCTACAGAAGCCGCTAAATGATAAAAAAAAAAAAAATCATTTTGACAAATTAAACTCAAACGAATACTCACCGAGCCCTAGCGTTCATATTTGTAATCAAACGACGTGGTTGTCTCCAGATGGACGGGCGCGGGACCATCAAGGAGCTCTTTCCTACCGGCAAACAGCTGGAGCCGCTGGTCACCCCGCTGGCCGACGGCAAGGTCGCCGTTGGGCAGGACCACCTCACTGTGGTCCTGAACGAGGAGGGCACTTGCACCCAGAAGTGCGCCCTGAATTGGACCGATATCCCCATAGCTATGGGTAAGAAGACATCAGTACACTTGGAGCCCCGTAGACCCAGTGTGGGGTTATGGCAGAGGGGGAATGCAAATAAGCTGATGTGAAATGTTAAAAGCGTACAGTGGTGCCTTGAAATGAGAGTTTAATTTGCTACCGTCGTCATCGTTGTAGAGGATCAATAATATACAGTGGAACCTTATCACGTTTGACTAGTGTGTGTTCCCGACTCCAGAGCACCAGCCTCCGTACATCATCGCGGTGCTGCCCCGCTATGTGGAGATCCGGACCTTGGAGCCCCGGCTGCTGGTGCAGAGCGTGGAGCTGCAGAGGCCTCGTTTCATCACGTCCGCCGGGTAAGTTGCACCTCAGAAAATAATATTAGGAGGGAAAAAAATCAAGCTTCAAGTCAGCTTTTCAGGTTAGTTGTCGAAGGGCGGGGGCGGGGCATAGCCCGGCGGGCTGCCAGGCTAATAAAACGCTGGGGGAATCCCTGGTGGTATTTTGTGAAGTTCTGCTAACCCATGAGATCAAGACATTTATGTACAATAAATCTCATGTTGTTTATTATAATACAGATGAACTCATTCACTGCCATTGACGGCTATAGACGTAAAAAAATCATTAGAATTTTTTTTATTAGTTTAACATTTTTCCCACTTTTGTTAACAAGAGTATGAAAACCTAGAATATATATTTTTTTTGTTTTAGAACAGATATAAAAATTTTAATCACCTGGCGCCCCTAATTTTTAATAATCTTTTCTTAAAAAAAAAGGATAAAAAAATTTAACACAATTATTTTTTTTGTTTAAAAGAAAAGATTATCAAAAATCTGGCGATTAAAATTTGTAATCGCATGAGTTAACTCGCGATTAATCACAAATTTTATATCTGTTCTAAATGTACCAAAAAAATGTTCTAGGTTTTCATACTCTCGTTAACAAAAATGGAAAAAAAAATGTTAATAGAAATAGTTAAAAAAAAAAAGAGTCTATAGCTGTCAATGGCAGTGAATAAGTTAATATGAAGAGGACCTTGAAAATATGATTGAACATTGAATCACAATCGCACTTTTGAGGGAGAAAAAAACCACACAATTCGATTATTTTTCCAAATTGTTTGTTGCCCCTTTCTTAGTCCAAACGTTGTGTACGTGGCCAGCAACCATTTTGTGTGGCGCCTGTTGCCTGTGTCCATCGCCACGCAGATCCGGCAGCTGCTGGAGGACAAGCAGTTCGAACTGGCGCTTCAGCTGGCAGTGAGTGAACAAACCCATTTGTCTTCGGACTCATTCATCGCATCTGACCTGATGATCGAGATTTACGTATATTGCTAGGCAGAGTAAAATTTAAGAAATGTGTGTGGGCCACTGGAAAGTTAGAAAATAATTGACCCAAGTCGGATTCCGGTTTTACCGATTTTACTCAAAATGAGGTCTCGTGTTTGTCATAATAGGAAGCACGAAAAAAAATCTCGAGGATGTATGTATGCCCAAAACAAAGCAAGCAAATTGGATTGGCCATGAAAAAGGGGTGCTATGGCCCGTTCATCACCACTACCAGCTTGAATTCAGTTTTTTCCTTTTCCTTCCCGCCAGATGATGAAAGACGACTCGGACGGTGACAAGAAGCAGCAGATCCATCACATCCAGAACTTGTACGCCTTCAATCTGTTTTGCCAGAAGCGATTTGACGACTCCATGCAGGTTTTTGCCAAACTGGGCACAGGTGGGTGGGACTTGTGATTTAACTCGGTTTTCCACTGAGGGCCACATGCAGAAAAATAGGATGACAGAGGGGCCCATGTAACCTTGTTTTTATAAAGCATGCTAAAAAACAAAACAAAAAAAACATAATGCTGTAGGTTACTAGTTTTTAAAGTATTGATGCAATATTTTACATTATTTAATTTAAAAGTTGCATGATCTTGTAATGTATATATATTTTTAACAATCTGATATATTCAGGTTAATTTCTTTTTTTTTTAATGTTTTTTTTAAAACTCATTCACTGCCATTGACGGCTATAGACATAAAACATTAATTTGAACTATTTCTATTAGTTTAACATTTTTGTCCAGTTTTGTTAACAAGAGTATGAAAACCTAGAATGTTTTTTTTTTGAAATACAGATATAAAATGTGTGATTAATTACAAATTTTAATCGCCTGACGTGACTTAAAGATTATGAAAAATTCGGGGCGTCAGGTGACAATTTTTTAAAATTGTAATTAATTGCATAACTTCAATAGTTAACTCACAATTAATCAATAATTTTAATCATCATCAATAATTGTTAACAAAAGTAGAAAAAATGTTAAACTAATAGAAATTGTTCAAATGAATTTTTGACGTCTATAGCCGTCAATGGTAGTGAATGAGTTAAAAACCTCTCAATGAAGGTCCCCCCCGGGCCTTACATTGAACAATTAATTAATCAATTTGAAGTTTTATTTCAAACTTGCCGAAGGGCAAACCATTCCAAATGTTTTCTCCTCTATATATGTCGTGTAGATCCCACTCACGTGATCGGCCTCTACCCAGACCTGTTGCCATCCGATTACCGCAGGCAGCTGCACTACCCCAACCCTCTGCCGGCGCTGTCAGGGGCCGAGCTGGAAAAGGCTCACCTGGCACTCATCGATTACCTCACCCAGGTGTGACGGGGACGAAAACAAAAAGCAAAACTTGCGTACATTGGACCTTAGCTATTTGTTGGCATGTGAATAACAAAAATCTGTGTGTAATTAATGATCATTGAAATGTATTGGGGGCATAAAAAAGAAAACCCCAAAAATAAAAAAGCCTGATAAACAGTCAACATATGTTTTCCATGAAAAATTCGGGGAAATGGTGAAAAATATATATATATTGAAAAAAATGTGAAAGTATGCAGGTGTCATTAATCCCCCCCCCCCCAAATAAGTAAAGGGAGAAAAAATAGATTACAATTGGATTTTAGTGAAAAATATCTGCCAGTTCTACGTAGTTGTCATTCAATCTGGTTTTGTCCTGCCCCGCTAGAAACGTAGCCACCTGGTGAAACAGCTCAACGACCCGGACCCGTCCACCACATCGCCGCTCATGGAGGGCACGCCCACCATCAAGAGCCGCAAGAAGCTGCTGCAGATCATCGACACCACGCTGCTCAAGTGCTACCTGCACGTAAGTCCCAGAGGCTCGTGCTGGCCGTCGGGAATTGCGGGCGTTTCCCCGAACGGCTGTCGTGTTGATTTCCATGGATGTGTACCTAATAATGTGGCCGGACATCGGATACAGGGATCTTTCGTCAGTTGTTGTCAACAAGTCAATGCGCAATGGAATCCAAGTTGATTCCCATTAAAGACTCACAAAGTCCGATCTAATCAGGGGGGACGGGCCGGGGGCTACTGGAGGCTTGCGTCAGGAGTCTGCATCTGATTATGGAGACAACAAGCAGCACACTGTGTGAGGCAATCAGAGAAGTCACCTGCTTCCACTCTGGGAGGTGGAACACCCGAAGGCGAGGGTGTCCAAACCGCTGGCCCGCCGGTTATTTTTATTTCCTAGACTCCAACTGTGGTTCATTATCTTTACAAAGTCCCCCCCCCCCCCCCCCCCGCACAAAAAAAAGATCTTAGAGCCATGAGTGATGCAAACAATCATTTTTATGCCACAATTTTATGTTCTACTGCAAACAAATACTGGCCCCAAATATGAGTTCTCGGTCTCCTTGACTACTAATAATCGGTATCGTCAGTGGCCTTAGCTTAATTAAAGGTGAAGGATGTGAAAAAGTTCAGACAAAGACGTTTTTGTTTTGTGTTTTAGACCAACGTAGCCTTGGTTTCGCCCCTCCTGCGCTTGGAGAACAACCATTGCCACATCGAAGAGAGCGAGTACGTCCTAAAGAAGGCGCACAAGTACAGCGAGCTCATTATTCTCTACGAGAAGAAAGGCCTGCACCAGAAAGGTATCAAACTCAAGCACGCGACAACACCGTCAGTGTGTAAATGCTATGTGGATTTGGATTTGGATTTTTTTCGCTACGGTACAGAAGTGTACCCAACAGTAACAGTAACAGTGGTTGCCAGGTTTCTAGACTTTTTGTTTTTTTATTTTTTTACTAGCACAGTGACCCTTAATCTGAAATTTCAGTTAATTGCATTTAACTCATTCACTGCCATTGACGGCTATAAACGTCAAAAATTCATTTAACCTAATTCTATTTATTAAACATTTTTTTCTCCACTTTTGTTAACAATATGAAAACCTAGAATTTTGTTTATTGTACATTTAGAACAGATATACAATTTTTGATTAATTGTGAGTTAACTAGTGAAGTCATGCGATTCATTATGATTACATATTTTAATCACCTGACGCCCCAAATTTTTAATGTTTTCTTTTTTTATTCATTCTCTGCCATTGACGGCTATAAACGTCAAAAATTAATTTAAACTATTTCTATTAGTTTAACATGTTTTTCCACTTTTGTTAACAAGACAATGAAAACCTAGAATTTTTTTTATTGTACATTTAGAACAGATATAAAATGTGTGATTAATCGTGAGTTAACTAGTGAAGTCATGCGATTAATTACAAAAAATGTTTATCATCTAACGCCCCTAATTTTTAATAATATTTTCTTCTTTTTTTTATTAATTAAAAAATAATAATTTTAATAAACTTTTCTTTTTTCGCGAGTTAACTATTGAAGTCATGCAATTAATTACAATTAAAAATGTTAAGCGTTTTGTTCCCCCTGCTTGTGATCGTGTGACGTCATTCCTCTGGAGACCCGCTACTCCACCCTGCCACTGATTCGAACCATCTGCACCAATTACACAGTTAGTCGTGTAATGGGAAGCAGATGACCAATGTCACTTCTCGTCGGCCTCCTCTTCAGCTCTGCAGGTTCTGCTGGACCAGTCCACCAAGGCCAACTCCCCTCTGAAGGGCCACGAGCGCACCGTGCAGTACCTCCAGAGATTGGGTGAGCGTCTTGGAAAAAAAAAAAAATGACTTGCAAAAAAATGACTCTCAAAGAAGTCAGGCAGTCAACATAGTGACAGGCAGCAAGATTTTTAGACCTATATATATATAAATGATTCATTATTTATTCATTGATTTATATTTAATAATAAATGTTCCGTCTTACTTTGAATGATTGAATTAACGCAAGTGTGGCTATCTCACAGTTTTGCTATTAACAAATGTAACATTTTCCATTACATCGGTTTCCATCCTATCCAGCTTGTTACTACTGTTGCATGCATTCAAGTTATTGGCAGAATTGAAAGCGTTAGCAGTGACTGAGTGGGGATTTTTTTTTTTTTTTCAGTTTGGCAAGAGCACTTCATAGAGTTGGAACTGTTTAATGTCCTAATAAGTTGCGTGCTGGAATGGTACAAATTTCAGCTGGCATGTTTTTGACTTGGATCACTTTCCTACAGCTACATAAGTTTGTGAGTCATCCAATTTTGCTGCCATGCAAAATACACAAATACAACACAAAGTCAACATTTTCACAATTTAACCTAGCCTCTCTGTCATCTTTGAAAACGTGGATCAAATGTAACTCATTTGCTCGCAAAAACGTATCAATGCGTTTTATTTTAAATATCACCATGCTCTCAAAGACGTATTGATACGTTTTTTATGCTAGAGCATACGGAAGGATTACAAAAACGGCCAGGTGTCAGCAGAGTATAAGAGATCAATCAGGGCCATGTTGCAAAAAGCTCTTTTCCCTACTGTTTTAAACAGATTTGGGAATAATGATGAAACTTAGCTATATTCTAATGCTAATTGCCGTAAAGTGGAAACAGATATAAATATAAGTTTTTTTCTTGATGAAAGAAGAGACTAATCTTTCTTTTGGTAGGTTTCATATTTATAGCAATAGAACACAATATTTTGTGGGCCTTGCAAAATCATTCAAAATCCAGTAGAACTGGGGGCGAAGGGGGTTGCTTCAGTGAAAATGGCTGCGAGTGAAGAGTTGATAGTAAAAGGACAAAATCTATGGGACAAGTTTGTGTTTGAAAGACACCTGGAACATTTTTTCCTGTGATTCCCGTCACAGGAGTTGAAAATCTGGCCATGATCTTTGAGTTTGCTCCCTGGGTGCTGAAGATCTGTCCTGAAGACGGGCTGAAGGTACGTTTTATTCAACTTGGACGTACAGCATATCGTCGCTGCTATGTAAAAAAACACTTATGTCCATTTTTGTCATTTTTATGTTTTTGGGATGAAACTGAATGCAGACATCCCAAAAAAATTAAAAAAAGATGTAACTGTAGCGCCGTTCGTTAAGCTCCGCTAATCCTAACAAGCAAGCATCTTCTCTGCCCCAGATCTTCACGGAGGACCTGACCGAGGTGGAGACGCTGCCCCGGGATAAAGTGCTCAACTTCCTGAAGGACGGCTTCAAGGAGCTGGCCATCCCGTACTTGGAGCACATCATCTACGTGTGGGACGATAAGGGCCCCGAGTTTCACAACACCCTCATTCAGCTCTACCTGGAGAGGGTTCAAGGCCTGATGAAGCAGTACCTCAACTCGTTGCCGGAAGGTCTCTGTTGAAATCGTGACTTAACTCATTCACTGCCATTGACGGCTATAGACGTCAAAAATTCATTTGAACTATTTCTATTAGTTTAACATTTTTTTCCCCACTTTTGCTAACAAGAGTATGAAAACCTAGATTTAGAACAGATATAAGATTTGTGATTAATCGTTAGTAAACTAGGGAAGTCATGTGATTAATTACGATTTAAAAAAAAAAAAAGGCCCCTAATTTAAGATAAAATTTGTATTCATAATTAATCTCATGACTTCAATAGTTGACTCACGATTAATCACAAATTTACAATAAAATAAAAAAATCTAGGTTTTCATAAAAAATTAAATGAAAAAAAAAGTTAAACTTGGAGAACTCGCTCACATGAAATTTTGACGTCTATAGTCGTCAATGGCAGTGAATGAGTTAATAAATTACCACAAAGTTACCGTTCACACTTAAAATAGGATAATGCACTTGATACACAGTTGATAGGTTTAAACTTTTTAACATTTGAATATAATTCAATGTCAGGAGTTGCAGCTGTGGCGGCGGGGATGGAGAAAGGTGAGCTGGGAGAATTCCGGAACAAGCTGCTGTCCTTTCTGGATATTTCCACCAGTTACGAGCCGGCACAACTCATCAGCGACTTCCCCTTTGACGGTAAGCAAAAGGGGAAAATAACATGAACAAAAAAAACATGGACTAAAGTATTGGAAAACATGGTCACTGTTGGTGAGAATCATATGCCCAAATATGGTTCATCAAAATTATTGGTCTGTAATTTTTACACTCAATTAACAAATTTAAAGTCTTGGGAACTAACTCAAATTGTCTGAGAAGTGTTTAAAACTCCGCCTCTTTGTTTACTCCGCCGGAGCTGTGCAGTATTTTGTGGCCTCAAGTTTGAAAGTCTGGATTTTTTTATTATTTTTTATTATGCATAACAAATGAAAATAGGTAGCTTAGATACATCTGTTTTGTTGAAAATGGATAGCTGTCATATTTTGGGTCAGACGGAACTTGTTAGCCACGAGGCTAAGTTAGCTGCTTAGTCATTTTATCCATTTATATAAAAAAAAATTTTTTTTTAGTGTTTTAAATTAGCGATTGGGGTGGCGTTGTTGATGTTGGTGCACAAGAGCAAAGTGTTTGGTAACTCATGCAAGATGCGTTTCTTTTTTTAATTATTATTATTATTTGAAGAGTAGTCATTTTGAATATGGGAGCTGATTCCGCCCGACATGGACAATATGTATGATCTCGCCCAAGGTCTCCTGGAGGAACGCGCCCTGCTGCTGGGTCGCATGGGAAAGCACGAGCAGGCGCTCTTCATCTACGTGCACATCCTGAAGGACACGCGCATGGCTGAGGAGTGAGTACACACACACACAGACACACACAGACACACACAGACACACACATGCTGACTTTGTAGAAATAATGAGAGATTTTCGGTCTCCTCTCCACAGATACTGTCACAGCCATTACAGCAGCTCTGTGGAAGCCGATAAAGACGTGGGTTGATTTTAAATTTCAGTTCCGGATTGTACTAAAAATGATCCAATATGACAAAAAAGGAGGTTTTCACGAAGTTGCGCTCGGTGCCCTGCAGGTGTATCTGTCCCTGCTGAGGATGTATCTGTCCCCCCCGGACGCGCACTGCCTGGGGCCCATCAAGATGGAGCTGTCGGAACCACAGGCCAACCTCCAGGCCGCCCTGCAGGTCCTGGAACTGCACCACAGCAAGCTCAACACCACCAAGGTACAACATGTGGAAATGTGCGTTTTTGTGTTTATTCATGCGGGTGTCAACTTTTGACTCTATCTGCTTAGAATATGATGCGCTGGATTAGTTTTTATTGAACCGGGAAAACATGGTGCAGTTGTCAAGGAACAAACAGATGGCAACAAAGAAGAGGAAATGGCAGTGAATGGTTGTGGATATTTTGAAAGGCTGTTGGCAATGACCAATCACCATTTACTGACTTCCCACTGCGTTTCAGCGATCAAACGGAGAGCAATCTTAGGAAAACTAGTTGCCGAACCCCACACACTATTTGCCAACGTTGCTCAGGGTACAGCAGGCCTAAATGGTTTGAGTTAAAAAAAAATAGTACAATGAAATTTTTAAATCTTTCACTTTGAACTGAATTGAGTGTCTTTTTGTGGAAGATATAGTTGTATAGTTTTTCCAAATTATTTTTAAATTTTGTTTTTTAATACTGTATATTGTTTGTCAGATATTTTTATTTATTTATTCCATTATGTATATTACATTTTTATGTGTTAGATGTAAATGTAATAATATTTTAATTACTTTTAAATATAATTATTATATATATATATATATTATTTTTTTATATTGAAATGTATTTTAACTCATTCACTGCTATTGACGGGTATAGACGTAAAAAATTTATTGCAATTTAAAAAAATATATATATTATTTAAAATTAGGGGCATCAGGCGATTAAAATTTTTAATCATAATTAATTGCATGACTTCAGTAGTTAACTCACGATTAATCACAAATGTGTTCTAAATTTACAATTTTAAAAAATCTAGGTTTTCATACTCTTGTTAACAAAAGTGGAAAAAAAATGTTAAACTAATAGAAATAGTTCAAATGATTTTTTGACGTCAATGGCAGTGAATGAGTTAAGTCACGATTTCAACAGAGACCTTCCGGCAACTTTTAATATTTTTTATATTATTTGTAATCATCTTTTTTTATAAGGAAAAGATTATTAAAAATTAGGGGCGTCAGGCTATTACAATTTTTAATTGTAATTAATTGCATGACTTTACTAGTTAACTCACGATTAATCACAGATTTTATATCTGTTCCGATCAAATAAAATAAAAATACTTTCATACTCTCGTTAACAAAAGTGTGAAAAAATGTTAAACTAATAAATAGTTCAAATTATTTTTTAACGTCTATAGCCGTCAATGGCAGTGAATAAGTTAATTAAGTTACAGATTGATGTAGTTTTTTTTTTTTTCATATTTTGTGGCAACATTTAAAAAAAATTAGCATATTTTTTTTTAAATTAAAGAATAACTTTTTTCATTCAAATAAATTAAATGTCATGTATTTAAAAAAATATAATTTTACCTAAAGCATTCCGCTGCTTTCCATAGCAGTGAAAATATGGGTCAGTATCTGCTCTTGATTCAACAAAAAATAAATAAAATGCCGTAAGAGGATGACAACAGATCACTCGGCTTTGTTACTTTTGTTTGGGGACAAAAAACTTTCAAGAGAGTCTTTCACAAAATCCCCAATCCAGCATAATTTCAAGTGAGGAAAAACTCTGACTTTGAGGCGTGTCATGAAATATTTGACTCCTATTTGATTTGTTCTTGTCCAGGCCATCAACCTGCTGCCAGCCAACACTCAGATCCTCGAGATCCGAGGCTTCCTGGAGAGTGTCCTTGAGGAGAAGGCTCAGAGGAAACGCTGCAACCAGGTGCTCAAGAGTCTCCTGCAGGCGGAGTTCCTCAGGGTAAGCGTGGACCAGCTTCTACCATTGAGGATCTTCTTTTGTTCATTTCCATGGAACCCAGGGCTGTGCGTTATGGCCTTATAATAAAAAGTCCAATATTTTTTCATCACAAGTGTGATTTAGGATTTTAATCCATTTTTATTTTCTCTAAATAAATTGTTCTGGGAATGCTTTTTAAAAAGCATATTCGATTTTTGTTTTTGTTTTTTGTTTTTTGCTGACAGACTTAATATCAAGCTTTATGTGAGTATTTTCTACTTTACTTTTGGTATATTATACATGACCTTTATGCTTGCCTGACAGTTAAGGATGTCAATTTCTTACATAAACTCATTTGAACAATTTCTAATTAGTTTAACATATTTTTCCATTTTTGTTAACAAGAGTATGAAAACCTAGATTTTGTTTTTTGTACATTTAGAACAGATATAAAAAGTGTGATTAATCGTGAGTTAACTAGTGAAGTCATGCGATTAATTCCGATTACAAATTTTAATTGCCTGATGCCCCTTATTTTAAATATTTTTAATATATATATTAATAAGGAAAAGATTATTAAAAATTAGGGGCGTCAGGCAATTAAAATTTGTAATCGGAATTAATCGTATTACTTTACTAGCTAACTCACGATTAATCACAGATTTTATATCTGTTCTAATAAAATAAAATAAAAATCTAGGTTTTCATACTCTTGTTACCAAAAGTGAGAACAAATGTTAAACTAATAGAAATAGTTAAAAAGAAATGTTGACGTCTATAGCCGTCAATGGCAGTGAATGAGTTAAACAATACAGGTACAGTTACGCAATATTAAATGCCCACAGAAAGGATTTAGTTCCATTACATGTTTTCCAATGGGGAAACATTTAAATGTAAGTTTTACGATCATATTGAGACTGTCCTATGGGACGTTTTGAGTAGAAAAAAAAAAGCTTCTTGTCACTGCCATTTAACTAAGAACTGAACATGACAGTTTTGTTTTTTGTGTTTCAGGTGCAGGAGGAGCGCATCTTCCACCAGCAGGTCAAATGTGTCATCACGGAGGAGAAGACGTGCAGAGTGTGCAAGAAGAAGATAGGAAATAGGTAAACTTTTTTAAAAAATATTCAAATGCAATAATATTTCATGGTCACTTGATGACAAATTACGTCTTTAGGGACTCGTCTTGGTGACTTTTTTAATTACTTGTATTGCAAGTAGTTGGGTCTCTAGAGTGCTTGCCTACCTGTCAAGTGTGAATTACTGTAAACAACCAAGTTAGCTAAATGTGATTTTGAGCAGGAGTTCATAGTTAACAAAACTGTAATGAAAAGTCCAAAACTACATAAAAAAAAAAAAAAAGTTAAAAAAGAAGAAAAACTGTAATGAAAAGTCCAAAACTACATTAAAAAAAAAAAAAAGTTAAAAAAAGACGAAAAACTGTAATGTAAAGTCCAAAACTACATTTAAAAAAAAAAGTTAAAAAAGAAGAAAAACTGTAATGAAAAGTCCAAAACTACATTTTAAAAAAAATTGTTAAAAAAAGACACAAAACTGTAATGAAAAGTCCAAAACTACATTTTAAAAAAAATTGTTAAAAAAAAGACACAAAACTGTAATGAAAAGTCCAAAACTACATAAAAAAAAAAAAAAAGTTAAAAAAGAAGAAAAACTGTAATGAAAAGTCCAAAACTACATTAAAAAAAAAAAAAAGTTAAAAAAAGACGAAAAACTGTAATGTAAAGTCCAAAACTACATTTAAAAAAAAAAGTTAAAAAAGAAGAAAAACTGTAATGAAAAGTCCAAAACTACATTTTAAAAAAAATTGTTAAAAAAAGACACAAAACTGTAATGAAAAGTCCAAAACTACATTTTAAAAAAAATTGTTAAAAAAAAGACACAAAACTGTAATGAAAAGTCCAAAACTACATAAAAAAAAAGGTAAAAAAATAAATAAAAAAAGAACAACTGTAATGAAAAGTCCAAAACTACATTTAAAAAAGAAAAGTAAAAAAATATATATAGAAAAATGGTAATGAAAAGTCCAAAACTACATTTTAACCTCCTAAGGCTTAGTGGCCACATACGTGGATAGCACTTTGCATGTAAAAACCAGCTTGGGCCTTAGGAGGTTAAAAAAAAAAAGAAAAACTGTAATGAAAAGTCCAAAACTACATTTTAAAAACAAAAGTGAAAAGGGAAGAAAAAAAATCTAATGAAAAGTCCAAAACAAAAACAAAAAAGTAACAAACAAAAAAACAACTGTAACGAGAAGTCCCAAACTATTGTAACCCTGTCTGGGCCCTCCTTATTCTGTTTATGTAGCGAGTGAGTGTTTGGTAGCATTGAGGTGGACGTGCATAAATTCTCACTGACACATTTTCAGAAATAAGCAGATAACTGAAGATTTGACTTGATATTTTCATTTCACGCTTGATGGTTGGGCAGGCACTCCATTTACCCAACTATTCGTACACAAACATTAAAAAAAAGTCAATTTTTCATCAATGTCCGTTGCAACGACGCATCCACTTCTCTGCAAGCAACATTGCCCAACGGCTGCTTTTGTGTCTCGTAGCGCGTTTGCCAGATATCCCAACGGCGTGGTGGTGCACTACTTCTGCTGTAAAGACCGCAGCGCATGTCCCACCGAGTAACATCCGAACGCACTCTCCCGTTTCACAACAACTTAGAAATGGAATCAAATATCCGTTGCCAACACCGCCCGCCTGGAAACACTCATGGAACGAGACTTTTTTTTTTTTGAAGCGGACATTTGTAGCCGTACAACAAGAGGAAGGAAAAGGATAGTGACTTAAAATGGACGCCACGGACGTGAATAAGGACGCTCGACTGTTACCGCCTTTTCCTGACTCAAGATTGTACGCGAGGCAGTTTGTTTTCTGCTAGCATGAAGAATCAACTTTTGCTGCGTTTTAATTTCCAGACCTGCTAACAGTTTTCATCCATCGTGTTCACCCTCGAGACAATTGTACGTTTCCCCCCCTGGAACGTCTGCAAAGGAAACCCCAACGGCGGGATCATTCAAGTGCAGCACTTTACGAGGTTTATTTATTGCTTGGAGAGAGGTACTCGGAATCTGAATGACTAATGTTTAATTTGTGCTTTTGTGTGTGATTGTTATGTAAAACAAAACAAAACAAAAACACTGTTACAAGCACTGAATGTCGTTGAATTGTTTGAACCGCTTCACCGCATCCGACACGCCTACGGTAAATGTTTGCACACGTCCTGCTCTACTTTTGTATCTTCTTTTCAAGCGTGTTTGTCTGCCTTTAATTTCTAATAAACATTTTGCAGCAGGATGTTTGACTGTTATCCTCCAGACTCAATAAAGTAACAGAGCAAATCGATGGCAAATACAGAGTGCTGTTCATGTGAAAATGCACCTAAAAAAAAATTTGTTTTGAGTTTTACTCGAGTGATATGTGGATGATTTTAGAAGGAAATTGTCCTGAATTATGCATTGCTCTTTGTCTGGCTATCTAGCTGGAATGCTAGCTAGCTTGGTAGCACCAGTATTTTTTTATGTAAATTTGTGTATGTTAATGCTAATTTATTTTTAATAAAGCATTTCGATTGTAAATGAGCATTTTGATCATTTTTATTAAATTCTTAAATAATTCAGCGTTTTTTTTTGTTTCTGCTCAATGGACTATATGCCACAGAGGAGGCGGGACTTCCGGGTTTTCACCCATCAAATTTGTTTCCGTTTCCGGTTTGCAACGCGCGGGCCACGTCCCAGTACTTGCGCTTCCGCCTTTGTGCCCCTCGGTTGCGCGTTCCCGTCGACTGGTACGAGGCTGCGAGTGTGTAGTTAGTGTCTGTCTCAGTGTCCGGAGCATTTCAGACGAGCGGTTGGTGGTGAGGGTGTTGGAACGCGGCCAACAGTGGCCGGAAACTGCGCTGATGTGATAAAATTCGGAAGTCCGTGGCATCTACCCCATTTACCAACTACAAAAACGTTTCTATTTTTTTTATTTTTTTTATTCATACTCGATGAAAACGTCGCTTCGAAAGTAAACGTGATTCCCATGAGTCAGCACGTTCCTCTAACAGTCTGCTATAACCGTCGCGGTGTGGCGGTTTCAAAGGAAAACACGCAGCTGTCACCGAGGCAGGCCAGCTGGACCGCCACCACCGCACACATAAACACGCTGGACTCCCCGGCAACCGATGACGTCACTTCCTGCCGACTGGTGCCTTCGCGTGGAATCTGACGTCTTGCCGTCTGTCCTGTACAAAGCAGCAGGTGCCCTTCAGATGCTCACAAGCGGGAAAAGGTGTGTAAATGTGTGCGTGTCTAGACAGGGAGTTTGTTTCCACGCGTGTTAAAACTGGCCCATCTTTCACCGGATTGCCTCAATAGTCGTTCCCTCAACAAATGCGTTCACACACTTTCCATACAATTGGCGAGACAGCCAGGATTTTCCCGCATGTGTTTTTCACATAGAGCCCAGCAAAAAGCGAGATTTTGCCACAACCGTGTCTGCTTTCGAGTTTGTCATCAATTTGGAATGGGAACAAAATGAGCGAAAAGTGTGGCAGGGTGATTTTTTTTTTTTAAAAGCTACTTGAATGTGAATGCTTTTCTCATGGGAATGTTCAAATTTGCCACCATTTTAAATTACAGCTGATTTAGGAGGCCTTTTCCGATATTGTTTTCGAGCAGGAGCCTCCATATTTTGTGTTATTACTAACTGCTATTTAGAACCGTTCACAACTCGCTCCACATTGAAGGGAAACTTGACTCATTAAGCCATTTTCAAAAGTAAAAAAAGTGAATATTTTGTCCAGATGTAATTTGAGAACTTCATTATGTTTCATGCACAATTGACAACTTTAAAAACACAGTTTTCCACTTGCTGTCGATTGAAGATGACATCACCTGTGCTGGGGAAATAGTTAACGACCAATCACGGCTCGCCTGTTTTCTGAGTTTGGTTAGCTGAGCCATGATTGGTCGTTACCTATCCTCAGCGCAGGTGATGTCATCTTCATTTAACAAAAAGTGGCAACATTTGTTGTTGTTGTTTTATTAGTAGAACCCGAATCCAGTCTGAAAACGACGAGTATCCCCATTGTGAACAGCTAAAATGTTAATCACAAAAAAGTTGGCATTTGATCAGGGGAGTGTCGCGTTTTTATATCCACTGTAATCCAGGTCTACAATTTAACATCTGATGTGTCCCAGCAGGCTTTTAACGACATCACGCCCTTGTGTGTGAAGTATTGAAGTATTTTTTTAATAATAAAAAAAATATTTTCTTTTTTTTATACAAGAAGTGAGTGCGCACAGTCATGCGGCAGCTCTTTTTTTTATCCTCCACCCGCTTTCACGCAGCAGACGCGGGAATGTGCCGATCGCTTTAAAACACGTCTGGGAAAATAGAATCCAAAAATGTATGATTAAAAAAATAAAATAAAAAATTAATAGTCCACATTTTTGTTTTGGATTAATTTGGCCATGTTGTTTGGGGTTGTTGGTTTTATTTCTTAATAATAATTTTAAAAAATGTAGTTGGCCGAATGGGCCATCTTTTGTCTTTTGTTGTTTTTTATTGCTGTCTGTACAAATGAGTTACATTCCCATTGTTTCCAATGGAGAAAGTGCGTGCGTGCGTGCGTGCATGTGTATGCGTGTCCTTCTGGTTGTGGTGTGCCTTCCAATGTCACACTTTGACGTCAGCTCGAGAGGACTTGCTAAAGAAATGTCTTCTCGGTGTCAACACTCTAAATCATCACAGCATGGAACCGACCCCCCCCCCCCCCAAAAACAAAAACACAATCGTGTGTGTCCAAATATTAGTGCTTGCTCTTTGACAACACTGTTGTTAGTGTAACCCACACGCACACACACACAAGACTGAACTTGTAAATATTGCCAAGCTGCACTGTTATCATGCAGGAATTCCATGTCAGCCTCCGCGCGTGTGTGTGCGCGTACCAATGTTTCACTTTTTAAATCAGCTTTTTGTTGTTAGTGGTTACGTTTTTGCTAACAGACAAAAAAAATAAAAAATCTGCCCAGCAACAAGCATCGGAGGAAGTGTGGTAAGCGTCCGAGCCACTTCGTCGCCAGCATTCTTTTCAAATACAAAATGGACAACTTTTTTTTTTTGTTTCTTTTTGCACGCCGCAAACCGCACAAGTGTGCACCCCGTAATCTTCAGCGGGACGTCTTGGTTTTCCTTCCTGTCCCGCCCTCGCTGCCCGCTGCTGCTTTTATTGTCTTTTCTCTTTTTTTTTCTTTTGTGAGAGTTTAAATTGGGAGATTTCGACCAGCGCCACAACCCTGACGATGTGTCGAAACGCGACATGCAAGCCTCGTGCACGACTGTACGTGTTTTCGTGATAGACTGTATTGAAAACTTCATTTAACTTAAAACAAACAAAAAAATGTACTGTTTTATGAATAGATAGTTGTATATGTATATATTGTATTTCCTTCGATAAGTATCTCGAAACATGGGCTGTGATGTGATTGAAGGGTGGTTCAAAATTGGTTTTTGACACTAATAAATACATAAATAAATATATTAGGGGTTGTCCGGCGATTAAAAGTTGAATCTTAATTAATCGCATGACTTCAATAGTTAACTCACGATTAATCGCAAATCTTATAACGTCCTAAATGTACAATGAAACATACAATAAATTGTTTTTTCTAATCTTGTTAATATAAATGTGATTTTTTTTTAACTAATAGAAATATGGCTGCACCTTTTAGTCAAGTGATACAGTCATTTCATAATAATTCATAAAAATGAGTAAAAAAAAAAAAAAAGATGCACTGTACTGTAAAAACGAGTGTGTTATTGATTTGTGTCGAGGTCATTTTTCTGCCACTAGATGGCATAATTGCATTTGTAAGACATTGGTGACAGCTCAGTGCATTTTTTATTTTTCCTATTAAGAGCTATCTAATCTTTAACACAAAGTAACTTGTGAAATTCTGCACATTTGTCTCCACAAATATATGCATTATTATTACATTTCATACTGCAAAATTTTGATGTGGATGTGTCTGCTGCGTTGCGACTGGAATTCCACCAGCACCGGCTTTCCAAATAAGGGGCGGTATTTAATCGTGCGCTAAAAAAAATGAGTGGCGTTAAAGGAACTTTAAATTAACTCAAAATTATATATTTATATATATATATATATATATATATATATATATATATATATATATATATAAAATATATATATATATATATATATATATAAAATATATATATATATATATATATATATATATATATATATATATATATATATATATATATATATATATATATATATATATATATATATATACACGTCATTTCTCATCTTTCATGATATAGTGATAGATTTGTATACTATTTGGATTTTGCACTAAGCTTTTGTTCTAATCCAAGTTTGTTTCTTTTTCCTTTAGGCAACCTAGAATGATGCTAACCGCGATCAACAGACGGCACCTCAGTTGCGGCTATGGCTTCGAAATCGTTACATTTCTGTTCAAATCTGAGGAAAACCACCATTTCTGTAAAAAACAAACATCCCAAACAAGTCAGCATTTCCACACAAATGACTCTCTCTCTCTTTAAATCGATCTTCTGCAAAATGACACGGATGGGAGTTCGCCAATTCAGCGTCAGTTCTCAGCGGCTCAATTCCTCACAGAGCGTAAAATCTGGCCGTCTGAAATATGCCATTTTAAGCTGCATGTGCACTGAGGACCTCTGCAAGCTCTGCAGATGGCTGCCAAGCCACAGATAAATCAACAGAGGTATTTTTTTTTTTTTTTAATAAATGCAAGTGATAAGTTAGGAGATAAAGTGTTCTTCTGACACGAGTTCATCTGCTGTGCGGAAAGATGTAAAGCGGTCACCAGACACTTCATAAGTTGCGCCTGAACCGTCTGACAAAGGAAAAAAGCTTCGCCTGCAGTTCATTTCCATCAAATGTTTCTATTGCAATTCAATCGCTATTTCTTGCAGATACAACTGGGCCAATATTGATTTTAGTTCTATCTTGTTATGCATTAAAGATAGTGATACTGATTCTGCTGGATCAAATATTGACACTGTGATGCGCTACTTGGAACTGTTCATAATTCCCTCCACATTGAATGAATAAAAGTCCCACAAACGGAAGAAAAACAACCTGGGAGTGGTTCTGACTAACCTCAAATAAAGCTCACCTTCTAGTCTGCTTTTCCTGATGCTTCTGTCGTCACATGCTTGACCTCATTTTTCAAATAAAAAAAACTTGTTCGACTGTCCAATTTAAAATTATAGCCAAGTTTGTTGCCTTGAATGTTTTAGTTTTTTTTTTCCATTGGAGCTGTTTTTCTTCAGCTAGAACTGGTGCGGGGGGAATTATTAATCAAAAATAAGTCAATCTTTGTCTTTTTTTTTAACACCGCAAAAACCTGGCATTTGAACAAGGATTGGACGCGAAGACTTCCATCATAACCGCTCGAACATCTCGCCTGAACCCGTCGGCGCTAGGACCGCGTAACCCGCCCCCATCCAGCCGCCTTCCTTCCATCCAGGCAGGGAGGCAGCGAGCGTCGTCCTCCTCTTCTCCCCCCTTCTTCTCCTTTCTTCATCGCCATCGACGCTCCTCTTCTCCTTCCCTCTATTGTCGAGTTGGACTAAATAGGAGCCTGAGGTACGCCCGCCTCGTCCGGAGCGGCCCCCCCCCACCGCGCCGCGCTCCCCCCCCCACCCCTATATGGGCTCACCATGCGCAGGATTCGGGCCAACGCCATCGCGATCCTGACCGTCGCCTGGATCCTGGGCACCTTCTACTACCTGTGGCAGGACAGCAAGCCGGCGACGGGGGCGGCGGCGGCGGCGGCGGCGGCGTCTGCGCCCTCGTCAGCCGGGAACCACCACCGCCAGGGAGGTGGACGCCTGGAGATCCACCGGGACGACAGGACCATCCCGCTCATAGTGAGTCCGTGCGTTATTGGGGTTGTACTGCGGGAAAGTGCGTGCTGCATGCATGATGGTGATTGATGTTTGTATTTGTTTATTTGTTGCGGTAAGTGCATGTTGCCTCCCGCCGGCACCTGCATAAGAGGCTTTCCCTTAAGTCTTGCCTGCGTGGTGTTACGCGGCGCTGTTGTGGTGGGCGCCTCTCGGGTTGCACGCAGAGCCAGCTGGTGGATTGTTTAGCCCCGTGTCGCGTTGCAGTCAGGTGTCCGTGAACGCACCTTCGGCCCCGGTGAAACAAGCCCAAGTGTTGCAACGGCCAAAAATGCATACATATCACATATCGGGCTTGACCGATAAGGATTTTGTTTTAAAAATATATATTTTTGGCGGAATGCAATTCCAAAAACCATTTTAATCGGTATATTAATTAACTCATTCACTGCCATTGACGTCAAAAATTCAATATTAATACTATTTCCATTAGTTTCACTTAATTTTTTTTATTTTAACTTTTGTTAACAAATGTATGAAAACCTATATATTTTTAAATTGTACATTTAGAACAGATATAACATTTGTGATTAATCGTGAGTTAACTAGTGAAGTCATGCGATTAATTACAATAAAAAAATTTAATGGTCTGACGCCCCTAATTTTTAATAATTTTTTCTTTCTTTTTTATTAGGGGCATCAGGTGATTACATTTTTTAATTGTAATTAATCACATGACTTAACTAGTTAACTCACGATTAATCACAAACTTTATATCTGTTCTAAACGTACAATATATATTTTTTCTAGGTTTTCATACTCTTAACAAAAGTGAAAAAAAATGTATATTGTACAAATGTATGTATGTATTGTATAAATAAATGAAATAGTTCAAATGAATTTTTGACGTCTGTAGCCGTCAATGGCAGTGAATTGAGTTAATTTATTAATTCAGTTGCGACAATAAAAAAACAATAAATATATAAATTACAGGCAGATTTGACTGTTTTGCAATACTTTAGTATTTGTTTAACTTAACAACAGAGAGAGAAAAATCGGCCTTCTTTTTTTGTCAATTTTATTGGGTTGCAGAGGAATGTTTTAATGTTATCTATTAAGCTGTAATATGTAAAAATAAAATGAATAAATTGGTAAACATCTGAAAAAAAAGTTTTTTTAAAAGCACTTCGACCGATTAATCACTTGGATGCTAACATATAGGCAGCACTCCAGTGGTACCTTGAGATATGATTTTAATTTGTAAAAACTCTTAAGCCCAAATATCAAATCATTTTTCCCCATTGAAATGAATAGAAATGCCATTAATCTGTTCCAGCCTCGCCCCCGTCCTCTATAATTTTGTACTCTATTTAAAAAAAGAAAAAATAGTAACATAATTGCATAGAATGTATAGCATGAAACAGTTTGTGCATTACAATTTAAGGGAAGGGAAAACCGAACCCCCTCCAAAAATATTCCCGTTCACAAAGCTGCTTGGAATGTGTGCAAAACCTTACGCAACCACAGCTGCCCTTTGGAAGGCGAGCACGCTCGCTTTGCTCTCCACCGCAAGGTCCTTCACCTTTGTCTCACTACCTTGAGAAAAGCGTCACCCATCCTCCTAAAAAAACATCTCGGCGAGGCCGTCGGCCACTTTTCAGTTGGCATGAATGAAACATGAAGACGCTGTCTGCTTTCAAGTGGTCTGAAAAAGACAAATGGCATTCAGTCAGTTCGGACTCGCACGGAAAGTCGATCACTTTGTGCCTTTGCTGAGCTCCTGAACTGGCGGGCAAGGTCACATAATGCCCACTCTGTTCTTTCATTCGGTCCACCGAGCGGTTGCAGTACGCTGGTCAACACATTTTGGTGCCGAGAAGGTTTCAACGGTTTTAGGGTATTTAGATGTTGCTGAATTTGAAAATACTGAAGTTGCGACGTCGGTATTTTCTTTATACTATCACTTTGATGAGGCTGTATCTGTCCATACAGTATTCTTTTATTTTTGCTGCATTATCGTGAAAGACAACAACCATTATCACGGAGATGCTTTTCTATGCAAATCACGTTTCATGTGAAAATCAATGAAAACATTCTGAAAATTAGGCGGTACGAACAGAATCCATCCATCCACTCATTTTCCACCTCCATCTCTACCTCCTTACTTAGTTTGTTTTACAGTAGTTTACCTTTGAGTGAGTGAGTTAGTCAGGCAGTTGGTTGGTTGATTCGTCTGTTAGTTGTTCATTTTATTTGTCCGTCCATTCGTTAATTAATTACATGTGCCTAGTTAAACAGTGAGTGAGTGAGTTATTTAGCTGGCTAATTAGCTACTGAGTTTGTTAAATTCTGAGTTAGTTAGTTAGTCAGTTAGTTAAACAGTGAGTACGTGAGTTATTTAGCTGGCTAATTAGCTACTGAGTTTGTTACATTCTGAGTTAGTTGGTTAATTTACTGGCCAGTTAGTTAGTCAGTGGGTGAGTGAGTTATTTAGCTTGCTAATTAGCTAGTTACTTAGTTAGTTTACTGGTCACTTAGTTAGTCTAACTTAGTTAGTTAGTGTATGCATTACATTGCCTGTTCATCCCTTTATTAATGATTTAGCCAGTTAGTCAGTCAGTCAGCCATCCATCCAGTTAGTTAGTTACTGTTTTAGTTAGTCAGTTAGTTAGACAGTGAGTGAGTTATTTAGCTGGCTAATTAGCTACTGAGTTTGTTGAATTCTGAGTTAGTTAGTTAGTTAACTGGCCAGTTAGTTCGTTAGTTAGTCTAACTTAGTTAGTGTATTCATCTCTTTTTCCATTCATCTATTTATTAGATAATCAGCCAGAATAGTTAGCCAGTTAGGTCAGCTAGCCAATTAGTTAGTTAGTGTATCAATTTCTTTGTCTGTTCGTCCATTTATGAGTTAGATAGCCAGCCAGTTAGTTGTTAGTGTGTGTATATCTGTTACTTTTCCATTTATTAGTGAGTTTGTCAGTCTGTCAGTCAGTTAGTTGCACGTTAGTTGGTTACTTAATTTGAAACAATTATTATTTGGTTCATTTAGCCGTTGATTGATTAGTTAGATAATTTGTGAATATGTTGCTTGTTAAGTTGGTTTTTTTCAGATTATTATTATTATTTTTTTCTCCAGGTTCCATTAACGACACATGCACTTGTATAAAATGTCTTCTTTTTGTTTTTTTTGTTTAGCTTGTAAACAGTTGGAGGATACCCGCTGGGATACACCGCGGTCGTCTGCCCGCCCTGCACACATTTCTACTTTCCATTCGGGCTGTGGTCAGTTTATTAAAAGCTTTTATTTCCATGTGTGTGTCTGCGCCCGTGCTGCGGTCAGGTGAGCCAGCCCCCGCGTGGCGAGCATCAGGACCTTCTGCTGGGCAGCCTGGACGAGAACAAATACCTGGACGCCAAGCAGCTGAGGCCCGGAGACGACCCGTACAGGGAGCACGCCTTCAATCTCATCGAGAGCCACCGCCTGGGCGCGCAGCGACCGCTCAGGGACACCAGACACTACAGGTCACACACGCCGCGCTGCACCTGCTCATCACGCTTCAGATCAATCGTGTCGAAAGTGCAGGGTGGTTGGGGGGGGGGGGGGGGGGCATTGCCCACTGCATTGTTTTAATCCGGCCACCGAGCATTTTCATTAGCAGGAGTGCTGTCGTATTTGTTATTTGTCGCTTAAATGGATATTTATTATTAGAATGTATTTTATTCAGCCATCAAATAGATTGGTAAGTGAATTTATTGTTAATGACAGCATGTAATTAGTCAAATGAAAAATGTACATTACAAATATAAAATTATTGGTAAAATAATTTAAATTAAATCAATTGCATTATAGTTTCCCTACATTTGGTTCAACAACATTCAAATTTATTAATATTTAAAAAAATAGATTGTTAATCCATTTATCTCATTTATTAATTGGTGTGAATAGTAGCATGGAATTAGTAAACTAGGCACATTTTCACATATATCAAACAATTATGAAATAATTGGAGAAAAAGTTGAAATTAAATTAATTGCATTTTTCTTCTACTTCATTATTAAAAAAATAACAGATTCATTAAAATAAATAATTTCATTCATATATTTAAAAAAATAAATGCAATAATGTAATTTATTAATTGTGTATTTTTCCTAAAATATTTGAATGAAATGAAATGTGTTTATTTCTTTATATAAAAATTAAATAAACACTTCTATAATGCGTAAAGCTGAGTTGACGCAATAGTTTGTATGTTAGTAGAACCCGCCCCCCCCCCCCCCATATTTTTACGGAAGCAGATGACATTTTAAAGCGGACATTTTCTCAGACATTTTCTCATCGACGTGGCGACAGAAGCCCAGGCAACAGTGAAGACTCCAATTAGATGACAACAATGGCAGCACAATCAATTAGAGATGAAACATCTCATATTGCAAGTTATATCTAATATAGACATAGAAAGTAATTCATTAATTTCCCCTCCACAGGTGCGCTTCCCTCAACTATGACGACGACCTTCCGGCCACCAGCGTCATCATCACCTTCCACAACGAGGCCCGCTCCACCCTGCTGCGCACCGTCAAGAGGTAATAGCGCCTCAATTAGCATTTAGCATTAGCCGCGTCAGCCATTTGCATGGGCCAACGTTTGCTCCTCGTTTCCCCGGCAGCGTCCTGATGCGGAGTCCTCCGCAGCTCATTCACGAAATCATCCTGATCGACGACTTCAGCGCCGACGGTGAGTTTGAAGCGAATCCCGTCAAGACTTCAGCTCAGTGAGCATGGCGGGGGTTCGTGTCTGATAACCGCAGAAACGGCTCGGTGTTGGTGTAAAGCACAAGTTTGGAGTGGAGTGATTATAGATTATGTTTTATATTTTATTCTCTTTATTTATTTGTGAAAAACATCAACAAATAGCTGTTGTTCACTTTCTACCACACCCAGGATTCAATACAGGCCACTATTTAAGAAAGTTAGCATGTAGCTCCTAATGTGTGCACCGTGAGGGCAAGGCATGTATCTTGGATTTGGCCGCCTAGTGATTTAAGTGGAGACTTAACAGGATTATTGCCTCATCTTTTTTTCCTTCCACCGCTCACATCTCATCAACATCAGCTCAGCGACCAACTCTCCCTGTCCTTTCGCTATAAAGCAGGGCCGCGCCACCCGCCAGGCAAGCTAGGCAGATGCTAAAGGCGCCATGGACTCTCAGGGCTGGCAAATATGGGATGAAAATTCACCTTCAATATAATTATAGTCAAAGGAATTATGAAAAATGACCACTTTTTAAATTTTATCATGACATTATTTACATTTTTTTTTTTTATAATGTTCATGATAAATTATTCAAATACAGCATTATTAGCTGCAGTGCACATTATATACTTCACATGGTGCAACATTTCACATTAAAACGACATCATTTTTAAAATCATTAAAATGACAACTTTATATTTTGGTGATTTATCTGGCAATGATGACAAATTTTGGATACTTTCTTCAGATTTTGGAATTTCAGTCGGCATCATGCACAGTAGGCGACACAAATGATTTAGTGCAATAGTGGTCCAAGTCCATAAACATGTCAAAACTTAGGGCTAGGTTAAACAAAAATAAAAAAAATAAGAATCTATATCGAATCGATTTTCCTTTTCAGGCCCGATATCTATTCATAAAACCATGAATCGATTATTTTATATATCTCTTTTTTTTCGCATAAATTCTCAAGAAAATAGAATTTTAAAGGCCAATTTTTTTCTTGAAATTTGACTGTTCTTATGAATTTCCAAGTATTTCCTTAAATGTATGAAAGACCAGACATTTTTTTTATTTATATTTACAATTATTGAAATAGATTATGAAAATATTTTCATCTCATCCTTGCTGATGTCAATGTTTGTGTAACACTTAAGTGATTATAACACGTTATAAACTAACTCATTTAACCAGTTCCTGCCTTACTTTGGAATTTAATATTTATGGAGTTTTTTATCATGTCCTTGACATTAAGAAGAATTGATGTGCCATATTTAATCAATTTCGGATCGAATTGAAGTGAATTGGATCGAATCGAACTGAGCTCTTGTGAATCGAATCGATTGAGGAAATTTGAATCGATACTCTACCTTAAACTATGAATATTTCATGAAAGGCGATAAATAACATCCACTTACACGACCAAGCTGAAGCACCACTTACTTTCTGAGTCTTCTATCGAGCTCTGAAACTCAACTTTCTGGGATGTTACAGCGGTCATCTTGGAAATGGAGGTTGGCCCAGTGTTGCAATGATGAATCGGGAAAAGTACCGAGTGCAGTTAACGACCGTCTCCCTTATGCTTAAATTGGAATTAAACAACAACAGTAGTCACAGTAGTGAGTGTTGTATTGCTAGTCCTTTGGTATTTTGGCTAGGTTGCTATTTCCATATAAACCCGGCATTAATCGGAGCTGCAAATGCACAATTGTGCTTAAACGTGTGTTTGGCTGTGTTACCTCTCAGCGTGTGCGCTTGTAACTCAGCTGCACACACGGCATGCGCGCAGAGGCCATTACAGGGCGTGTGAACCGTTAGCTCACGTTCAACTAATGCAGAGAGGACTAATTAGCACACCGTCGCGATCCGTCCACCGGCAACGAGACTGACGCGCCTCGGGCTCTTCACGTTGTTAGCTGATGTTGATTAAAACCAGCAACACTTGGTTTAATGCGAGTGTAAAAATAATCATGACTTTTTATCATTCCATTCGTAGAATTCCTCTTACTTACCTGCATTATTATTTTTTTTATCAAATTGAAAATCGTTTTCAGGGGACTTTTTGTATTGAAAAAAATACTTTTTAATGTCTTTGCTGTCAAACGTTGGCATTTTCCGATTCGTGAATTCACCCAAAAATATAATTTAAAATATTTTTTTTGTTTTTGTATCCTCTTTGGAAAATGACTAGTATTACTGCAGCTTACTGTGAAACTCTTCTTTGTGTATTATGTCTGTCTGTATTATACTGCCCCCTGGTGGTCAATGTTTATACACCTGAAGGAGCACATTGTCAATGGCCAGTGAAATCATGATACACAAAATATTGATTTTTTTGTGTGCACATTCTCTTTGGTTAGGTTAAGACTGTATAATTTTACAAAAGTTCAATATTGTAGAGTGCTAATTTTACTTTCTTTGGTGTTTATGTGGGAGTGGAATGGATTAATAGGAATTATTATTAATTTCAAGCGAAAGATGATTGAACTCGAGGAGCTAAGTTGAGCCTAGTTTGGGTAATGTAAGATGAGTTTGAAATGCTATTGAGTTGGGGATATAACAGTTTCCATTACAGAATTTGCGGTGTGTTACGATTTTAATTTATTAATATAGTCAATAACTTTAAAGCACATTGTCAATTACTTGCGGTTTTTCAGTATTTGCGAGCTATGTACTATTTATGAAGTGACACGATAGAGTAAGAATGTGACGAGGCTGCGTGTAGCAGCAGTGTACAAGAACACACATCACCAGCTGTCACACAAACTTATGGAGTATCGCTGCGACGCGAGTACGCTTCCATTCCTGTCTCATGCGCGCACACACGCGCGTCTGATATAAGCAGTATTTAAAAAAAAAAATTAAAAAAAAGCAGTAGTGTGCGTACATCTCATTCAATCAGTGAGGATTACAAGTGTGGATGGACGTATCGCTTGCAGGGAGGACGAGGACACGAGGACATACCCACAATGCATCAGCTGCTTCTCTCTTAATGCTAAGCTGCTTGTGCGCGTGTGTGCGTTGATTTGTGTGCGTCTGTTCTTATGCCTGAACGAAAGACTCATGCAGAAAGTGAGCCTTTTTTTTTTTTAGGTATTCCGGGAATTACCACAACAAAGTTACACAAAACACTGCTAAATGATGTTGCTAAATGTGTAATTTTTTATTTGTTCATGAGGAAACAAAATGCTAACTTGGTCAAAAACAAAAACGCTAACTTTGTTGTGAACAAAATGCTAACGCTGCTGTTCATACAAAATTTGCTGAAAACAAAATAGCCTACTAATGCTATTGTTAAAATGTGTTCATGGAGGAGACAAAATGCTAACTTTGTCAAAAACAAAAGTAGTAGTAAACAAAAGTGCTAACTGCTGTTTAAAGTGTGTTCACAGTTCATGACCAAACAAAAGCTGATTTTGCCAGGAGAAATTTTTCTTTTTAACTTTGTCATAAAGCTAACTGCTAATTATGTAAAAAACAAACGGCTAATTTTGCCAGACAAAATTTGTTCACAAGGAAACAAAATGCTAACTTTGTCATGAACAAAAGCCTAACCTTGTTGTTAAAGCGATACAAGACTTATAACTCATTTTCCGGTATTGGATTAGGCATTGTGTACAAAGAGTAAAAGTGCAAAAATCTCTGGCATCTTATTCCCCGAATTTTCTTTTAAAATCATTCATCATTTATCAAAATAAGAACTTACCATGGTGAACGCCATTATCCTGGTCACGTGATCGCGATGACGTATCTCCCGTGCGTAAACAAAAGCCGCCTTCATTTATTTCAATGGGACTTTGCTGACGTAATGGGGGGGAAAAAAGGCCGTCTTCTATCCAAATTACTTTTTTTTTTCTATCCAAATTACTGCGCCAATTCTGATCAGAGTAAAATCCTCAAGCACATCACGTTTCATGTCATTCCGTGTGGGGGTGGCCTCTCCTAATGTGGGCTGAAGCATGCTTAGCAGTAGCAGAGTAAAAGTAACCCGGATGTTTACAGTCCAGGTTAGGGACCGTCCATAAATTAAATTTCCAGAGTGAACAACGTCAACGGTGACTTGACTGGTAATTTGAGCCTCTGTAACATACAACTTGTAGACGTTCCCCAAATTCGACTTGCTATGAGCCGGCCAACTGAATGCGTCGGCCACTTTCATCCGGCTTTCGGCTGGATACAAATCTTTGGCGAGTCCTCCGTGGCTGTACTGCTTTTGAAGAAGTGCTTCTTTGCTACAGGGCGTAATTCCACCTTTGAAGACCGCTGTGGGACGCAATCATTCCTCGTGAGTGGCTTTGTTGTCATTAGCGGCCATGTCATATATGCGTGTTTTACGCACGCGACACGTCACGATGATCACGTGACTGTCCAAAATGGCTGATACTGTACTTAATGCAAAAATATTCATAAGAAGTGCTATGAAATCATCATCGCTCAACATAAATTTACTATTTTTCAGGGAAGAGTTGAAATTAACCACATCACAGAATAGCTGGTTCGTTTTTCATAAGTCTTGTATTCCTTAACAAAATGCTAACTGTTGGCCAAACAAAAAGCTGACTTTGTCGGGAGAAAATTGTTAACTTTGTCGAGAAACAAAATGCTAATTTTGTCAAAAACTAAATGCTAACTTTGTCTTTCGAAATGTGTGCATAAAGAAACAATATGCTAACTTTGTATGAACAAAAGTCTAACTTTGTTGTTAGCAAAATGCTAACTGCTGCCCAAACAAAAAGCTGACTTTGTCGGAAAAAATGTAACTTTGTCGGGAAACAAAATGCTAATTTTGTCAAAAACAAAATGCTAATTTTGTCAAAAACAAAATGCTAACTTTGTTTTTCAAAAGGTGTTCACAAGGAAACCAAATGCTAACTTTGTCATTCAAAATGTGTCCACAAGAAAGCAAATTGCTAATTTTGTTATGAACAAAAGTCTAACGTTGTGAACAAAATGCTGACTGTGGGAACGGGAGATTTTTTTTTGGGATACGCTCCATTGTCCCTGCCCGCTGCTTGACCCTGTTCTAGAGTGCAAAACTGAGCCAAAAATGTCCGCTTCAAACCAAATTGGCAGACATTTTGTATACAATTAAGTGGTGTTCAATCCAGCTTTCTCAGTGCGTGTCTGCCTTCCGCCTTGACACAATCTGTTTGTCTTCCTCAGCCGACGACTGCCAGCTGCTTGCTCAGATCCCCAAAGTGCGTTGCCTGAGGAATGGCAGGAGAGAGGGTAAGTGTGTGCGTAATTAATGGAACGCAACTTTAGCAACGCCGTGTCACTGATGATGCGAAAAAGGTGTCGAAAGGTGTCAAAAATTGTCCTGCTGTAACGTAGAACAAACAAGAGGTAACGGCATGTCAGCACGTGTTAGCGCTGCCGGAGGCCTCGGTGCTGTACGAACACACACACAAGCACATCATGGACCAAATATTCGCAACTTGACAGCAAATTTTCCCTGAGCTGCTTAAGACATGCAGGCCCCTTCGACATCTCCACAGAGTTGTCACACCCTCACCCCAAACCTCTCAAGACGCTAGTGAGCGGAAAGTTGAGTAAGAGACACCATTTTCGTTCTTACTTTTAAATTATTTCAGGAAAAAAACGGAATGATAACTTAAAATCTTTCTTTTTACTTTTGAGCAAAATGTATTCTGTTGCTTGTTTTGTATGTTCAATAAACAAACAAATTGCTAACTTGTTTGAACGGGTAAGAAAGGTGCGGGGGGGGAAAAAGCGAAATTTCATTCTCTGGAGCAAAATGATAACGTTGTGAGAAGCAAAAATACAAAATTTGTCCAAAACAAAACACTTGTACCTCCGTCCCCTTAGGACTTATCCGGTCCCGCGTTCGAGGAGCCAACTCCGCCTCAGCCCCCATCTTGACTTTCTTGGACAGCCACTGTGAGGTGAACACTGATTGGCTGCAGCCAATGATCAAGCGCGTCAAAGAGGTATACACACACACACACACACACACACACACACACACATAGACGACGTTGTCTTCCGTTGTCGTGATTTGTGTTGTTTAGTGATGTAGAGTTCACATCCCTGCAGGCTGCATGTTATTTTTCATTTCGGTCTTTCTGTAATGCAGCAGAAAGATTCCCACCAATAGGATTAGGCAAACCGCCAGGGAACGACATTCCCCCTTAGCACATTCACACACACACACACCCCCCCACCCCCACACCCACACCCACACACACACCCCCACGCACTCACACACAGTCCATGCCCACAAAACAAATGGAGAAACGGCTTAAATTGGTTATTCTGAAGGGATTGTTGTCAGAGAACTTCCTGGGGGGGGTTTGTGTAGTTCATGTGTGAGAGCCGTGGAAGTCGGAAGACTGTACAGCACATTCCATGCACTGGCTGGAAATCCCAAGGACAAATTCATCGATTCTTAACTCATTTGCTCCCAAAAACGGATAAATACGTTCTATTTTAAATTTTACCATGCTTCCAAAGACGTATTTATATATTTTTTACGTTTATTTTTATTTTTATGCTAGCGCATACAGAAGGCTTTAGTGCAGCTTCTCAACTGAAGAGAATGGTTGAAGCAATAGTAGTTATTAGAAAAACGGCCAGCAGGTGGCAGCAGAGTATAAGAGATCAACCAGGGTGATGTTGAAAAAAAAAAGCTCTTTCCCCACTGTTTTAAACAGATTTGTGAATAATGATGAAACTTAGCTATATTCTAATGCTAATTGCTGCAAAACGGAAACTGATAGAAATATAAAAAAAATCCTGATGAAAGAAGAGACTCTAATCTTTCTTTTGGTAGCTTCCATGTTTTTATAGCAATAGAACACAATGTTCTGTGGGCCTTGCAAAATCTGTCAGAATCCAGCAAAACAGCCTGGAGCGAAGGGGGTTGCTTCAGTGAAAATGTCTGGGAGTGAATGAGTTAAAGGACAGGTCAAACAAACTGGTTGAAATGACTAAAATGGCCGAACGGAACTAAAATTGCAGTCTTTTGTCTTTTCAGGCATGTCTTCTCCACACTTTTTTTGTGGATCTCGATAAGTCGGACAAATTTTATGTTACAAAGTGAAGTAGCATAGGAGGCTGAATTATAATAATTTAAAAAAAGTTCTAGAAGTTGCTAACAAGCCGAAATGGGTACCAAAATGGCAGCCTTCATGGTTTCTTGAGATTTATTTTTTTTGTGGGTCCTCTATCGTGCTGCCTGTCTTAAATGTGCATTTCAAGGCAAAATGACAAACCTCCTGTGTCTTTTCGGTCATGAAAAACCCCTCAGAATGAACTGATGATTTAACTGGCTTGTGAATAATGATTTAGAAATGCTTTCTTCCGGGGCCCGGTACCAGTACTTTCCCATGTCAATATATTCCCCTCGACTCGAAATGTATCCCGCTTTTGTAAAGGGAATGTTAACGAGAAGCAGAGTGCAACATGTCATCCGCATTGAGCACATCATGTTTATAAGTGCCATGAGACGCACTTTCCTTGAGAGCAATAGGATTGTGGTCTCATACAAACAATGCAACAGCAGGCGCAAGTGGAGACAGCTGGGCATGGAACCGCAGCCGAGCACCCCTTACCGCAGGTCAAAATATTAGGAACAGCTACTAAGCCTCGATGCCCGTGTTGTTGCAGGACCATACGCGAGTGGTGAGCCCCATCATCGATGTCATCAGCCTGGACAACTTCGCTTACTTGGCCGCCTCGGCCGACTTGAGAGGAGGTGAGAGGATACGCTGAAATCCCCCAGCGCGGTAACGCAACAGCTGCGAGCGCAGCTGGCGAGGAGGAGGAAGTTCCCTCTCGTCTCACTTAAATGATCAACCAAAATGATACGCAACGTTTGTGTGACGGATGTCTCTCGTTGTTTCTCACAAGGATTTGACTGGAGTCTCCATTTTAAATGGGAGCAGATTCCCATTGAGCAGAAAATGGCCAGGAGTGACCCCACGCAGCCAATCAGGTTCGAATGGCGGCGAGCTGAGTCGGTGGCGGAAACAAAATGCTAATTTGCTAACTGTCGTATGTCATTTTTTTTCACAAGGAAACAAAATGATGACACAGTCGGAAGCAAATGCTAACGTTGTTCAAATGTTGTTCACATGGAAACAAAATGCTAACTGTTGAGAGAAAAAAAGCTATGTTGCTCAAAGAAAATGCTAACTTTGTAACAAAATGTTAACTTTGTTCGTTACACTGTTGTTCAAAATTCATTCATTAACAAAAACAAACGCTCATTTATTCATAAACAAAATGTCAGCTCTTTTTTTTTTCATTCACAAGTAAAATACTAACATTGTTATAAACAAATGGGTGTGATAATCCATTGTACTTTAACCTTCAACTCTCTTGTTCAAATTAAATTCACCAGGAAACAAAATGCTAACTTGCTAACTTTGTCAATACAAAATGCTAATGCCTTTATTTCAAAAATGAATTCATAGGTGAACAAAGTATTTTTTATTTTTAACACGAACTGCCAACTTTCTTGTTCAAAATTATTTCACCAGGTAAAAAATCGTTAAAAATGTTAACTTTGCGGGGAAACAAAATGCTAACTTGCTAATTTTGTATTAAAACAAAAAATACAAAAACAAAACGCCAACTCTACTTTAATAAAATTTGTACACAAGTCAACAAAATACTAAATTTGTTAGACACCAAATGCTAATCTTTAGTTCAAATTAAATTCTCCAAGAAACTAAATGCTAACTTTGTCGGAAACAAAATGTTAACGTTGTTGCTCAAATTTGCTTCACAAGAAAACAATGAGCCGAATTCAAAATTAATTCACCGGGAAACAAAATGCTAAATGCTAACTTTGTTGGAAACAAAATGCTAACTTTTCTGAAGTTTTTGTGGGATTATGCTAATTTTCTCAGTAAGATAATAATGTCATTCATACTTCATTCACGAGGAAACAGAATGCTATCTTTCAGTAAAACAAAATGCTATCCGATGTTTGAATTTGGTTCACAGGAAAGGAAAACATTCAGAAGGAAACAAAATGCTAATTTGTTCAGAAACACAATGCTAAGAAGTGGCTCACAACTTTCATACAGTGACTGTCATAGTAATGGTGGTAAAAGTGTGTTGTTTTTTTTTAGAACCCCGGTCATTGCGGGTGGTATCTTTGCGATGGACAAGAGTTGGTTCAACCATCTTGGACAGTACGACACCCACATGGACATCTGGGGTGGGGAGAACTTTGGTGAGAGGCTTAAAAAAAAAAAATCATCAAGAGATTAATTCCCTCTACAATTATTATTTGCTTTCACATTTTGTATTGGAATGAATGTATATTAAAAAAAAAAAGAATTCAACAGGGAGTTAATTTGCTCCCTTTAGCTTTGCAGCCAAGTTCTTGATTTCCCGCCAACAAGTTGACATTTGAAAGCGTAAATTAACCAACATGACAAATTTTACAAATGATGTAATCGGGTGATGCATGCCGGACGCTTTCCTGTCACTCTTGGATGCGTTGGCATCCCAAGCTATAATAAAAAAATAATAATTCATCCTGTCTTTGCCATTTGTGCAGCACTGGAGCATTCAATGATGCTCAGTGACACGTTTCACACGCAAATGTATGATGATGATGAAGATGAGGAGGAGGATGAACATTCTTATTATTATCATTGCCAGAGCTGTCGTTCCGCGTGTGGATGTGCGGCGGCAGTCTGGAGATCTTGCCGTGCAGTCGCGTGGGGCACGTGTTCCGTAAGCGACACCCGTACGACTTCCCAGAAGGCAACGCTCTCACCTACATCAAGTGAGTCCGGGTCAGGATCCCTAATATGATAAGAATAATGCAAACACATGAGCCAGCGGCAGCCGTGCACTTCACAAACATGCTCTACATAGTACACACACACACACATTTAGTGATTTTTCATTTTTGTTTTTTAACTCATTCACTGCAAAATTAATTTGAACTATTTCTATTAGTTTAACATTTTTGTATGAAAACCTAGAAAAAAAATATTCTACATTTAAAACAGATATAAAATTTGTGAATAATCGTGAGTTAACTATTGAAGTCATGCGATTAATTGCAATAAAAAATTATTATCGTCTGACACCCCTAATTTTTAATAATCTTTTCTTTTTCCCCAAAAAATTGTTTAAATTTTTTTAATTTGAATTATTTCTATTAGTTAAACATTTTTGTCCAGTTTTGTTAACAGGAGTATGAAAACCTTGAAAAAAAATATTGTACATTTAAAACAGATATAAAATTTGTGAATAAGCGTAAGTTAACTATTGAAGTCATGCGATTAATTGCAATTAAAAATTCTTATCGTCTGACGGCCCTAATTTTTAATAATCTTTTCTTTTTTCCCCAAAAATTGTTTAAAAAAAATTAATTTGAATTATTTCTATTAGTTAAACATTTTTGTCCAGTTTTGTTAACAGGAGTATGAAAACCTAGAAAAAAATATTGCACATTTAAAACATATAAAATTTGTGAATAAGCGTGAGTTAACTATTGAAGTCATGCGATTAATTGCAATTAAAAATTCTTATCGTCTGACACCCCTAATTTTTAATAATCTTTTCTTTTTTCCCCAAACATTGTTTAAAATTTTTTTGTCTAGGTTGTCATACTCTTGTTAACAAAAGTGGGAAAAAAATGTTTAACTAATAGAAATAGTTCAAATGAATTGTTGACGTTTATAGGCGTCAATGGCAGTGAATGAGTTAATTTATTCAAACTTTTTCACAGCCTGTCAGAGCGCAAACCAAGCATGAATCAATGGAATTCTCTGTAGGCCTCTGAGAGAAGATTGTCCGTAGGCACAGATCTACAGAAGAAAACTTTTTTTTGCATCTAGGAATAAAGTTTGAACATAAACTGGAAAAAAAATTAAGCACTTGTGAATCCTTTCCAAATGCGCTGTACATGTGAGATTACTGTGACATCATGTGACATGTACGTGCGTAGGAACACACGGCGAGCCGCCGAGGTGTGGATGGACGAGTACAAGCAGTACTACTACTCGGCCAGACCTTCAGCACAAGGCAAAGCTTTCGGCAGGTTTGTATGTACTTTTGTAATCTCACAAAACAAGAATCTTACCTTTATTTTGAAAAAGTTTTATTTTTTTCAAATTAGTTGAAAAAAGTTTCTCTCAAGCAAGTTTGTGTTTTTTTCTCGACAGTATGCCATATTAAACCTTTTGAAAATGAATTTGTCGGAAACAAAAAAGAAAATGCTAACTTTTCGGAAGTAAAGTATACAGAATACTGTCATTAAAAATTAATGCTCACAAAAATGCTAATTTTATTTAAGGAAAAACAAACAAAAAAGAAACAAAATGCTAACTTTGTTGTTCAACATTTGTTCTCAAGAAACATAAAGCTCACTATGTCAGAAATTCTTTTTTTTCTTTATTTTAAGTAGTTTTAAAAAAAATTACATTGATTTTGCAAGAAACTGTCCGTTAAAATGTGTTCTCAAAAAACACGATGCCGACTTTTTAGAGACAAAATACTTCTTCTTCTTTTTTCTTTTTTTTAAATGCTTATCCTTCAAAATGTGTTTATATGTTTTTCGGATAAAAAAAAAAATCTATATAAATTTTGGAAACAACCCCAAAACAAACCTTAAGGCAAATCTTACAAATTAAAAAATACGATTTTTTTTAATCCATTTCTCACGTAGATGTATTTATTAGTGCTGTCAAAGTTGATTAATCACAAAAAATGATCGCAGATTAATCACACTATTAATATTATTGTGTATGACATTCAGAGTAAAAGAGGAGGATGAGAGTGTGCAGAGGATAGAAAAATGTTGAGAGGTGCTCTTCCAATTTGGCGATCAAAAAATGTTGATAAAAAAAGCCTTTTTAATCAAGCGATTAATCGTGATTAATCAGAATTCTAAATTGTGATTAATCTGATTTTAAAAAATTAATCGTTTGACAGCTCTAGTATTTATGTTGTTTATGTCATTGTCTCTGTGCAGCATCGCCGACCGTCTGACGCTGCGACGGAAACTGAACTGCAAACCTTTCCGCTGGTACATGGAGAATGTTTACCCTGAGCTCAGGTGCCCGATATTCCATTCATTCATATTCCCCCCCGATACAAAATCCTTGCCACGTTCTTCGCTTCATCCAGCCGTGTGACAAATAGATGTGAGTTGCTTTTTATGAGCGCATTTAGCTGCACCGCATGCTGGGATGCACAACCGTTACGTTGCATGAAATCACAGTCGCACAAATCTCTCGCGTACTCGCACATTGGATCAATTAAGTCCAGAGGCCAAAATGGTGAATCACCCAAAGATAAACTCAGGGGGCGCCGGGTTATAAATGTAGGTTTCCCCCTTTTGTTTCTTTTTTTTCTTTTTTCCTGGCATGTCAAGCCAGAGTAAACACACACGCGATGTCATGACACTCTAAATCACAAATGATCAAGTCAATGATTCATGCCGGATTGTTTCAGCAGCTCAGCTTTTATTCACATAATTGAATTCATTTTGCAAATTTGATTCAGGGTAAATTACAATCACAGTTCAATAAAATTAATGAATTCAATTACAGTATGCGTAATGCATTACACACTACATTATAATAAAATCCTAAACCACATTTAAAAAGGTACTAAAGTTATAAATATGATTATAAATTGGATAATACTATAGATATGCATTTTGAATACCGGTAAGGTAAATATAATTATGAATAAGAGTAAATTAAATTAATCTAATCATATATGAAATTCTACATTAAACTGCAATTTTAAATGCAATTATTCAATTAAATGATACATTAAATTGTAAATTCAGTTGAAAAAAAATCTGAATTAATATGTGTAAATGACATTACACATTAGCATAAAATTCTGAGTTACTTTAATTTTTAAGTTGAATTTTAAATAAATTTGAGTAAAATTACAAATATGCTTATAAATGGAATAATACTGCAATTATACATTTTAAGTCAGTTAAATGAAATACAATAAGCGGTTCAGAAAATGGAGGGCTAGATGGACAATTATGAGTAAAATTATAAATAACATAAATAGAATACAGTGCCGGTTCTAGAGGGGGGCAGGGGGGGGGACCAGAGCCCCCTTAACACTTTGCCTGGACTGACTGAACAATATTTTATGTAACCATACATAAAACCTGATTAAGTAATACAATTCTAAATTCAAGTATGAATTCAATTAAATCCAACATTCAATGATCAGTTGAAGCGATGGCGCTCGATTAGCGTTTTCAATACGAATGCTGACTGGCCTCAATTGTTCCCTCAAGAGTTCCCGAGCAAGAGGCCGTGGCCAGCGTCCTGCGACAGGGAACCCTGTGCCTGGAGACCCGCGGGACGGACGGACTCGGCCTGGCGGAGTGCAAGGTGGTCAGAGGCAGCAGGCCACAGGCGCAGGTCAGGGCTCGGGCACCGAGTGGTCATTGGTCATTTTTCAGCCTAAGATTAGGGTTGAGGGTTTGAAGCCCAGGTTTGGATTTTGAGGGTCAAAAGGGGGTAGGGTTTATAGCCTGGGTTAGATTTTGTTTAAATTCACAACCACAGTTGCTTCTGGTTGACATTTGTGTTTGTTTTTCAGAGGTGGGAGTTAATTGAGCCACTGATTCGGCAGCGCGACCTCTGCTTGGCCATCACGCTCTTCACCGCCGGGTCAAAGGTCACTATGGAACCCTGCAACGCCAAAGAGCCTCGACAGGTCAGTGCATCAACCCGAGGTTAGGGTTTCGAACAAAACATTAGAGTTTCAAGTTTGATTTAGGATTTCAAGCAAAGATTGGGGTTTCTTTTAAAACAGGATTTGGGTTTCAAATTGGGGTTAGGGTATTAAAACAGGTTTGTGGTCAAAAGGTTTAGGGTTTCTTTGACAGAGTTTTTAAGACAAGCTTACAATTTGAAATTGGAGTTTCAAGCCAGGTTAGGGTTCCAAAGTTAGGTTTCAAGCCTGGTTTAAGGTTTCGGGTTAGCATTTAATGACAAGACTAAAATTCCAAATTAGGATTTTAAAACAACATTAAGGTTTTAAAACGGGGTTATGGTTTTAAATAAGGGTTTCATGCCAGGGTTAGGGTTTTTAATTGGGATTTTGTTTTTGACAAAAATTTTGTTTAAAACATTTGTGGACAATGACCGATCTTTCTGTGTGCGTCAAACTGCCATATATGGCGCCAACTAATGCCAGGGAGGACTTACTCAATGTCAAATGTTTTTATTTTGCCTCAAGTACCGACAGCTGGTATCGGCAGGCTCCACGAGTACCCAATACCTTAAAATAAGGCCAGTATGAGAGCGATTGCGATGCCTGGTACCAAACGCTCTCATCACACATATGCGTTCACTTGAAAGTGACAAATATATAAAACGGAGAATAACAACACAATCAAAAATGTATTCCCTTTGAAAAGAAAATGCGCTTCAAAGACTTCGAACGGAACGCTGGCTTTCATCTCATCCTGTCGATCATCTTAATGGGCCTCACGTCAATGCGGAATGAGCACAAAATGGCGGCCATAAGAGCAGCTCGGTTATCAGCGATCTGCAGACGCCGGCCGTGACCTCGCGCCGGCCCCTGGGCCTCGTTTTTCCACGCGGATCCGTGCCCGCCCGGTGATTTACGACGCCGAGGAACGAGTCGCGATTAAGTGGAAGCACATGTACGGGCCGCCGCGCATGTCCTCCTTTATCCGCTGGAGGCCATTTTGGCTCCGCTCGGGATGTTTGTCCCACTGGAGAATGAACAGTATTGAGTTTCATTGACATGTTTTTGTATTTTAATAACATTTCTCACACTTTTATTTTTGTTAGGGGTTTGCAAATTAAGTTGGCATGACAAGCTAGGGTTCGGGTTTTAAATGTGAGGGAAAAGTGCCCATTGAATTATCATGAGGCACAGACTATTCAATTATTTATCTATTTTCCAAACTCTATCAAATTATTTTGTACTGTCTTTTTTTTTTTTATCAAGTTTTTGAGGGCGCTCGAACGGATTCATGGCATTTCATATCTTCCTGTGCAGAAATGGAAGCCCAAAGGCTCGGCCCTGCAGCACGCGGTCAGCGGTCTATGTCTGGATAGTCAGAGTCCGCCAGGCCCACCTGTCATCGCCCAGTGTCGCCCCCTGGTGGCCAGCCAGACCTGGGAGCCTCAGATCATCACTTGAAGGACCAAAGAAAGGTTCCGGAAATAAAAGGATTGCCTTGGCCTTGCTTCTAGAGCAGTGTAGGATGCTCCATCTTTAAAGGAGGCTGCAGCTCTTAACTTGTTGTTTTTTTACATTCACATGTTCATTCCTTAAAGGGGACATATTATGGAAATTTTACTTTTTAATGTTTGTACAGTTAACCCCTGCATATTTGTGGATTATGTGTGTGTGTGTGTGGGGGGGGGGGGGGGGGGGCTACTGTCTGTTACCCACTCTTTTTGTACGGGCCAAATCCTTGTCTGATATAGAAATATGGCTTTGGCGCCATCTGGTGGCATCATGGAGCCAATAAATTTTTAAACTGAGGGGAGGAGCTGAAGTTAGTCAGTTCATCGCCTTGTTGCACTTTGCCGCCATCTTGTGGTATTTATAGACAATTAAAAACATTTTGGGGAGGGCGCCAAATGCTCGGGTTGCCTGTCCACCAATCAAGTGTGAAATAAAGCAGCCACATGTTACATATTTTGCCCCACTGTGATGTCGCAATTTGGCAAATTACATAATACCACCCCCACACACTCAGTATCAATGATCAGCTCAGATCAGTAATCAACCAATTTGGCCCAAATTGTAGAGCAAAATTAAAGAGTAAAAACACATTTCTAGAAGAAGTCATATTCAGCAAGATATAAAGCCGCCAGATTTCATTGTAATCATAAGACTTCTAATCATTCTCCTGTAAAATGACAAAAACTGTGTTGGGTCACACTAATTCTCAATGGCTCAATTGTGCAAACAAACAAACATAATATGTCTCCTTTAAAAAAAAAATGTAAAAGGCCTGATGGGCATAAAGCTGTGGTCAAGTGATGTTGTTATAATTTATTGTTCTGCATGGTTGCACCCACCCAAAGAATGTTATTTCTTTCTTCCGGTTCTGTCATAAACATGTCATGGAAATACTTAAAGCTTATATTTGCTTGATATTTTCTTGGTGTGTGTGTATGTGTGTGTGTGTGTGCGTGCGTGTGTGTATAAAGTACACTTGACGAATAAAATGTAGTGACAACAAAAATCTCTCCCCCTTTTTTTTTTTTAATACTTTCCCCTTTTCTGTGACACTCATTCAATTTCACTTATTTCCAAGTTATTTTTTAAGTATTGATTTCATTCATATAATAATGGTGTCCTTGACCAGTATATGACATTTTCTATTATATTCCATTCTAACAGAGTTTAGTTATTTTTCCAAATAAAAAATATGTTTCATTATGAATAATTATTGACTTTTACCACTTTCAAATTTGTAAAAATCAAGATATTAAAATAAAAATAACAGTAATCACATAATACATATAAGAAGAACGATCACTTTAAAATAATGCAATAATATTCCAGTATGTTACATATTTATTTCATACATTAATTTTTCATATACATTTTTATTTACATTTTTAGATTTTCTATACAGTATACCTAAAATGTGTAAGATGAACACATACAAAAATACGTAATGGAATTTAAAAGAAAGATAATAAAAAAGAAAAAGAAACACAAAATAATACATCCCCCCCCCCGCCCCTCGCCATAATCATTATCCCTCATCGCTGATTGGTTCTGATAAATCAGGTGGTTCCTGTCAGTGAACTTTGGTCTCTTGCCATGACTGCGCCATGCGGTGATGGAGTTGCGCGTCAAATGCACCAGGGGGAGTTATAACTTTCCATTCACGTGCGTGTGCTGTTTTTAGAGGAACACCAATATCTGCTCCAGGTTTGCCCCCTCACCTGTCCATCACCTCGCAAACCTCCGCCGTCGACCAATGAGAAGGTGAGGGGGCGGTCCGTCACTAGGACGGAAGTTTGGTTGAGTCGCTCGCTCGCAGCCATTCAGCGGCGGTGGCCGAAGCGATTGGACTGCTTGAGTCTTTCGCAGCTCTTTCTGTGGAATTTGAATTATTTTCCTCGGAGGGGGCCGACGCGCGCGGCTCCGCGGCGGGGAGGGGGCGGAATACGTGACGGCATACCGTCTGGCTCGGCCTGGTGGTCACAGGTAAGGTGTATTTATATGCTCTCGCTCTCACTTGCCTCTTCAATTAGCTCGCTAGCAAGTCGAGCTAAGCTTGTGTTTTCCGATGTGGCTACATTAGCTCCACTCAGAACCTCCATTAAACGCTATAAAACACGTCCATATGACAGACTCGCGCTAGGTCGACACATGTCCAGCTGCTTTTGCTCTGTAAAACGTCTAAGGAGTTCGTTAAAACGATCAAAGAAGAGGGGTGATACTGTAAGTGCCGTGCAATTACCTCAAGTCATCTACCTGGTTGAGGTGAGCTTTTAATAGGGCATAAACGCTTCACTTATCACCTGATTTCCGGGTTACGTGACGTCATTACCACCGCGCGTACAAGTACTGTTAATGTTAGTGCGTATATAAACTTTGTGTGTTAATGCATGCGAGTGCCTGTATGTGTGCATAATATGTATATAAATATGCTTGCGTGTGTGGTTAAATTGCGTGTGCTCGCGCGTATGCGCATGTGCGTGCCAAAAATGACACTGCTGCGTGTGGATGGTGAGGTTTCTAAATACGATATCTATTTATGTGGTTGATAGTGAGCCAGCGTCACATGAATGAGTGAACGAAAGCAGCATAAAGGGAGAGGCTCACTGGTTGGGAGCACATGTTGAATGCTGCCCGTGACATGATGCAACGCAGGTTGATAAACTCGCTGCGCAACCGTGAAGCAATCAGGGGGGGGGGGGGGGGGGGGGGCTCACCTTTTTAAATATATATATTTTTTTACTTACTGATAGCAGCAAGATACAGCTAGCGTACGGTCTTTATTCGCATGGGTTAAGGGACGATACTCTAACGTGAATAGTTAAAAATTTAATTTGTGATGAATGTACTCTAAAATCCCCTAAAAATCTTTATCTGTCAATATCAACTATACGATCAGGATTTTTGCGACTGTTCAGCGACTTTAAATAAACGGAATCAACGATACGTTCACAATTTTAACACAAAAGCGGTGTGGGGTTCAACAATGTTCGAAATAGCAATGCCTCTGATACCACTAAGATTGACTCTCAAACTTTAAATATCGATATATATTTTTTTAAATACATTGGTTGCAAATGTATAAAATTGAAATTTAGTTTGAGCTCACAACAGCTAACTTAACTCATTCACTGCCATTGACGGCTATAGACGTCAAAAATTTATTTGAACTATTTCGATTAGTTTAACAATTTTTTTCTACTTTTGTTAACAATAGTATGAAAACCTATATATTTTTTATTGTACATTTAGAACAGATATACAATTTGTGATTAATTGTGAGTTAACCAGTGGAGTCATGCGATTAATTAAAAAATTTAATCGCTTGAAGCCCCAAATTTTTCATAATCTTTAAGTCGCGTCAGGCGATTACAATTTTTAATTAATTACTCATTTTATATCTGTATTTTTAAAAAAAATTCTAGGTTTTCATACTCTTGTTAAAAAAAGTGGGGAAAAAAAGTTAAACAATAGAAATAGTACAAATGATTTTTTTTTACGTCTATAACCGTCAATGGCAGTGAATGAGTTTTAACACACCTATTCACCGCCTCCCATGTCACTCACTACTAGGGGTGGGACGATACGGGTAAGTCACGATTCAAAACTATGACAGTATGTGGCCCACGATAACGATAATATCACGATACACGACATCTACGATATTTGATATATTGTCAGAAATTTTCTCAACGATATATCACGATATTCAGTATGCGAGTGACAGTGAAAACTTGCCGACTCGTCTTCTTCGCCAATAGTGCCTAAACACCAGTTCTTTGCCACTGCTTCTGCCTACTTTACCACCATTTAGGGGAATAGCGCCCCCATCAACAGGACTGGAGAGATTAAGTACTGACGGTGACTGCAAAGGATCACAAAAGTCACGGTTCGGATTGGATCACGGATTTGAGTCACAGATCGAATAGTTTTTTTGGATCAGAAAACAAAACAAGATACATTGATTTATTTTATAAAACACTTTTGCCTATTAAATAATTATAATAATAATAATCAACGCAATTATATTACTATTATCTTTTTTTTAAATAATGAAAACAACAAAGTGCAATCTAAGGCACATTCCCTTCCTTTACAAATGAGTGAAATACAAAGTAGCCTAGGCCCAGGAAGGATATTGAAAAAGTAACGAAAGCAAACCTACCTGTGTCACTTATTACTGTTGCCAGCCCTTTTTTTTGCACTTCAGGGCCACCGTACCAGCCACACACTAATGCTAACACTAGCTGCTATCCACCAACGTCGGAGACTTGCGGCGTATCATACAATGACGATGTAATTAACTAGCGGTTTCTTGGCATCCTAAATTAGCAATTAAATATACTTTTGGGATGGCATTGTGATAATGTTGGTAGAAAATATGTAATTTAAATCAAAACTTCGATATGTAAGCGCCAACCCGTCGAAAAAGGAAGTCAAGCGGGTGTAGGCATGCGTGCTACGTTGAGTATGCTTCCAGCTTCATTGGCATGTCTGAAAAATAAATAAATACACTATGTGCTTTGCGCCGGTGTGCCGTCATAAAATATCGATACTGTCGTTGGTGTATCAATATATTTATTGCAACAGAGAGCACAACAATATATTGCAATATCGATTTTAAAACTCGATACTACAATCTTAAAGAAAAACGTACACATACATTGCAGCAAAATCCCGCTTCCACTGGCTTATGTGTAATAAGTCAAAGACTGATAAAAATGCCAGGCAATTTGTCTAGGATCTCTGAGTGAAAGAGACTTTTAATCGAGTTATTTTTGGCCAGATTTAGACTCGAGCCCCATTTTCGATGTCTATTGCCTCAGAAAGTCAGATGAAGGAATCGCGCGGCGACAAAGTCGTGCAGACAATAGTAGGATGCAGGGCGACAAACTCCTCCAGAGGTTTGCCGTTATTTATTTCAGTCTTGCACACTTTCTGTATAAATGCTTGCATCTTTTTGATAAGAGCCGCTGGTGAGTTTCACGCACGCACTCTTGTGTTAAGTACGATGTATTAAACAGTAAGAATGAAGATGAATTAGGACACTTGGGGGGGGGGGGCTCTCAAGTGGCGCAGTTTGGATCTGGCATGGCAGCGTAAAGAAGAAAAAAAAATACCTCCTGATATCATCAGATCAGCATCGGGCCTCTAACAAATGTGGATAAAAATTGGATACGTGTCAACAATTAAATATGGTTTAAATATGTTACATTCGAGGCGTGTTGACACCAGGCCAACTCATTGTAGCGGTTCATACTTAAGTTTTGCGTTATTGTTTAGTTCTGCTGTTGTTGTTGTTGCAGTTGAGCCTCCTGCGGTCATTCTGGTCACTCTAGCTGGCATGTTGCGTTTCCGCAGGTTTTCATCTGTTGCACACAAACACAAGCACATTGAAACTGCAGCTGAACGGAGCCTATTTTGGTCCGGCGGCATCCAATCGGGGTCATCTTGGTTTGTAAAACTCTGTTGGCCGGCGCTCCTGACCAGCTCAGAATAGGTCGCGAGGAAAGACTTCTCTTCTTTCTGATGTGCTTTCAATACAAGTTCATCAAGCAGGTCCAACTCCAAATGTGGACTCCATTACGTCAGAACAGTCAGATGCTAACTTGAACGCAAAACTCGTGTGCGCGTGTGTGTGTGTGTGTGTGTGTGTGTGTGTGTGTGTGTGGGCTATTCTCGTTTTGTTTGGCCGCACTCGTTTCAAGAAAGCGAATCAACAGAAGAGAGGGCGCATCTTTTTATGAGTGCGCCCATTTGGGACTTTTATCTTTAGCTCCTAATTGGGTCCAAGGGGCTTTGAGCTCCTCTTATGTCGCCGCCTGTTAAATCTGTGAGGCTTGTGTGTGTAGGCGTGTGTTTGTGCATGTGTGCAGAAGGAGGCTGAGGCGTCTCTCCTTTTTGGCCCTGGGCGATACCTGAGCCCCCCCCCCCCATTCTTTATTCATTCACGGCGCGCATGATGACCACTCCACAAGGGCCCGTCGTGTTCGTTAGGCAAATTGCTGTTCAATTAGTGGCTTAATGACTGGTTTTTTTTTTCCTTCTGTGTGTGTGTTTTTTTCCTTCTGTGTGTGTGTTTTTTTCCCCCCCCTCCAAGGGTCTGTGTTACCGGGACACTTGTTCCCCGGGAACCCGGTCATGAATGATGTAGCTTTTACTGACACGATCGGATGAAGGTTAATCAAAATGAATGAAATAACTAAAGCTAAAATTGGCCGTTTTACTGGATTTCGACTGATTTTGCAAGGCCCACAGATTATTGCGTTTTATTGCTATAAAAACATGGAATCTACCAAAAGAAAGATTAGAGTCTTTTTTTCTTCTATCTGTTACCATTTTGCATCAATTAGCATTAGAATGTAGCTAAGTTTCATCATTATTCACAAATCTGTTTAAAACAGTGGGGAAAAGAGTTTTTGCAACATAGCCCTGGTTGATCTCTTATACTCTGCTGCCACCTGCTGGCCATTTTTGTGATAACATTGCCTCAAGCGTTCTCTTCAGTTCAGAGACTACATCAAAGCCTTCTGCATGCATTAGCATAAAAAACATATAAATATGTCTTTGGGACCATGGCAATATTAAAAATATAACTTATTTATATGTTTTTGGAAGCAAATTAGTTAAAAACATTAATACTAATAAAACCTAAAGCAAAACGAACAAACCCTCTCAAAATCTAATTAAAAGGGACTTAATATAAAAAAACAAGTCAAAACAAAATGAAGACTATACAGAATATTTTTTTGAAAAATCCAAAAGTTATTAACATTTCTCTATGACAAATTGTTGGCGAGTCTGGAACGCATCCATCGCAGCAAGCGGGGTTTCACTCGAAATCGAATCGATAAAATGGATGAATCGACCAGCGTTGCAGGCAAGGCCCGTGTGGAAGATGTTCACCAGCAGGTACTTTGCATTCCAGCAGAGCAGAGCAGAGCAGAGCAGAGGCCCGTCTGGCCCGTGAGAGTGTTGAACAATGGTCCCGCTGTGCCCACTGTCCAATTGGCCGCCTTCGTGCCACATTTCAGCAAGGGGCATCGGCAGCTTTTTGCTCGGCGAGGCGTGTCGATGACCGGGTCGGTGCCTGCCGGGTCGGTGCCAGCGCCTCCTCACCGGGTCCCCGGGGGGGGGCGGCCATTATTCCTCATTAATTGGCCGGTCCGCGGTGGATCAAAGGTGCCCTGGCAGATTGTGCCACCCTGGTAGTTTTCCAAACGGTCCGATCCTCAGACGTTGGCCTTTTTTAAAATGTGTTTTTATTTGATTATGCTTATGAGGGAAGATAAGCTTGAGTTGTGCTCAGCTTTGTTCTCAGTGTAATTTGAGAATGTTGCTTCCACTTTGGGAGTGTTGGGAAATCCAACAAAAATTCCAAATGATCAGTCTCTAGTGATGCACTGGGAGATAAAAAAAAACGGCACAATTAATTGACTGCTCTGCCAAAAAACATGTTTTATAATTGCATGCGTATATTAATAATTTTGCCACTACACAGTTATGATCCCAAAACAGTCTATCAAAAAAATGTTTTTTATGGCCCGACCAATTAACTCATTCACTCCCAGTTTCACTGAAGCAACCCCCTTTGCTCCTGGCTGTTTTACTGGATTTTGACTGCTTTTGCAAGGCCCACAGAATATTTTGTTCTATTGCTATGAAAACATGGGAACTACCAAAAAAAGGACGAGTTTCTTCTTTCATCAGAAAAAATTATATTTCTATCGGTTTCTGTTTTGCAGCAATTAGCATTAGAATATAGCTAAGTTTCTTCATTATTCACAAATCTGTTTAAAACACTGGGGGGGGGGGAGCCTTTTTACAACATGGCCCTGGTTGATCTCTTATACTCTGCTGCCACCTGCTAGACGTTTTCGTAATAACTACCATTGCTTCGAGCATTCTCTTCAGTTCAGAGGCAGCATCAAAGCCTTCTGTGTGCTCTAGCATAAAAAAACATGGTAATATTTAAAATAGAACATATTTATACGTTTTTGGGAGCAAATGAATTAACAAGCTGATTTAATCAACATATATTTTATTAGCTCCTTTAAAATGTGCTAATTTTTTTTTGATTTTCCTTTTTTATTTATTTACACATTATCACATTACAATATAAGACAAAGATAATGGTGTTAAAATATTTGCATCCCCCCAAAATGTTCAGATTTTCTTTCTGTTGTGAAGTTCAACAAATATTAAGTATAGGTGAGTACCAATACTTAGTATTCCGGTCTTAATTTATGGTATCATGTAGGCTGCCGATGCCACTAATGGGAAAAAAAAACCTGACCTGGCGGGTCGTTTAATTAATCCACAGATTAGTCGGTTGTCAGGATTTTATTCTGTCAAATATTGGACTTCGGGCCTTCATTTTATCTTATTTTTTTAATCATTGAATTTTTGGTTTTGATATTAATTTATTGCCTTATTTTCCACCTCTGTGAACCATCATACTGAGACACATTCCTCTGGTTTCCACACTTTATTTGCAATATATCAGGTTGTTTGTGGCTCGTGCTTTTAGAGCGCGCTGCTCAGAGAAATACTCGACATATGCTTTCTCTCTGAGGTCACTTTTTACAGCAAACGTCGCTCGGCCAGGTAGCGCTGGCGTATTTAAATTCCACAGACGTCCGCCTCTTGACAAATAGCCCGGGTGGGATGAGAGCAGAGCTCAAGTACGTGAACGGCATTCCTGACATACATGAGCGGCACAACAGCTGCATTCCGTACCACACTTAAACAACCCCCCCCCCCCACCACCACCACTATTTTCCATGTCTTGATGTTTCTGTTTTGTTGTATTTATTTTTATTTTTTTTGGGTGCGGTGATGGTCAAATATGTGTGTGTATTCATTCATGGGTCTTGGCCAGGTCAGGATGACGGTATAAGATTGCAAGTATGTTCGCTCAGCGTGAATTTCCTGTTCTACCATCCTCTCATCACTCCTGCTGCTTAGACAGATAATGCAACACGCACTCACACACACACACACACACGCGCACACACACACACAGGCCTTGTTTTCCGCCTAGTCACGTCTGACTTTGACAATCTCTCCATAGACTCTTCCATACAGAAATCCTGCAAAATGGCTTGATCGGAGCTGAAACCGAAGAGTAAGGCAGTCTAGTCTTTCACCGTTTTGCTTGTCGACAAGTTAAATGTCGGCTCTAGAGCTGTCAAAATTAATCGAGTAATCGATTGTCAAATTAATCGACAATTATTTTAATAATCGAGTAATCGCATTTTAATTTAAAATGGTCAAAATCCTCAGATTTGAGCATATCAACAGTAATTGTTCACTGATTTTTGTAGTCTTTGATGAAAGAAGACTTGATTATCTTCCGTGTTTAATCAAAATAAGATGTTTGCGTACATCTGTTTTTACTTTGGAAAACGATGAACGAACCGGTAACATAGTACAGCATCAATACCCCCCCCCCCCTTTTTTTTTAAATCACAATACAAAGTACGAAATAAACACCAATGACTGGTTAATAAACAATAATCAGGTGAAAAATGCTTTTGTAATACACTTAAGTGCAAAATAAAAATTAAGCTGATTAGTTGATTAATCGATTTGAATAATCAATTCTAAAATTATTCGATAGTGACAGCACTAATTACTAAAGGAATACGAAGTACGAAATAAAACGCCAATCGCTGGTTAATAAATAATAACCAGAGGGAAAAATGCTTTTGTAATACACTTAAGTGCAAAATTAAAATGAAGCCGATTAATCGATTCTAAAAATATTCAATAATGACAGCGCTAGTTGCACATGGCATTAGAACCAAAATCCCGAACCAATATTGCGTCAGTCTGGCTCCCGCTCACCAATTCACGTGCAGGACGTGTCGGCTATCAGCATCCTGAGTTACTTTGACGTTTTATTGCCAGCGAGCTAACCCGGATTGTAAACCTTTGTCTCGCATCAGCGTTTGTTCCGGGATATTCCATTAAAATGCGCTCACGCTTGTGTGGGGTTTAATAGATCACGTATTAACCGCACTTTGCCACGCCAGCCTGGTCAATATGTAATGGTGGCTCCGCTTCCTCCGGGTCAATGCTACGCTAACGGAGCGTAGCCGGTGTGTTGCTTTCACTCAAAGTTTTAATTGACCAAGAGAGAGTTTTTGGCCGAAGGCCTTGAGAAGCACTGGTGCGTTGTCTTTTTTTAAGAAGCAAAGTAGATTTCAGGAGTAATAAAAAATGGGGGCTGTATTCAAGGTTGCCAGCCGGAGCTGAGCTTGACTGGCTTTTAGTGAACAAAGTAGTGCTGGACGATTAATTGCTTATATTGATCAATTAGACATTATTTATCGGATAGATTTTTTTAGCTGCTGACACAGAAATTGAGCAAATCTCAGAATGGGGAAAACATAAAACAAAATCTTTCTCATTTGCTTTTTCCATAGGTGAGGGGGGGAATCAATGAAAAAATAAATTTTTGAGAATAAATTAAAATCTTATTTTAAGGCCTTATCACCCTACCCGAGAACATAGAATCACTCATTAAGCTCATAACTCAATTTACCCCAAATCAAATCACTTTTCCCCATTGAAATACATTGTAATGGCGTTCATATTCATAATTATAATTCATAAATAGTATTTGTGTGTGTGTCCAAGTAAGTAGCTCCAGCTCCAGCTCCAATTTGCATGCAGTTAGTTGAGTGAGGGCGGCTTCTGCATGCTCCTTGCAAGTGCTTTCATTTTGGATTCGTGCGTCGGTTTGTCCCTTTCAAAGGCTGCCTCATAATGAAAATGTTGGCCGGCCGGCAAACTGTCGATCGACCAAGTGACGGCTTGTAACTTGAAAAACTTGAAAGAGTTGGAGTACTTGTAAGTCAAGGTACCCCTCTACCTTGAGGCGGATCATTTGCGTCACCCGCAACATCAATTTTGGAGACATCACCTTGAATCCCCGTCTGGCTTTCAAAACAAGGCCAGAAGCGTTGGCTGAGTTGGCCGAGTCGGTGCGTCACGGCCTCGGGGCGGGGTTGATGATACCAATGGTGATGGTGGTGATGATGATGTGGTGGCCACGCCCCCACACGCGTCCTTGAACCTCAGCTGTTTACCCTCACTGATTGTCTAGATCTCAACTGCTTTTCCCTAAATGATCACGTTTAACACGGGGACCCTGAAAAATTGTCACCTTAACAGAAGACCCCATGAATCATTTACTTGATGGCGACGGTAGGATAAACACGAGTTGTGTGATGACATCAGTTGCAGCTGTATGACAGCAACACGGACTTTAAACAGGACGGGGCGGGATAGGAAATTCGATCGTCGGGCCAAAACTTCACACCTAAGTCCCGGTGTTGCGCAATACCCTGCATCCCGCCTATCTGTCCCATTGATCTGTTACGCCCCTGATACTACCTAAATTGCCAGTAGGAGTTGAATGACAAAGAGTACTTCATGTACTTTATAAGTTACATGCTATTTGGGTTTGTTTTGACATTTGACAGCAATACAAAAAAAATAAAAATCCTGAAATATCATTCTTGAATGTTTTTTCCTAAATCTTTTGAAATGCAATGAGTTTTTTGTAGTTTGAATCTGGTCTAGCCTAGTAAAATGGATGACATTACATTTACAAACATGCACCTGTGGGTCTTTAAAGGGACCTCCTGTGCAAGTGTGGTGCACCACAGTCCTTTCTCAGGACCGCTTCAAACTCCCCCGTGGACGCCGTCTCCTAAAAATACGTACATGACTTGGACTCTTTCGAGATTCGTAGGATGCTTCAAAGGCTTAAATTTGCATGAATCGTGGGGGGAAACAGCAGACCGTTCTCGAACCTTTTCAAGGTCCTTTTTGAACGTTTTACTACTTTCCAATAAAAACATTTTCTTGTTTGTGGTATGTACGGTTTCACGTTTTCAAGATTAACACCATTACCTTGATTTAGCACACACTTGCGGTAAATCTAAAATTCATTTTTGCATAGACGCGGATCAAACTCCTACACAAATTTTGTGGTAAAGGATGACATTTTGAAGTATTTTTTTTTTGTGTGTTTTTTTTGGGTGAAGTCATCAAATTCCAAGGTGCAACAATGACAATGAGGGTATTTTTTTTATTGCTGGAACATGACAAAAACCACATGATGTAAGGATTCTTTTAGCTGACAGTTACAGTGGCCGTTCAAAAACGTTAACGCATGTCCAGATGCGGCATTCCTTAGTTATACTGTATTTGCTTTCTTTTTTTTTTTCTTTTTTTTCCCAGACTGTGTCAGCAGTTGTCCAAATACCCACTGACCCTTGCCTCGAGTGTCACACTGCGCGAAACCGTAATTAACTTATGCGCGCCATGCAGAAAATAGAGCTAATAAAGTCACAACAACATTGGTCGACGAGAGGACTGACGTCAATATATGGATCGCCTGTTGTCACGTGCCCTTTTATTGGCTGTAAAAATAAACGAGTCAGCCTGCAAACATTGCAAACGGAGGCTGTAACCTCCCGATCTCGATCCATCTCTCTGCTCATAAGCCAACCGCCGCACTCATCCCCGGCATTCTTACGCAAGGATTAATCAGCCTTCAATTCCTGGAGAGATTATTCAAATAGTGTTACATCGAGAATCGGAAATGTCATCCCGGCCCACTTGCAACTATCTATTGAACGCAGAGAAATATCCTTTTTTTTTCCCCCCCTTGTTTTCTTAAGTTCTTCTATTAGGTCTTGTGTGGTTGGTTATATATATATTTTTTAGCAACAAATTGCTGGAAAATAGTGGCAAGCAAATATTTTAGTATACAAATATTGTCGGCGGCACGGTGGCTGACGGGTTAGCACGTCCGCCTCCCAGTGCAAAGGTCGTGAGATCAAGTCCGGGCTTCGGCCTTCCTGGGTGGAGTTTGCATGTTCTCCCCGTGCCTGCGTGGCTTTTCTCCGGGTACTCCGGTTTCCTCCCACATTCCAAAAAACATGCATGGCAGGTGAATTGGACACTCCAAATTGTCCACAGGTGCGATTGTGAGTATGGTTGTTGGTCTCTGTGTGCCCTGCGATTGGCTGGCAACCAGTACAGGGTGTACCCCGCCTACTGCCCCGAAGCCAGCTGGGATAGGCTCCAGCAACCCCCGCGACCCTTGTGAGGACGAGCGGTACAGAAAATGGATGGATGGATGGATATACAAATATTGTCCACTTTGTTAAAATGATTTGTTGTGAAAATGAATGCTGTTATGCGGTAAAAAAAAAAAAAAAAGAAGCAGCGCACCTTATATACTGTCAAACGATTGTGCTATGCAGGATCTTCATCCCTCCCGGCTTTTCATTTGACACCTGTGGTGTAAACAAAAGGCCAAAATAAATTGAAAAATAAGCCTTCGCCGAAACCTTTAATCACGCTTTATCTCCCTTCCTTGCTTCTTTTTTTCCCCCCACCAGGTGTGACTAAACAGGTCCTCTCGCTACATGGCCGACGGCCAAAAGGGCCTCGCGTGATTCATTCCGATCCACCTGCCACCCCCGCCCCCGCGGCCGAATCTGTTTTTTGGCCTTGCTGTGAATCTTCATCTTTGCACAGGAAGGAAGAGCGCACGGTGCGCGCCGTCATCCTGTCGCTAGCACATGTACTTATAAAGCACTATGACGCCACCAGGGAAGTGTCGCCGTGTAGTGTGTATATAACTCCGACCGCGTACAAACAAGCTCCGCGTGTTGGCAGCTTGTCAGCAACACTGCACCGAGCTCTAATATGACGTGACCTAAATAAACGCGTTACGAGGGAGGTGCAAGACGACATGTGAGCGTCTTGTTTGTAAACACTGGGCTGTCAAATGTGCTCTTGCCGCCGCCGCCGCCGCCGCATGACTTGACTTCCAATAGCTCGCCTTTTGAAAGCCCTGTCGTGAACCCTGGGTATTCGTTGGGGTTAGGGACCAACCTGTGATGCAAATAGTGAAAATGATCGATTATTGGAATTGCCTATATTAATAGTTTAAACCACACGTGTTGTTCGTAGCTAGTTGCTCTCCCCAACAGAGTTCTTGCCAGACTTCTCTGACTTCTTCTGGTCTTTCCTGACTCATTTCACATTAGTGATCAGCGCTAGTTTCTCCATCTTATCTTTCTTTCTTGCTCGTTGTTGCATGCTTAGCGACTCGTCGTCCACCTTTTGTGATAGTGCTTCTTGTTAGAAGTGTAGATAATTTGCCACCACGTTACTTGGAGGAGAGGATCCGCACTGCACCGCTCGCCTGTCTGCTCCATAGACATCATGCGGGGCAAGTTAGCTTAGCAGCTAGCATTTGTGAGCAGCCATGAAAGTGGGAACTCGGGGAGGATGTGTGACATTGACGCAATGTTTTTGTTGTTGTTGTTTTTTTGACCAGCTTGGAGCTGGTTGGTTAGCATAGCATGGCCATGACTAGCATGCGCTTCTGACTGATGGGCTTGGAGGGATAAGAGCGTAAAAAACAAAAAACAAACTAACTTTAACTCATTTGCTCAGAAAAATTTATAAATACATTCTATTTAAAATAAAATAAAAAGTGTCCCAAAGACGTATTTATACGTTAAAGAAAATAATAATTATGCTGGAGCATATAGAAGGCTTTGATGCAGCCTCTCAACTGCAGAGAACAGTTGAAGAAATAGTAGCTATTACAAAAACGGCCAAAAGGTGGCAGCAGAGCAAAAGAGATCAACCAGGGTCATGTTACAACAAGCTATTTTCCCCAGTGTTTTCGACAGATTTGTAAAGAATGATGAAACTTAGCTATATTTTAATGCTAATTAATGCTAATTTTGGTAGGTTGTTTTGGTAGAAATAGAACACAATAATCTGTGGGCCTTGCAAACATCCTAGTAAAATAGCCGGAAGTGAAGGGGATTGCTTCAGTGAAGATGGCTCGGAGTGAATGAGTTAATGATCACAAAATTACGATTTCGATCCAAAAATGGTAAATTGTTCAGCTCTACTCTACACTTCGGATATTATGGTAGATTAGCACATTAGCGTAGTATTTTAATGAGTCTGAGAATGAGACAGTATCGGTATGAATTGGTGCCAATGCTGATACTGGGATTGATATCGGTGCATTCCCAATAATGTGTGTGTCTGTGGGAGGGAGGAGTGGGTGCTTGTGTTTTGTAGACAGACGCTCGCTGTTGAAAGTAGAGCATACGGTGAGGACTATTGACAGATATTCCTTTCTGTTGTTAACTCTTTGACTGCCAGACGTTTTCAGAAAAGGGATGCCGCCAGTGCCAGCCGATTTAAGCATTTTGACTGATTTTCAAGGTCCACAGAAAATGTTCTGTTTGGACTATGGAAACACACGTACTACCAAATGAAAGATTGGACTTTCATCTTTCATCAGAAAAAAAGAGTTTGTTTCTACCTTATTCCGTTCTTTAGTAATCAACAATAGAAAATGGTTAGTTTCATCCGATTTCGCTTGTTTTGAACTCAAATACGGAGAAATCAAGCTTTTAGTGAAACGATATTATTTCATGCATTCTAGTGAATTTGACACTTCTTTTTGTCCATGAATGATGCCACAAACACCTAAATAGTGCTTTACTTCTATAAAACACTACCACCAAGAATGAAAAAGTGTTTTTTGATAGCAAAATACGTTTATTTACATTCAACAGTGTAACAATTTGACAACAATTTGGCAAACTATTTACAAATGTGTGCAACTGTGGTGCTATTTACAAATATGTGGATGTTTCAACGACAGTTTTTCTTTTTGTAACACTCTCCTGCGTGCAAAGAGACGTAACAGCATTTGCACAACAGATTGCCTCTTCGCGTGTGCCACTTTCTTGCAGGCCGTTTTTTTCCGGGGAATAGCAAGTATATACTGCAGTGTGTGTCAAGTCTAATATCAGGATCATGCTACGGTTACGTTACGGTGGTGTTACGTCTCGCTTCCCCGTGTCCTTCAGTTGCTATACCGGGTGGTAGGAGATCCATTTTATCCACTCCATTCATGGTGGCATCGTAGTCCAGAAACAGTGTCTTCTCCGTGATCAGACTGTACCCGCTCCTCCGATGAATATGCATTGGACTCGGGGTACTCTTCATTGTCCGATCGAATGTCCGCTTGTGCAGCTCCGCGTTTTCCGGCCTTAGCAGCGCTAGCCGCGCTAGCCGCGCTTTGCCGATGAGGCTTACTACTTGTTCATAACAGTCACGCCAAAGCTTCCAACTTTGGCGTAGAGCTCGTTGTCATCTTCATCATCATCATCAATCTGCATTGGTCGATGCCAACTCTCCATCGCCCGATCGAATGTCCGATTGTGTAGAAGTACCCGGCCGGCTATTGTGCGCGTTTTCCGGCCTTAGCAGCGCTAGCCGCGCTAGCCGCGCTTAGCCGTGAGGCTTACTACGTGTTCATAACGCCAAAGCTTCCAACTTTGGCGTAGAGCTCGTTGTCATCATCATCGTTGACATCAATGCGCTTTTTAGTATTGATTGATGCTTTCCGTCTTTGAAAAAAATGCTCAAGCTGAGCTGCTTGTAACCGGTTGCTTGGTCAAGCCATTGTGGCTTGGATCAGCCATTGTGGCTTGGATCAGCCATTGTCTCCTCAACACTCTAGCTCCGCCTCACGTCTTCTACTGACGCCCACGGTGGGCGGCCCATCCAACCTTGTGCAAAGAGAGTCATCGCTGCCCTCTAGGGGCCAAAACGAGTCTTTGACTAATCAGATCAGCCTGATTCTTTCAGCACAGCTGCCCAAGGCTTTCCTGCACCCGTTTTTGAAAAAAAAAAAAAAAAACATAGGGGACGTCTTTTAACGTCCTCGGCGCCCTTCCCTAGGTTTATGCTAAACGTTTTATAACGTTTATGGCAGTCAAAGAGTTAAAAAAAAAGTTGTTTATGTATTTTGTAGAAATCCGGAATTTAAAAAGAGTGGAATAATGTCAAGAAACTAACAGAAATGTCCTATGCTTTTAATCAAAAATTTTGCTTTGGGAATGTTGTGAGTTCTCAACATGAGATAATCAACCCTGAAAAATGCATGTTTTGTTTAGAGAGACCAAGCATTGGAGCCTGCTAGCTGATTGTCGTAGCCGCTAGCTACACTTCGCTGATTAACTCGCTGCAGTTTTTAAAAGTAGCCTGTTTTTATAGTTGTACGGTGGTGGATATGGATAGGGACCGGGCTGGATCGCAAACAGCGAGATTGCTCAGATAAGTAACTCACATTGAAAAGAGTCGGGAGGGGGGAATAAAAGTAAAATATTGGAAAAATTTGTGACTAGTAAATAGCGACCATGTTGAGGCTCTTGAAAGATCCCGTTAGATCTCAACCCTTGGCCGCGTTCGCCCCACCCTGAGTCAAATGTTTGATGTGTTTGCGTGTCAGGGCCGAATGCTCCATTGTGCAGAGCTCCAATCTGGCCAGGGCAGATAAGAGCGAGCGCCTCACCTCGAGCGCTCTCCAACCCCCGACGACCACAGCCCGTTCTCGTAGAACGGGTTTTATTATACAAAGATGCTCGTTGGGTGTGTGTAGTTTACTACTAGGCGTGTGTGTGTGTGCAGACAGTCAGTCAGATCCCCTGGATTAAAAAATCTCTTAATCCCACTAGATCCCCATCAGCTCAAAATGTTCGTGGCCGCAAGACGCCGGAATGCTACGGCTCACTGACTTCTGCTCCTCCGGTTACGAGTCGCTGAGCCAGACGTGAGCCGGTCCTTCAAAGATGGCCGCACCTCTCACTTCTCGTTTGGATCAGCGGCTTTTTAATTGGGTCTCTTTGGTGCCTACTAATCTCCCTGGAAAGTCAAAGACAATCGTGTAGAGCAGTGATTCTCAAACGTTCGTACCGAGAACCACCTAAAAAGTACTCGGCTCTACAAGTTCCACCATTTTAAAATACAGTAGTATGATGCCTAATGTGGCCCAAGTGTATTGCAACACATGTAGACAGACAATGTAACGATACGCAGGCAAATGTCGCTGGCGTAGATAGATGAACAAAGATCCATTATATGTAGTAAATGATTAATTTCCGACCAATTAGAGGAAATTGGATCATTTCCGGCAGCCCAACTGATGAGAGGCTGCGAATCACTGTTGTATGTTGCACGAGAATAACACTCAAGTCCCACGGATCAATGCTCACGTTTGATCATTAACTGTGAGAAGCTATTATTGATCACGCAAGCCACTCATTCAGTAAGTCTAAAGTTTGACTTGGCTGCTCAATATCATTATCGATTGATCAGGGGTAATAAATGACACAACGGTGCGTCACGTCACTGTCCTATGTCATACCGGCACAAACGCTTCTCAAAATGTGCACAACATGTTTTTTGAAACACAGTTGCTTTTTTGCAAGCATGTTGTCGTTGTTTAACTCCACACCTGGACATAATGCGCAGTGGCTCTGATTGATTTTCTTTCAACTCTCAGCTTCACAGTTACTTTGTTTTTTCACCCTCCCGACGGCGAGAAGAAGAAGAAAAAAAAAGACTCCGCTTCATTTTGGTCAATCAGTAGTTGTTTTTTTTTTATATACATGTATATTTTATTTGTTATGTATTTATGTAGTGTGTACTCTAAATAGTTCAGTGCTAAAGAAGTGTGGTCCACATGTTTACATAATCATTGTTTCATGAAACATGAATAGTTGAAGTAATAATGCCACAGATTTCGTTCCGTTATTGCTGTAATCTTAAATTAGGATTTACTGTTTTATGTTTGGCTGAAATTTGTGACGTTCGTGAACACACACTAAACAGTGTTTGGGAAGTTTACAACTCCACCAATTGAAGTAGATAAATAAATTAGACTAAAACATTTGTGTGTAATAAATCTGATATTTTATTTTCATAGAGATAAATTAATTTGTTGCACGTGCTTGTTTAAAACTATATTGAAAGAGGACCTTTAAAAGGATAATCGCATATTTAATGGCAATCACGATATTGAAGTAAAAAAAAAAATCAACGTCCAAGCAGACTCATTTCTTTGCTCACCGTACAATTTCATATTCACCCCACTGACGTTGCGCCCGCTCTGACCTCCTGCAGGGAGCTCCGCGATGAACAAGCTACGGCAGAGCTTCCGGCGGAAGAAGGACATCTACGTGCCCGAGTCCAGCCGGCCGCACCAGTGGCAGACTGATGAGGAGGCGGTCCGCAGTGGGAAATGCAGCTTTGCGGTCAAGGTGACACTCGCTCACATCCAAATTCCTACAGCGCCAACCTTATTGTGGCATAAACACTTCGACCGTGCACGACACGACTGTGGGACGTAATGTGTGATTAATCGCAAGCATTCACAAAGTTTGCAGTCTAGCTATAAGATTGTGTTGTCTAAGTGCACAACAATAATGTGATTGTCCTGCTCTTGTTTTCCTTTTCTTTTTTTTTTCTTTTTTTTAATAGTAACGGTCAAAGGATGCCATGGGGTTGTCTCTGGCCATGCATTTCTTGTTGTTTTTTCCTCAGTCAGTGGATGAGGATTTCGCCTCTATTTTGGTGCTTGTTGGTATTTTGCAAAAAAATACAATATAAAACAAAAACAAACAAACCCAATAACGTTGTTTTCTTTGGTACAGCCATTTGCGGCAAGAATAATTTTATTTTAATGTTAGTATTTTTTATTTAATTTTATTTGTATTATTATTGTATTTATTTTTACATTTTATTTTAATTGTGTGTATTTTTCAAGGAAACGTGACTTCTTTCCTTGAATGAACCTTGTTGTGGATATGATATTAAATATATAATAATATATATATAAAATATAAAGATTTACAGCATTAGCAATTTATCTTTTATTTATTTATGTGTTTATTGGTGGTAATGTCCCCTTGCTGACGTGGCAATATAAGTTTTAATATAAAAACTTTTTTTTCTTCCAATTTTAATTGTAGTTTCTTATTTTATTCTTTTGGACATTATATTTATTTATTCTTGACGACCCCTTTTGCGCATGGCAATATAACATAGAATGTAAAACCCTTCAAAAAAAAACCCCGTATTTAATTATTTTTCCCCCCCCCACAAGCACTCATTAGTCTCGTAGCCGCTGCAGGTGAACGGACGGGCGTGGGTGGCGAGAGTCGACTATTTTGGCAACAAAAGTTGTCTTATGCAAACAGAAGCGCAACAACTCGCTTCCTCTCATCGCTATAGAAATGAAAACCGGAACGTCAAGAATGGCAAAACAGATTATAAATCACGTGACACACAATATGGAAGTGAGCAGGTTGAACACAAATTTTACATTTCCAATCAGCCAAATCATATGCAGTGCACAGTCTCATCATGTTGTATGATGATCTTACGTGGTGTTATAAGTTTTTTACATAATTGTGTTAATACCCATAAAATTATAATGATAAAAAGCTAAATAGCAAATTAAAAATCAAGCAAAAATAATACTATAGTCATATGCATATATTATGTACATATACTGCATATGCAATTTCAAATAATAAAATAAATAGTAAAATGAAAAATAAAATAAAAGGGGGAAAAAATTCTAATATTTATATAAAAGTAAAAATTGTAAAGATACAGCAAAGAGAAAAATAAAAAATATTTGTTAAAATGTACCAATTTTTTTACATAGCACATGTGCTGTGGGTATAACTTTTTTCCCCCCCACACAATGACCACAACTAACAAAAAATCAACTCATCTGAAAGTGGTGCAAATGTAAACATCCTCTGAGGACAATTGAAAAAAAAAAAGTGCTTAACCTAAATTTATCACGCTCCTTTTTGCGTCTTGTGCTTTTGCGGTCACACTTTGACACTTTTTTTTCTTCTTCTTTTTTTCTACTGCCGCCTCGTTGTTCCCCTGCAACCTAGCATGCTACTCCCCCCCCCCGCCCCCCCGGCCCCCTTACGCGCCTCCTAGGTGCCTCCAGAGAGCGGAGTGGTGTGTGGGATCGGAATAGTTGCAGTGGAATTATCTCGCGACTGCCGCACCGAGGGTTGACCGCTCGGCGGGGAGGAGGGAGGAGGGACGAGGGACGAGGGCTGATCTTGGCTGCTTGCGGTTCAAGTGGGAGCGCGGCGTACGGTCTGCTGTGTTTCAATGAGCTGCAGTTCGTGCGTCAGAGTCACGCTGACATTTCATAGATATCTTACTCACCGTTCGAGGCCATTTAGAAATAGTGGTTTCATTAAAATGCCTTGCCAAAGGATGAGGAGGGATGCGGTGGGAATCGCAGGGTAGCGCACTCGCACAGTTTATTAATCCCACTACAGCGCAGGATAGGATCAGAAAAAGGAAGTGAGCACGTAACGACAACACTTTTATTCTGAGTTTGTTAGGTAGTTTGTTGGTTGCCCACTAGGGAATTTGGTGAATTTGGTTTGTTCGTCTTTTAATTTGATGGCTTCTCAAAATGTGGTACGTGTGTCTCGGGGGGGGGGGGGGGGGCAGCCATTTTGCCACTTGCTGTGCTATTAAAAAAATATCATTATCACGACTTATGATTTAATGTCCAGTTTTAAATCACCTGTACTGAAAATTAAGGTAACTGGAGAGCACTTCAACATATGGAGTTGATGAAAAACATCATGAGCTGAGAAAAAAAAAAGACCAACGTGAGGGATCGCTCCGACATGTATTTGACATTAGAGGGTGACGCGGGAGTTTTGTATTTGTATATTTGATGGTTGATTAACTTTGTGGTTAGTTTGTTAGTTGGTTAGATATTTTCTTAAGTTGTCGATTGGTTATATTGTTGTAGCGCTTTTTTGGGGTGGATAGTCAACCAAGAAAATGTCATTATATACGGATTCTGTCCTGTTTTCATTTTTTCTCTCAAAATTAATTAATTTTATTCTCTTATCTGATAAAATCAACTGGCCTTCGTCAGACCAACAATTGCTCTCAAGTGGAGAGAAATTAATCCAATCTTGATGATTTCATACAACCAAACTGCACAGCAGTTTTGTACAAATATTATATAAACTGGAAAACTGCCCGCCCTGGGATAACTGCCAAGTGGAACCGATACTGGACACTGTCCACATTTGTGTTGTTTTTAATCAGGCTTCCTATTACTGCTTAACGTTCTTGAAAATGCTAAAACATAATGTAATACTTACTGACTTTTTAAGGTTTTCATATGTCGTGCCACCCCATAGCCCAGATATATTGGGAATATGGGGAAATTGAATTGTTGTCACTCTTAGGACCCGTGTGGCTCAGACTCTGCATTTGTTGGTTAATTTTGTCGGCTTTTGGTGAGTTTATTAGCTCTTTTTAGATAATTCATTGATTTGATGTGTTTGGTAGTAGGTCAGTTTGATAGTTCAATATAGTCTGTTAGTCGTCAGTGCATATGTATGGTCATTATTTAGTTTATTAGCAGTTGTTTTGTTGGTTCATTTGTACTTTGTTTTGTTACTTCGTTTGTACTTTGTACTTTCAAGCAATTCATGCATGTGTTCAATGCGAGCGTGTTGGCCCGTGAGAGACATTTGAGTGTAACGTCTGCCTCAAGTCCAACAGGCTGACATGCCGGACCGGCATCCGTGTCTCTTTGCAACAGCGTCTGTGCTTGCAGTAGCATCCGCTCTCGTGCGGATTGTAAGCATTGAAATACACGGTGACTCGCGCCCGTGGCGTCACGCTCTGGAAATAACGCGGGCCCTCCAAGGGCAGGGTTGTCTGGTGAGGGTTGGCGTCATTCGCCGCGTATCTACGAGGAAAGGGTAAGGACTTCCTCTCGGTCCGCACAATGGCTTCTGGCGTTCGCAAGTCACACGCACAAGATGGGGTGTTGCCGAAAGGCCGGCAGAGGGGGGGGGGGGGGGGGCTCCTTCTTGGCGCTCTGTGCCTGCGGTGCAGCACAGCCAGAGGAAACCAGGCAGGAACAGTCTTGAGGAGATGTTTAGTGCAAAAGTGCAAAGTCAGGTCCCCTTTAGATAAGGATTAATTAATGAATCACATCCTGAAAAGTGGAATTTTGTTTTCACATCCTCCTTGTTAGTGGATGACATGAATGCTAACGCTACAGGGGAAAAATAAAAATCGTAACAGCCCGGTGACATCATTGCATTTGTAGGTTCATTTTCACTTTGTCAGTCAGTTTGGTAGTTGCCTCTAAAAATAGTTGGGTTATCTGTATGTTAGTGGGTTGGTTAGTAAGGTTTAGACAACTAAGACATTTGGTTCGTTTTTGGTTGGTTTGTTTAGCTGGCTTGTCGGTTGATTGGTTAGTGTATCATTGTTAGTTGTTCCTTGTTTGTCTAGTTTGGTGTTTGGTAAATTTGTTGCTGGCTATATTAAAGTTTGTTAGATGTTAGTTGGTTATTTTGGTCTTTAGTTAGTATGTCAGTTATGACATGTTTTTATTTTTTTGGATAGGTCGTTTTTTGGTTGGTTAGTTAATTTGTACATTAGCTAGTTGGTTAGTAAGTGGTTAGATAAGATTTCGATAAGAAGGTTCGTTTGCAAGTTAGTTTTTAAAATCAGTTTCTTAGGTTGCTGGTTGGTTGGTTGATTATTTTGTTGGTTACTATGTTAGTAGGTTATTTGGTTGTTAAGTTAAGAGTTTGTTGTTTTGACAATTAGCTTAGTGTTTGTTTGTTTTTTAGTTGGTAATTTACAAAGTTCATTTGGTAAGTTGTTGGTTTGGTGGCTCTTTTTTTTTTGTTAGTTGGTAGGTTGTCAATTTGAGTCATTTAGGTTGTTGGTTAGTTACCGGTAGTTTGGTTGTTCAGAAGTTTTGAAGAAGAAAACAAATCCATAAACATTGTAGAAGGGTGACACGGGGTTCAGAATTTTCTCACATGTGTCTATCTAGGAATATATTTTCACTTTTGGTTGTCAAAATCTGCTTGCATCGGGACAAAGTGGGCCAGTGACCCAACAGATCAAGCAGATGGCGCTGCAGTGAAAAAACTGTACCATGCGAGACGGCAACTTTTACGACTGGAGTGAAACAGACAGTGCACGTCATGATGGATTAGGGTTGTTCTGCCTAGTGCCGTTCTAGTTTGAAATGTTACATTTTCCTCTGACATGCACTGTGGAAATGTCCTCACTATGATGCATCTACTCCCCAAGTGCTTCGTGAAAGAGACTATTGTGTTTGAATCTGGGATTAGGATTAATCATATCTTTGGTAGGGGACACAAGATGAGACATCGTGTTCTTTGCTTATTGTGCTAATGCCAGTCTGCTTGATTCAGACGCTCTCATTACAAGCCCTCACTTTTTCCACATTTCACGTAAGCGCTCTCTCATGCGCTCTCGCTCGATGTAGCTATTCAGCTTTGTCCCTCGGTCCTCCAGAAACGGCGAGGGATTGTCTGAACTTCCACCGACCTTGCGATTTGTATTTAATCATGTGTATAAATCAGTGGTGCCAACATGCCAGGGGCGTACAAGCCTCACTAAAATAACCAACCTCATTGTGCACTTTTATTATCACGGCCTTATTTAATTTCACTCAGCACGCCTTGGGAAGCTTTTTACGCGCCATTACTCACTTTGCTTTGTGTGTGCGCGTGTGTGTGTCTCTTCCTGCAGTACTTGGGACACGTGGAGGTGGAAGAGTCGCGGGGCATGCACATCTGCGAGGACGCGGTCAAGCGGCTGAAGACGGTAGGTTTTCCCCGGGAAACCCCCCACAAGAAGAAGCCCCTCCTCCATCTTGTCTGCGTGCTTCAGGTTTTCTTTCCTGGTGTTTCCCGCTCCAACATTCCCATTCCTCCCTCTCACTCTGTCCACTGCATTAATTCTACCAAGTTCGGTAGTGGGGGGAAGGGCGGGGGATTGGTGTCGGTCGAGATCCCCGACCCGGTCCTGAACTCATCCAGGAGGAAAGGCCAAAGCTCAGCTTTGGGGGGTCTTTCTCACTGTGATTGTAACAAGCGTTCAGGAGGATTTTAAAGACATGAGACTTGCTATTTATTCACCTTTCAGGCAGAACTCAATGAAAGTGCGATATTGCCGCAATAGACCTAAGTGAAGGTGGGATGTGCCGCCAACTCTGAGCTAGAAATGTCCGATTAGCATGAAAGAGGCTTGTGTGTTCTTTCTAGCAGAATTCCCTTGCGCACAGGCATCGTCCTGCCTCTGTTTTACGGCTCTGATATTGCCTCTAAAGGCAGAACATTGGCAACTTTTAAAGCTTTGCGAATGTATTTAAAAGGACAGCGGTGGACATAAACGTCAGAAAACGTCAGAAAACAGACACACAGTCGTATGGCCTGAAGGGAGCCTGTGTGTGCGTGTACGATCGAGAGGGATGGAACGTCCACACATTCGCAAACGCATCTGATGGACAAAAAAAATCCGACACACTCGCAGATGTATGATTCCTACACACTATCCCCCGCGAGCATGCACAAGACGCGACGCTTGATGAGGTCACGTGGAACCCAATGCCACGCTGTCTTTTATGGCTTCGGCTCCGTCGGACAACATGGAGCCTTTCAATCTTCCGGCGGGCACTGACCGTCCCTCTGCCCTCAACCTAATGACATTTCTCTGGCTCAAGCTGAGGCCCGCAAGCCCATTTGTGGATGGACAGTACAGTCATGACATTTGTATTGTGTGTGTATGTGCATGCATGCGTGTGTGTGTGTGTGTGTGTGTTATTAAGAGGTGTCTATTTGAAGGCGGTGTTTATTCTTCTTAAGAGGCTGATGCGTAGTTATATGATTCCGGCTCATCCTCGTTGATGCTTTAACATGCTAACAGTTGTCATTACGTTGTTGCTTATCCTGTTTGCTGGCCTTCAAATGAGTCCATTGTATTCCCGGCAGTCGCGTTTGTTGTTCTCACGACTCCGCGTTCTGTGACTAATTGACCTTCGCGCTGCCCCTGCTGTGATGTCACTTCCTGTGCTTGGCTCTAGGTTTGGTAAAAGCCATCAAAGGACTGATGCTAAATTTGGCTTTAGATCTATGTAGTACAGACAACCAACGAAAAACATTTTGGGCTGTTTTTACGCCTTTTACACAGAAGGCAGTGAAGGCCGCGTGTTGCTGCCATTGGGATTTGATGCCAACAAAGCTCATAGAATTCACTGTTTGGTTTTAACAGATTAGCTTTCTGTTACAGTGAGTTCGACAGAATCTTCAAAAAACAAAAGATCCACGCCATTTACACACAACCCAACGAAGGCATACAATTGTCGCATCTGGAATTCTGTGCCACCGAAGCTCATTTTGCGTTTAGTTATAGTAGAATCAGTTGCTTTATTTACACATCAAACTTTGCACACAAAAAAATATATAGGTCTGAAAAAATGCATCGAATAATTCAGAATCGCTCCATTTTACACAGGGCGGTTGTAAATTGGCATAATAAAGTCGTTTTACTTACTTTAACTCTCAAAGCTCCACTTTTTTTTCCTACCCAGAGATCCTTCCCGCTTTCATCCTTTAAAGAAAGCACAGAGATTGTATTACTTCTTGTTGGTGTTATATTTTTTTGTCTTTTTAAGCAGGTTTTAATTGTGCTGTTGCCCAGAAATGCTTCAATTCAACCGCCCCGACCCTCCCCATCCATTTCCCAGCATTTTAATCCTTTTCCCACCAACACTCACCTTGGCTTACTGCCGCTAACCAATAGCCGCCACCGTCATCCATCTGCATGTGCCACTAACATGACTTGCTGGTTAACATGCTAGATCATGCATTCAACGTCTCCAACCCGGCCGGCGTGTAACAGGAGCAGAGTGGCACGCCTTTCCACGGCTTACCGGCGGGGCACAAGGAGGGAGGAGGGGATTAAGAGTAAAGACTCGCCTGCATCTGGTTTCTTTTTGGCGGCCTCAACTTGACCTCCGTCACCCCCCCCCACCTGACTCCCCCCACCTGACTGTTCAACACTCAGACATCAGATTCACACTACTTTTGTCACATGCGAAAGAGTCTGACTCGGGGGATCATAGTGGAACCTCTTAAGTTCAAACAAGCAACAAAACTAAGAGATATATTTAAAGACTTCAAAGTACACTGGTGTCGATTTAAAAAAAAAAACAATAATAATAAAAAAAAAACTACAAAGTATCTCCATACATATCTTCTCGACCTTTCCGTGTCTTCTGATTTTCAGGAAACCCCGTCTCAGATTTGGCTGACAAGTTTCAGTTAAATAAATATCAGAAAATTCCGAAGTGTCAATTTCCCTAGCAGCTTGACTTAAAGAGGAAGTCAAGAGCAAAATTTTTCTTTTTGATAATGTGTTCTGTGCAGCCCCAATAGTCTAAACATGCTGATAAATATTGCGTTTGTGGAATATGAGATAAGCCGCAAAATCCACCCGCTTTTCTCCATCTCGGAAGGCGGCCATTTTGCCACTTGCCGTCAACTGAAAGTGTCGTCACCCTTGCTCAGGGTTCAGATAATGACTGATCAAGGAAAGCGTGAAAATCAGATTTTTATGGTGGGGGAAAAGTGATTTTACGTGAAGGCCGTATCGTCTCGCCTGAGTTTCCACTGTGTAATTATTTTTCCTCAAATACAATAACACCGCTATTTTTAGAACTGGTTGGATTTGGTTTCATTCTTTTGAACAGTCTGTCGAGGTGCCGCTTGTGACACTTCCTGCTTGTTTTTTTTTGGGGTTGTTAAATAATGTGTGCGCCTCTTGTGTGTGTTTGTGGTGTGCACGTGGTGCTACTAACTCTGACCACAATTCGTGCACAATCAGTATCGCTCATAAACCGTCAATCCAAAATAAAACGACCCAATCAACCCCCCCTCCCCTTCCTAGTCATACGATTCTTCCAATGAACACTGTCATACTTTGTCCACCCCCATCCCTCTCACCTGCCCCGTTTTTGTTTTGTTTTGTTTTTTTTAAACAACCATCCAGGACAGGAAATTCTTCAAAGGATTCTTTTCCAAAGTAAGTTGCTGATTTATACCCAGTCCGAGTGCCTTTCACTTTTCTCTCTCTCACGTTTAACAAGCCACCCTTTTTGAAGTCCGGATCACGCACACGCGCACACTAAACACACAGATGCATGTGTCTGAGCAGGTGGGCGGGGCACGTTATTGTTTGGGTGTGAGTGGTGTTAACAACTTTTTACTCGTCAATAAGACAAAAGTGGAATAACGAGTGTGAACGAGCGTCTACTACACGCGTGTCACAGTCACGCGGTCCTAACCAACAGGGGTCACCCCAGCCCCGACCTTCTCGTTCCTCTCCTTCCGTTTGGCTTGAATGGCACAGCAACTTTGTGGATCAGCAGCTGTTTTTCTGTTTGACTGAATTGTTTCTTGTTTTTTTTTCTTCTTCTTCTTCTTTTTTAAACTACGCAGGCGGGGAAGAAGGCAGTGCGCGCCGTGCTGTGGGTGTCGGCGGATGGTCTCCGTGTGGTCGACGACAAAACTAAGGTGAGAAAACTCACTGGGTGATGGGCCTAACCCATTGAATTGATTTTAGCGATGAATCCTTTAACAACTAATGCAAAATCATTTCAACGTTTTTCGAGACATGAGCGCGTGCCTTAGTTTTTACACGTTTATCGCTAGTCCTAGTTGGAGATTACCACAAAGCAAAGAGCAACAATCACATGACTTTACCATAGGAATTTCTGTTTAGCTTCATGCTAACAAACATTGCGAATGCTGACAGGCAAAGGATATTTAAACACAAATCGTGGCGCAGCACACACATACAGATAATATAATATAGGCATTTATTATTTTCCTCTGTGAAAATACTGTGGCTTAATGAGGAGCTCTTATTGTCTGCATGTACAGTATGTCCTTATGTCTGAAATATATTGCGCCTAAGTGGATTAGGCACTGACCACAAGGAGCAGTAACACAATGTCCATTGAATTGAAGCAAAAAATAAAAAATAAAGACAAACTATTGCTTTACATTCTATTTGTCATTACTGTGTAAAATTGTAGAGTGTTGTTTTTAACGCAGTACAAATATTTCTGTTTTTGCCATTTCCATTCATTTAAATGCAGAAAGATGACTTGAGATGCAATTGATTTGAGTTTTGAGTGTGGTCACGCAGCGAATTAAACTTGGATCTCAAGTCACCACTGTATTTGCTTTCTTAACGTGCACGTAAAGCCTCGCGTAATCCGCAGTTGAGTAAATAAATGTCCAGGCCATTACTTATGGAAATCGGCTCTGCACTATAGTCGGTGTGCATGCAGGAACAGGAGCATATTATTCACATAAGGTTAGACTGACATCTGCTGGAAAATGGTGAAACTACTTCCTACTACCTAATGAAGAATGATTATTTTTCAGCTATAAAAGTAACTAATAAAAAGCAAATAGAAAAAGTAGATAGCAAACTATGAAAATGACAATAATATATTATCTTTTATCATCTAATAATAAAGAAAAATATCAATACTGCATAGATGAAATATAAAATAATATTGCAAGTCATATGGTATAACAACATTCAACATTTATTTTATTTCAGTTGCAATCAATTGCATATAGCGTGTAAATTACAGGGATTTAGGAATTTGTCTCTGACAAAGATATTGACCGAAAAGTGTTTTGAGTTTATTTTGACTTGAGTTGAGTTCAGTCGGGGCGGGGAAGATGTATGATAGAGTTTTAAATTTTTTATTTTTGTAAGTATAACTGGAAAAAAAAACCAGCAATTATTATTATGAAATCTTTTTCATCTGATGATAGAGCTGACTTCTTTTCCATAGGACCTGATCCTCGACCAGACGATCGAAAAAGTGTCATTCTGCGCGCCGGACCGGAACTTTGAGAGAGCATTTTCGTACATCTGCCGGGATGGGACGACGCGCCGCTGGATCTGCCATTGCTTCATGGCCGTCAAAGACTCGGTGAGAATGCCGCACGAGGAGGAAAAAGTGAACAATTGGCATAAATATGACCACGCAATGCCGTGCATGTAGGGAGAGCGGCTCAGTCACGCCGTGGGCTGCGCCTTCGCCGCCTGCCTGGAGCGCAAGCAGAAGCGGGAGAAGGAGTGCGGCGTCACGGCCACATTTGACGCCAACCGGACCACCTTCACCCGCGAAGGCTCCTTCCGGGTCACCACGGCCACGGAGGCGGCCGAGCGGGAGGAAGTCATGAGGCAGCTGCATGACGCTAAAAAAGGTGCGTGTCTAGAAACTCACACACTTCCTGGGATTGTTTGGGTGCGGAAGTCGCTCTTCTAAGGGAGTATTCCATTTTAAGCGCTCATGTGATCGCATCGCTAACTCAGTGATGATTTTCCAGGAACACACTTTTTTTCTTTTGGCGACTGGAGGGCATTTTCTGTTTACTAAGAGGGGGTGGTAGCGTTTGCTGGAAGGGAAACATTACTTAAAAGCAAAAGTTACCATATATAACGGCAGCCGTGTTTAGTTAGTGAACTTTAAAATGTGGGATGCGTCTATTAGAGGGAGGCTTTAGTTGTACGTGTTCAGAATGATATAAAACATTACCAGTATAGCGCATTATAATTATTTTTCGTGTTTTTTTAACTTTTTTTTTTTACCGTTGTATTTATTTATTTTTGCTGTTTTTCATTGTTAATTTAATAAAACATTATATATTAGTTGTTTATTAATTTTGTGTTTCTATATTTTTGTATTTTTATTTAATTTTATGTATGTATTTATTTATTATTTATTTATTTTGTATGCTTTTCAATTTTATGCCTTATTTTTTATCTTGTATTTGTTTTATCTTGTATTTATAGATTTTGTTTTGCTTTTTTATTTTATCATTTTAATCATTTATTTTTGCTGTTTTAGTAATTATATTAGCATTTTTATAGTTTTTTGTTTTATTTGGACCTGCAAATAAATCTATGTTATGTGTATTTCTGTACATAGCTGCAAATAATGGCTGAAAAACATGAATGGCAAAAGACATATTTTTGTGAAACACGTTGTCATTGTCCAAATATTGCCGTCATTACGCCATAATGACACAATAATATTTAAGCCACACAATTGAGGACAATTATCATATTAACTCCCCAAAACGTATAAATATGTTCCATTTTAAACATTACCATGCTCCCAAAGACGTATTTGTACTTTATTTTTTATTTTTTTATGCTGTAGCATACAGAAGGCTTTGATGCAGCCTCTGAACTGAAGAGAATTCATGAAACAATGGTAGTTATTACAAAAACGGCCAACAGGTGGCAGCAGAGTATAAGAATTCAGCCAGGGCTAAGTTTCCCCCACTGTTTGAAACAGATTTGTGAATAATGATGAAACTTAGCGATTTTCTAATGCCAATTGCTGCAAAACGGAAACAGATAGAAATATACTTTTTTTTTTCTTGATGAAAGAAGAGACTTTAATCTTTCTTGTGCTTGCCAATGTTTTTATAGCAATAGAACACAATATTCTGTGGGCCTTGCGAAATTGGTCAAAATTCAGTAAAACAGCTTGGAGCGAAGGGGGTTGCTTCAGTGAAAATGGCTGGGACTGAATGAGTTAAGCATCCAGAAAGTATTCACAACACACTTCTAAATATCACCCCACCTGTGATGAGAAAATGAAAAGGGGAATGGGTGAAACTGTCCAAAGAGAGGTCTGACAAGCTTGTATTATCACAAGCAAAGAACTGAGGCTGTAATTACTGTTGTCAACTCATGAAATGAAATGACCAGTCAAAAATCATCCATGTTGTTCCCCCGACAGCCGAGAGCGACGCAAAGGTGGCGATGAACTCGTCCGGCGGCGGTGTGATCAACGTCTCCGCCATTCAGTCGGGGAGCTCGCCGTCGCCCTCGTCCTCGCCGCCCCTCTCGCTGGGCACCCTGGGCCCGCAGGCCATACCCCGCCGGCACGCCCCCGCCGAGGCGCTGGCCAGGCAGGGCTCCTTCCGCGGCTTCCCGGCCCTCAGCCAGAAGACGTCGCCCTTCAAGCGCCAGCTGTCGCTGCGTATGAACGAGCTCCCCTCCACTGTGCAGCGCAAGTCGGACTTCCCCATCAGGAATGCAGGTGAGACGGAGCGCTGAGGCTAATCACGTGGACGCAAGTTGCACATGCACGCACTTGACTGTTATTCTAATCTAATCGGCGTTTCTTCTCCCCACCCGTGCGCAGTGCCCGAGGCGGAAGGAGAGAACGACAGCATCAGCTCGCTATGTAGTCAGATTACCACGACGTTCAGCGGACCCCCAGAGGATCCCTTCTCCTCGGCGCCCATGCCCAAAGCGCTCGCCTCGCCGCAGTCGCCAGTAGCGCCAGGTAACAATCGTCGCACTTACCAGTATTTCCCCCCCATAGTGCTCAAAGAAATGCATCAGATTTGCACAGTCTAAGCAAGGCAAAAAGCACAAAAAAATAACAGCTTTTGCAAACAAAAGACCATAAGACATTCAAAGGCAAAACAAAGAGAACAAAAGAGCAGCCTGCTAAAGAAAGAACGTACATTGACGACATTTAAATATATTCACAAACAAAAGATTTAAAAACATAGAAAAGCAAAGAAATGAAAAAATAGCTTTCTACAATTACTAAAAGACCGTACAGTGAAAATATATATATTTTTTAATCAACTGAAGACCATAATCAAAGTTCAGGAAAAAAGCGTAGATTTAAATCAGGATTTAGAGTAGTCTGTGGAGAGTCAAATGAGTACTTAGTCTAGATATTGCACACACAAAAATAAGTAGACACACATATTAAACTCATAAATTAGAAGAAAAATACATAAATATTAGAAAAACTATGAACATAATATGGCAAAAAGTAAGACATTGAGGGAAAAAAATCCTAAAATATTACTGCAAAAAAATAAGAAAATTAAGCAAAATATTTCAACATTTTAAATATGCAAATAAAAGAGAATGACAACATCAGCTCGACCTGCACTCCTATTATGAATATAAAAATGAAAACATTGGTGAAAGAGATATTAGAATAAAAATACAAACAGATTTGAAATAAATTATAAAGATATAAAAAAGATACAGATTAGACACAAATTAAATATTAAAAAAAATTAAATAGTAAAAAAAATAGATGAAAAATACACAAATAATATAAGCATTAGAAAATACAAAATAGACTAAAACTATTACATGAAAAAATACATAAATATAGATGTAAAATACAAAGATATTAGATAAGAAATACTCATATTTTAGGGGGCAATAGACATTTAGATCAAAATGACAAATATGAAAACTATTTTATAATATTTTTAAATTTAATTTAATATTTATTTATATTTTTAAATATTGAACAAAAAATATTTTAAAGTGATGCAAATCAAATTACAAAAATATTAAATGAAAATACACAGATATTAGACAAACATTACACTAAAAAATAGAAATTGCCCCCCCCCCCCCTCAAAACTATTAAAAATACAAATACTAGAAAAATTACAGAACTATAGAAGTAAAATGCCAAAAAACTAAATGTCAGATAAAATATCTGCATGAGCTGGGCTTTCTTCTGCTCTGTTTGGTAGCATCGTAACATGCATCTGACGTCTTCGTTTTGCGACTTGTTCTCCTAGCGTTAAAGCGTTTCCTCCTGATCTGTTACACGCATGTTTCACATTTTGGACACTTAGTGTATGTGCTTGTTTCTTCTACACTTCATTGAAATGTTCCCCCTTGCATGTCTAACATTGAACCATCCTTCTCTTCCTCCCCATTCGTCCTCTTGCTCTTCGGCTGTAGTCGACGGCTCTGCTGCCGCTGCTGCCGCTGCTACCGCTTCCTTTTCCGCTCCTCATCATCATCATCATCATCATCATCTTCCTCATGCCCCCCTTCCTACCGCTGCCGCTGTTAATCCACCAGCTCCAAGCTCAGCAGCGTTGGCCCCTGCTCTGCCTGCTCGAGACACTAACCCCTGGGCCAAGACCCCCACTGGGGTCCCAGCCCCTGCGGCGGCGGGTAAGATGACCAAAAAAAAAAAAAGGGGGAAAAAAGCATGTGTTAAACAGTGGGGGTGATTTGGTGTAGCTATCATTTACTATTGATAATTCCATTGATTACGCAATTACACTTGACCAAAATTAAAAATGAATAAATAAATGACTAAAAGTGAAAATAAAAATGAATATAAAAAATATATTTAAGAAAATAAATACAACAAAATAATTATAAATGGAAATAAAAATAACAAAAAATATATACATACATAAATAAAGGTAAAATTAAATACAGAAATAAAAATGAGATTCAAATTTTTTTACATAAATGTCAAAATAAATATAAAAATACAATTAAATATCAATCAATAAATAAAAACGCTCTGCTCACATTTATTTCATGCTGCAGACGCTCTGCCAGGATGAAATGTTATTCAAATGAGGGGGCGGTCCTAAGCGTGTCTTAGGTTGGACTCCGCCGTTGCAGACTGCCTTTCATTGGTCGAGTGAGCGGGTCGGCGAACAAGGAAATCTCGCCAGCTTGCATTGGAGAACTCCAGCAATGGACGACTATCTTATCCACCGTCACCACAACTTGAGTTGCTCGACAACAAGTTGTGGTGACAGTGCAGAGCAGAGCGTTTTTATTGATTGATTGATATTTAATTGTATTTTTGTATTTATTTTGACATATATTTTTATATTTATTTCAATTTTTTTAATCTAGTTTTTTATTTATTTTTATTGTTGTTTTTATTTCCATTTATATATATTTTTTTGTATTTAATGTTTGAATTGTATTTTTTAGATCCATTTTACTTTTTACTTTGTCATTTATTTATTTTTAACTTTGGCAGTTTTGTTCTTCCATATGAACTATCCCCTTACACGCAACCACCCCCATTCCACATTGTACCGTTAACACAGAACCGTGACAGCGTAAAAGTCGCAAATGTGTATTAATTTTTTTGATCCAAACAGGAGGCGATTGGTCGTCGCCCACGCCCGTCATTATCGTCCCGCCGACGTCATCTCCGGTTTTGCCCTCGCACAAGCGCACCCCATCTGAAGCGGAAAAATGGCTAGAGGAGGTTTCCAAGTCTGTCCGGGCTCCTCCACCCAAACCCATCCTGGCGGCGGCCCCCCTGACCGCCCCGCCGTTCGCCGCCCCCGTGGCACCCTTACCCCCGGTGGCGTACGCACCCCTGCTGCCGCCGCGCCAGACTGCTTTCCACCCCATGTCCAACGGTTTGTCCTTCCCGCAGCCCAGCGTGCCCGTGGTGGGCATCACCCCCTCGCAGATGGTGGCCAACGTCTTCGGCTCGGCCGCGCAACCCCAGCCCTTTCCCGTAGCGGCCCCGGGTGTCGTCGCCCCGGCCCCCTTCATCAAGCCGCCTCCCCAATCGCCCGCCGCCGCCAGCCCCGCCCGCGCGCACCCTCCCAACGGCGGCGGGAGCTTAAACGGGGCGAACAATTGGGCTTCTCCGCCCCACCCGCCCGCCACCTCTTCACCCGCTTGTGCTGCCCCGCAGCAGCCACAGGAAGATGCCTTCGAGGCCCAGTGGGCGGCGCTGGAGGGGCGCTCGCATCAGCGCACGACGCCATCGCCCACCAACCCCTTCTCCACTGAGCTGCACAAGACTTTTGAGATCCAGCTCTGATGACTGTGCCTGAAGAAGATGGAGAGAGGGATGGTCTCCATTTTGAGGGGGGTTGTGGGGTGGGGGTGGTGGGAAAACCGGTGGTGTCATAGAGACCCCCCCCCCTCAAAAAAAAAACATGCTGCTGTTCTTTATGAGCCTCATCAGCATTCTCTGTGCTCGTTTGATCGTCCTGTGGAATTCCACTATTACTACCACCACCACCCCTGTAAGCCGCTTCTTAGCTGTTCAACTCTCAACCCCCATTATGCCCACCAGCCTCAACTAACTGGAAGAATAAAACAAGACAATGCCAAAATTTTTATTTTTTATGCATTAAGTATATTTTCAATAGCTATGGATTCCATCTTGCCAAAGGCACAGGATCGAGATATATCTATATGTATTAGGGGTGTGCATCTCCAATAAAAGACGATTTGGTTCAAATTGGTTTGATATGGTACTGCTGAGCTCGAGAGGGTGTGATGCAATGAGTGTTTTATCATTTTACAATATGAATGAACTTGTCTGTAGGTTATTGTAAACGTGGCATTTCCTTCAGAGGTGTATCTCAAATTAAAGACAATTTGATTGGGATCTCGCTGGATTTTCAAGTGGAACGATTCGGTTTGATTCCATGCACTCACATCTTTTTGATCAAAACCATTGTTTTTTGTCGCACCCCTAATATATATATATATATATATAATATGTATATATGTAATATATGTTACTTATATTACATTTATGGTATATTATACATATGTATATTTTACCTAAATATATAAATATATCTATAAAGAATCTCACAGCAGTGCTAATTTTTAATGTAAAGAGATTTTGTGAAGGGACAGCTGCTTTATTTTTTTTTTTGCCTGTTTTTTAAATTGTATTTTTAGTCTTTGTGGTCGACTGTAAATAAGACATAATTCGTTGCAACAACAATCAATAAGGACCTAGCAACAACGAGCTTACTTTTTAATCATTTTGTTCACTTTTATTTTTATTTTGGGAGATATCGCCCATTTATCTACCTTAAAAAAAAAAGTAGTGGATTCCTCGTGTTTTGGTTTTGCACAAGCACTTGTAACATGAGATGATTTGACCTCCTCCATCGGCTCGCTACTAGAGTGACAGGGAGACGACGACAAACTGAAACAAATGCTTTCCATTTCTCGCTGTCTTCTGTTGGTTTGTTCCTCGCTGTTGTCATGTTTTTTTTTATTATTATTATTTTGAAATCAAAACCTGTGAATATAATCTTTTCTCTGATCTATTTTTCCATTTTGTAATTATTTCACGACTTTGTTCCACTCGTTTGGAGAAATTGAAGTTAAAAGGTTGAATAAATGATGGTGGTAAAGGAAAAACTGGGTGTCAGGGTGTTTTTGGTGGATTTTCGTCAGTGTTGAATATGTAATTATGGTAAATTATTATTAATGTACTAGTGCTACAGGATCGGTGAGCACTCGAGTTGAGTTCTCTAAATGGTGCCAGCGTGAAAAAAATATTTTTCCTAAAAAAAGAAAAAAATACCGTAGTAGTTAGTCTGTCTATCGATGTGTTTTTAAGTCCTCCTGTCCTCTTGGTGGCGCCAACTGAACCCCCGTTCCGCGGTGCTTCACCACTAGCACCGATATAAATAGCACCCGGATGTGAACCGACAAGTTCATTTAAAACAACAACAAAGGTAAATGTACGTGTCTAGAGCAGGTGTATTATTATTTTTTTTAACACAACGCACCGAGGTAAGATTGTTTACGTTTATAAATGACGTGTTGTCTTAGTTTGTAGTGACACCGACCGCTGCGTTGGAAAAAAAAAAGCCAGCTAATTTGAGGCTACTTGGTTAGCTAGCGGCTAACACCTTACCAAATATGAGCGCAGTTTTTCCGAGTAAATTTGACGTTTAAAACTGCGTTCATCTGGTAAAATGAAAATGTGACTAAATTGTGCTCCTGTTTTAATAGTTTTTAGTCTCATAACCTCATCTCGATAGTTGTCTTGTGTGATTTTTCTCAAATATACAGATGGGTGCAAAAGTCAGTTTACCGTTTGATTGATGAAAAACAATAGCGTTTGAGCCACATTTACATTACAACAACATACAAATTTAATTAAATTTTACAAGTGTAATTATGTGCTTAAATGGCTGGTATGTCCAGTTCTTGCACTCAAACACACAGGTCTACAGTTGTTCATCAATTTACTTTCTTTCCTCTTTTCTATTTAAATCAGCAATTTTCACATTTACAGAGGAATCGTAACTCTTGAATTTGGAAATGTGTTTTTATTCTTTAGCTCCAGCATGAAACTTCTTGTCTCTCTTTAAATTGTATCCCTATATTTTTTGCAGGGAGATGCAGTGTGGCTCCACATTCCCAAAGCGTATCCAGCTGACAGTCCACTGACAAAGGACAGGTATGGTATGTTCAGTAAATTTCGTAGTACTGTAATCGAGACGTATTAAAACGGGAGATTGTTGTCACGTGTGGGACGCAGCCAGGACTTGACAGAATTGGACTTTTCCTTGAATTGTCTGAATATCTTTACTGTCCCTTTTTCTACCGTTAATGTATCCTTACCTATAACCTGTATAACACAATTGGGGGGGGGGGGGATTGAAGTGTGCACCAAGTTGCTGTTAAAAATTTACTTATCACATTAAAAAAACATCTCATTTGTTGTCGTTAAAACTTTCATATTAGGCAAGGCTTTGGCGTCATCTCGCGAAATCCTAGGGTGTTTTGGAAAGGGATTTAAAAAAACACACAAGCTGAATTCGTGGCTGTGCTTAATCTACATGCAACTTAAAAGTTGCATTTACTTCATTAAATTTATCATAGAAATAGTTGTCATGCTCAAGAAAGCCAATTGTGTTTTTAAGTTCAGACTCAACAGGTAGTGATGGCTCACCAAAGGCCACTCGTCGCCATCATCACGACGCTCCTCGGCGCCACCTTCGGCGGTCTTCTCGTGTGGCGAGCGTTTAGCACCAGAAAAAAGCGGCCACCTTCCATCCAGAGGGAAACGCCGCTTCCTGTCGCCGCAGAAGCCAACCGGTGCTCTCCACGTGAGGAGATTGAGCCGGCGGAGTATGAGAAGACACTGGCGGCCCCTCCTGTGTGCATCCCGTCCTCTGAGAAGCTACTGGCGGTGACGCCGGTGACGGTGAGCTCCCAGGAGGAATGGCAGCAGCTGTGGCCATCGATGCAGGAGGACCTGGCAGCGGTCCCGGTACTGGGACTCGACTGCGAATGGGTAAACGTCAGAGAATTTTAAGAAAAATCACATCAGACTCGGGGAATGATCAGTTGGCTTAATTAATTGATCAACTCTGAAATTTCTGTAATTCTCCATGAAAGCAGAGTTATCTTTGTGTTGAAGCAAAGGCAGGTAAATGAGCTCATAACCTGCAGGTTGAGGGGAAGCACCTGTGGCTAAAGCCAATATGTGGCAGTTTTTTTTACTTTCTGTACCTGAATTCTCCACCTCTGATTTTCTCTGCTGCCAATTTGAAATAATGGCCTATTTGGGGTGGAAATTTAAAGTTATTTTGTTTTGTTTTTTAAATATATACTCGAATAATCAACAAATTAATAATTGTTAGTTCCAGCCCTAATATCTAGCTACCTCAGTTGGGAAAAAAGAAGAAAAAAAAACTTCATATGGGGGGGTGGGGGTTCGAGGGGCACCGATTACTCAAGAGAAGTTATAATTTTGCAAAAACAAAATCCAAATTTTACAATGTTGTGTCACAAGAAAAATGTCAATACGAGTTGCTTTTTCTATAAACAAAGGGGAGAAAAGTGAGAGAACTTTTATTTTGAAGTGGAAGACAATTTTCTTTACAATACTCTGTTCTGTGCAGCCTCACTAGTCTAAACACAGTATTCTGATTAATTTAGTTTGTGGAATACGAGGTCGGCAGCATCCGTCCATCTCAGAGGGCGTCCATTTTGCCACTTGTCGACTGAAAATGACATCACTTTGCTCAGGTAACGTCCAAACACGGCTCAGCTTCAGCAAACAGGTGAGCTGTGATTGGTCATTACCCGAGCAACTGTGATGTCATTTTCAGTCGACAGCTAGTAGCAAAATGGCCGCCCCTGAGAGATATAAACAAGCACGTATTGCTGCCCAACTCATTCCATAAACGCAAGTTTAGACCAGAAATGCAGACCAGTCGTTCTTTACGCAGGTGTCGGCGAATGACCGCCCCCAGGTGGTCTCCCTGCTGCAGCTCGCGTCCTATTCGGGGTGTTGCGTGTTGGTACGGCTGCCGGCGTTCCGCGGCGCGCAGCTCCCACCCGAGCTGGTGGAAGTTCTGCGCGACCCGCACATCCTGAAGGCCGGCGTCGGTTGCCACGACGACGGCCAACGGCTGGCGCGCGACTACGGTCTGTCGCTCAAATGCACGGTGGACCTGCGCCACCTCGCTCTCCGACAAAAGTGAGTTTCCCGATATCGTTTGTCGCAGTTTTGCTTTTTCCGCTCAAGCATTTGCGGCTTTTTTCCTCAGAGAGGCGCCAGTGAGCAACGGGCTCGGCCTGAAGTCGCTGGCAGCTGACGTGTTGAACGTTTCGCTGGACAAGTCGCTGGAAGTGCGCTGTAGCGACTGGGAGGCGGATCAGCTGACGCCGCAGCAGGTTATGGCACACTATTTTTACCTCCGCCAAAGAATCCGGCTTTTTTGGGTCGAAAGAGTTTCATTTGAGACTCGCCACTTCAATTCTCATTAAAAGAAAAGAAAAAGATTTTGATTATTTTATTGCATAGTGTCCATAGATACTTTATTGATCTACAAGAAAATTCACAAATCTGTTCATGCCAATACATTTTTGTTTTTTAGATGGCATACGCCGCCAAGGACGCCCAAGTGTCCGTCGCCCTCTTCTTCCACCTGCTTGGCGTCGGCCCCGAAGCCCACCCCACTTCTGCCAACGGGCTTTCCTACGCCACGTTGGCTGCCCGCTGCCAGGGCTCGGTGGACGTGCCTTTCGGGGGCCGGTGGGCCAACAAGGCGGACGAGCGCGCAGAGAGGACGAGGCGAATTTGCGGGCCCCTGAAGGGAATGTCCTCGAGCCCCGGGAGCCCCGAGTCTGGAGATCAACAAGTCCCAGACCCCAGGAAGAACAACAAAAGGAAGCCACTGGGCGTGGGCTACTCGCCAAGGTGGGCTGGAGTCCAGTCAGGCCGCTTTCGGCTTTTGCGCGAATCAACCTTTTCGCCAAGTGTTTGTCCCACCGAAGCAGCCTTTTCGATTTTCTGTCCAACATTATGAAGAGGTCTATTAGAGTGAACTGAAACGTTTCCTGTCGTGTGTCAGGAAGTCTCCGCTGTACGACAACTGCTACCTGCACGCTCCCGACGGTCAGCCGCTTTGCACATGCGACAAGAAGAAGGCCAAATGGTACCTGGACAAAGGAATCGGAGGTGCGCTGTTCATGACGAGGTGTAAACACTCTCACTTCGAGTCGTGTTCTTTTTGCCACGTCACTGTTTGATGTACGGTTCGTTATTTGGAAATTTTTTAGGCAGGGGTGTTGTTTTTAATGCAATTGTGGTTTAACTCCATGGCGCTGCATCAGAAATGGTTGAAAGTTGCGCCGAAATCAGTCAAAGAGGGAGGAGCTGTAAATTTCCTGTTTCCCGACTGACCAGGAATCCCCGTGTGTGAAATGCAAATGGGGGTCCAAAATGCATTACAAGCCTAAAGTACAATAATTGGGGATAGACCGATAATCGGCCAGGCTGATTATCGGTGCCAGTATTTGGCATTTTGACATATGTCGGCCTTTTTACGCAGGTCGATTTAAAGCTGGCATCTCACTGAGATGAACCCTGACGAAAACCCCAAATTAGCTACATTTGCATGCATTTGTCCTTCAGTGAGATACAGGGAACTTTTTTTTATGGATTTATTTAAATTTACACTTTATAAAAAAAATGCTCCCTACAATTTATATTTAAAAAAAATGTAATTAATAAATTATGTTGAAATTTTGGAAAACTTTATTTATAGTCAAAAACTTCAGGGAACTATTTACTTGCTTAGTTTTTAATTTAGCTTAACACATGCTGAAGTTCCCTGCATTTTTTTTAAAATAATTTTTAAATCAAGCTGTCAGTTCTTTATATGTTTTAAAGGAAAATAAATAATGCATTTAAAACATTTTGACGCTAATATTTTCTCTTTTACTGCAAATAAATATCGGCTTGAAATATCGGTTACCGGTCTCTTTGACTAATAATTGGCCTTGAAAAAAACATATCAGTCTATCACTAACAATAATTTAATAAGTACCAATTCATTATTTGTTAGTTTTTATGCTCTTTCAACACTTCTCGAAGATATCACAAATGGCACCAAATGACTAGTAATTGTCCTCAAGAAAGTCCGTTGAAGTGATGCAATCTTGACTGAGACGAGCTTTGCACGTCAGGTAGTAGCCCGAGTTGTTTATTGAGAGTCTTGGAGGCGGGACAACTCCTGCGTGCAAGCAATTTTGTCCCGCAATGCCAGGAAAAAGGTGTGATTTTTATTTATTTTTTTGGGCACCCGACCTTGTGTCGCATTCCCGACCTTGTGGCGCTTGTGTTCCAGTACTCCAGAGCGAGGATCCGTTTGTGGTGAGGCTTCTGTTCGAGCCATCGGGACGTCCGGACTCCCAGCAGGATTATTACCTCACCGCCAAGCAGAACCGCTGCGTGGTCTGCGGCAGAGAAGACTCTTATATCAGGTTTGATTTTTACCATAAATGTTTTCCATAAAATTCAAAAGAAAAAATTTGAAGAGTTTTTTTGGTGACTAGTAATAAAAAGTGACCGTTCTGGGCTACAGTTAGGGTTTTAAGTGACTTTTTTCAAATTAGGCTTCCAAACTAGTGTTGGTGTTTTATGAATAGGGTTTCAAGTAATTGTTTATTTGGGTTTTAAAATAGGCTTTTTAAGCGAGGGTGTGGCTTTAATGTGACTTTTTCCAAGTTAGCGTTTTAAGACCAGCATTGGGGTTGAAAACAGGGTTTGAAGCCAGCGTTATGTTTTCATCCCAGTTTGAGGGTTTACAAAGAGTGTTTCAACCCAGAGTTAAGGTTTCAAACCAGTATCAATATTTAAAATAGGGCTTTTAAGACAGTTGGGGTTTTCAAGCAAGTATTTGGGTTTTAAAATGGCGTTCGTAGATGTTGAGCGAGATTAGTTTGAAAGAATGACTCTGCATCCCCGTACCGTCCTCAGGAAGAACATCGTCCCTCACGAGTACCGGCGGCACTTCCCCAGCGAGATGAAGGATCACAACTCCCACGACATCCTGCTGCTGTGCACCTGCTGCCACGCCGCCTCCAACGTGCACGACGCCTCCCTCAAGCAGCGGCTGGCCGAAGACTTTGCCGCCCCGCAGGGCTGCGAGGTGAGCGTGCGGCCCACGGAGGACACGGACCGGCGCCGGGTGCGCTCGGCGGCCCGTGCCCTTCTCACCGCCGGCGGCGGGCTGCCCTGGTGGCGCCGGGTCGAGCTGCAGGCGCTCATCAGGAGCTTCCTGGACGTGACCGAAGAGCGAGAGCTGACGGAGGACGAACTTCGCCGCGCCGCCTCTTTGGAGACCAGGTAGGTGGACCGCGCCCTTCACACTCGCTGCATATTGAGGTCATTGGGTTAAAGCAGGTGTTACTATTTCAAGCCAGGGTTCGAGTGTCAAGCCTTGGTTTGGGTTTCAAATTTCACTTCAAGACTTGATTATGGTTGCGAGTTCAAAGCAATGATTAGGGTTTCAAACCTTTGTGTTTCACAGCCCAGGTTAGGGTTTTGAAATTTGTGTTTCAACCCAATCCTGGGTTCGATTTGGGTTTGAAATTAGGACCCCAAGCTTAGGTGACGGTTTCAGCACATGATTAAATTATTGAATTAGGATTCCAAGCTTGATTAGGATTTTTAGCAAAGATTAAGGTTTCAAGCCTGGGGTCGTGTTCCAAATTTAGGGTTTGAAGACACGGTTAAGGTTTCAAATCCATGATTGGGTTAGTTTAAATGGGGGTTAGAGTTTAAATTTAGAGTTTAAGCAAAGATTAGGGTCTCGAAGACACAGTTTGGGTTTCAAGATATGATTAAGGTTTGAAATTAAATTTTCAAGCCTGTGTTAGGGTTTTGAACTGTGTTTCAAACCAGGGCTAGGGTTCCAGGATATGGGTTTCAATTCTGGGTTAAGTTTTCAAATTTGGGTTTTAAAACATGGTTCATATTTCAAATCAGGCTCCCAATCTTAAATTAGAGTTGCATTCTGGTTAGTTTAAATTTGTTGAGTTTGAAGCCAGGGTTAGGGTTTTAATTTAGAGTTTGAAGCAAAGATTAAGATTTCAAGCCACATTTAGGGTTTCAAAATAGCTTGGTTTTCAAGACATGATTTAGGTTTCCAAACCTGGGTTACAGTTTGAAATTATTGTTTATTATTAGGGTTTCAGACATGGTTAAATTAGATTCAAATTAGGGTTCCAAACCTTGATTTGTTTCCATTTCGGGTTTAAAAAGCAGGGTTTAGGGTTCCAATTGAAGCTTTTGAGCAAAGATATCCTAATCATCAATCAAGTCTAGGGTTAAATTTTCAGACCAGGTTTTATGTCAAATGTTCCGTTTTTAAGATTTCAACGTAGGGTTTTAAAGCCAGGGTTTGTTTCTTTGAAGAAATCAAAGTTGCGACTCTCTCCTCAGGATTTCAAACGAGGCGTACATGTGCCACGGCCTGAAGGTCGTGCGCGCCTACGCCGAGCGAGGCCCGCATGGTCTGATGGAACTGGAGCGGCGCTGGAGGCAGCACTTCCTGTCCACCATGCGCCCCAAACACCTGCCGCCGCTCTGGTGCGTCCGGCACAAGCACAACAAGCTGCTGCGCAAGTACAGCGAAGACCTGCCCGTCAAAGGCGACTAAAAGTTGGTCACCGAGCTTTGCAATCAACACCCGTGGTAGGATTTTGCTTTTTTAAAAAAAAAAAAAAAAAAAAAAAACAGATAGAAGTGACACATTTGTGAAATTTACAGAGATTTTTTTTAAAACTAGACACGCAGCTGCCTGCTCTTAATCCTTACACATTGCAGGTTAGCAGCTAACGCTAATGAGGCTCATCCTTAACGTTTCTGGTCGCTCTCGCCCTCTTCATTTTTTTTTTTCTCTCTATTGTCAGCCTCGCTCAATAGCTCAAGTTTGTGCTCTTTTGAAAATGTCATCTTTTTTTGATCCCCTTGAATTTTTCTGAAGATGAGATTTTGACCGGCGTTCAGTGGCGACGAGAGCGACGCTAATGCTAAATGCTTACGTTTCTTCTTGCTCCTCCCTGCTGTTTTTCCCGCTCGACTATTGACCTTTTCAGTCAATAGATTCAGTGAACATTTCATCTTTTTGGATCCCCTTTAATTTATTTCAAGTTGAGACCCTAACGGAACCCAAGTCATTTTGTTGTGCCTTCTGCCCACTTCCCTCAACTATTGTCCTTTCAGTCAATAGATCAATTTCCACTCTTGAAAATATGTGAGCTTCTTGGATCCCCTTTAATTTATTTTCAAACTTGAGTTTTTGGCACGCGCTCGCACTGGGGGCTTAGCAACGGTAATGCTAAGTCCTTAGTCCAGACTATTGGCCATTTCAGTCAATAGATCATGTCGTACGCTTTAAAAGCTTTTTTTATTTTTATTTTTTATTATTCCCTTTTTATTTATTTCAAGATGAGATTTTGAGCATCTTAATCGGGGGCGGGGGGGGGGGGGGAGCGACGCTAACAGCTAGCCCGTGCGTAAAAATGCTCCCTTTCCCAGGAGCGGGACGCCTTTCCGAGGTCCATGTTCTAGTGGGTCTCCTAGTCCCGATTATAGCCCAAACGCACCGCTAGCCCGTTGAGCGTGATTTAAAGACGACTCTCCGAAGCGGACAGAAAATGTTGTCTTTGTAAATGTGAATGAAATACTGTTAATAAAGTTTGTAATGAAATTGAAACACAAAAGGACAAGATGCCACATTCACTTTGTTTTTATTCTTTCGTACAAAATCACAGTTTTCATAAATAGTCTGTAAAAGCGGTAAAAAAAAAAGAAAAGTGGTTATGAATCGCTTGAGACGATCACATTTTTAATCGTTTACAATCCAAGCTATGCTGGGTTAAGGCCTCTAGATTTTGGCATGAGGAACGATCCGTCCCTGGAAATGTGTCCCAGGGGACGACTGGACAGATCGTTTCGGCGTCGGACACTACGGACGACTGCAACAGTGGCGCACGAGGCGGCTCGTTCCAGAAGGGCTTGCATTCCACCGATGCCATTTTATTTTTACAAAAGTGGCGGCGGCAAGGAGTGAAAAGTCACTCTGACATCTTTTTTTTTTGTTTGTTTTTGTAAAACTGCATTCCCACGAAAACCTCCGTCAGAAACCCCGGATGACGTTTCTGCCCAAGGTTTTGCATGCTAAAGTACTGCATATCCTGACTGGGACCATTTTAAAAAGTGAACATGTGGGAAGTCACAGAGGGTCCTGAAGGGGTTTTAGTCCAAGTCTCACACACAGACAACTTGAGAGTTTTTTCAGTCACTTTTTGGGGGGGGGGGGGGGGTGTACGTACGTTTTATGGGAGGGAAAAAAAGATTGTCACGTTAACAAAAGCTCCCAAGTGGCCAACAGAAACGGAGGGATTTGGTTCCTGGTCTTAAAGTCCTTCAAGTGGAAGTCAACCTTAAACATTTATAGACAATAATATGTTATATGTGACCTCACTAGTCTTTTTTTATCCATCTCAGCGGGCGGCCATTTTGCCGCTTGCTGTCGACTGAAGATGACATCACAGTTGCTCAGGTAACGACCAATCACAGCTTACCTGTTTTCTGAAGCTGAGCTGTGATTGGTTGTTACCCGAGCAACTGTGATGTCATCTTCACTCGACAGCAAGCGGCAAAATGGCTGCCTTGCGATATTGATTAAAGAAATAACTGCTGGATTTTGCTGCTTAGAACAGATTAGTATCCAAAAATATATTTTTGAGTTGACTTCTGAGTCTAATTGCAGTTCCCAATTACTAACCCACATAAAGCTTGCATGAAACTCGGTCTAGGTCTCAAAGCAAATGCCGGAGTCTTAAACCAAGTCCAGTGCAGTCGCTCGCAAATCTTAAGTCATTTAGATCGATTCTCGTGTGAATCTTTTGGTCCAAGTCCTGCGGAGTTCTGAAGGGTTTCGTTCAGTTCTCGCATAGAGTCACTACAAGTTCCAAGCTACTAAATGATGTGAAACTTGCATGAAACGTGGTCCAAATCTCAAGCAAATAGTCTTTCAGTCTCAAACGTCTCTTGGTTCAACTCTTCCACAAGTTTGCAAATTGGACGTTTCACTTCTTTTGGTCCAAGTCTCGGGTTAAGTAGTCCTTTTTTGTTTGGTCCTGGCCTTAAGCAAGTTGTAAATACAATATTTAAATGTGTAGGTTTCTTTAGAGTCCAGCACCGATTACACATCAGTTGATCTCATGAAAGTTTGACGCGAGTCTCAAATCTTTTGGTCCAAGTGTCATTCAAGTCTTGAGTCACTTTGTAAGATTCGTGATTCCCAAAGTTGCAAGCCAAGTCTAAATTAATTGGATCGAGTCTCACATCTTTTCTCAAAGGAGTCCTAGTTTAGTCCATGTTTTTTTGTTTTTTTTTATGCCAATTATGCCGCGTTCCCAAGTCATTTGGACATTTCATGCAAGTTCCACATCGTTTAGCCTCAAGCTAATTTGTTGTAAATAATTTAGTTTTCATTGGACTGTCATTTAAGTTCTGTGTCTTTAGTCACTTGGACCACGCAACTTAACCAAAGTACCAAATGAGTCGCAAAGTTGCTAGTAAGACCAAAGTCATTGAGATCAAGTCTCAAGAGAGGCCTGATTTTTTTTGGGGGGGGGGGGGGGGGCAGGTAACTCAGAGATACCACATCATTTGATCGAACTCTCATGCAAGTGTAAAGTCCTTCTGGTCCAAGTCTATAGTTCCCAGGTTACTTGTTCAAAACTGAAGCGACATCATCCCGCAACAAGCAAGATCCTCCTGTTCCTGTTCCTGTTCCTGTTCCTGTTCCTTTTCCTTCTCCTTCGTCCCGGAGACATTATTGCTTTTACAAAAACATCCGACATTGTTCTCGTCTCTTGCTCTGGGACAGAAGACTGGGAACTTTGTTTTTCACAGCTTGAGCTACGACGCGTCTGGTAGTGGTGCGGGTTTCCCGAAAGGACCCGAAAAGTTGCTGGTGTGTTTGTGGGGGGCCGGGGGGCCGGGGGCAACAAGTTCTTTGGAGTTAGTTTGACTTGAAACATTGGCACACATTATCAAAATAAATACCCTGGAAGCTTGGCACTGCTGGGAAAGGATTTGTTTAAAAAATAAATAAATACTACTACAGAAACCATAGAGCTATTCAAATAGACTTTTTTGTCAGCACAAAGCTACACCAAAATGTTGTATCTAACACCTAGCAACTATTAGTGCTTTTTCTTTGTCTTATTTCTTCATCTTTTTCCAAACAAGCAATCAAAATCAAGCCGTGTATCATCACACCTTCCATTTTCAATTGGCAATCCAAAGACAAACCCTAAAAACTTTTTTTGTATCGCGTAAGACATTTTCCAGAAAATGTCCTCCATATTTCTATTTTAGGCACGCAAAATGTGGGACTCCTCTTGAAGGATACATGAAAATTGCTTTCACTAACGTCCACACAATATACTAAAGTAGACGCCTGAAATAATAAATAAATACAGTAAAACATTTCATCTAGTCTTTTCTTCATATTTAGCTCCCTCCGTCATTGTATTTTTTACATTTGACACGATTTTCCGAAGGAGTGGAATTTTGTACAAGCTATTTCAGCGTCTTTCCTTCCTTGCACCGTTTTTTTTTAATATGCCAAATTAACAAACCAACCCCCCCCCCCCCCTTCACTGTCGATAGAGCCAGGTTGTTGTAATTGCCGATAGAAGCCAACAGATGGTGGCAAAGCCATGCTTATGCCTAAATATGTGCGTCTCAATTCGGTTCAAAATACTACTTAGACAAAAATGGTAAATAAGAGAGAATTGGTTCCCAAAATTATCTTCGGATGCTGAACCACAATTACAAAAATGCTGCGAACGAGATAACTTTTTTTTTTTTTACGAATGCGCCTTTCCAAACTTCCAGGTCACATAAACACTACATATTTGAATATAAATCAACTATATTTTTTACTCTTTGTATTTTTGATCCGAGCCCAAATTTTACACTGAAAAATTTAGAAATGTTCAATTTCAAGTCAAATAACAAAAATACTTTAAAAAAAATCACGTTTTCAGTTGCCACTTGAAAATGAAAAGAAAGAATGATACATGAATGAAAATCTTCCTAGCAACAGACAAAAGTCAAGCTTTTGGTTGGCTCAGCTGGGAGTTCTCGCAGAGCCTCACAGGTGACCCCCTAAGGCGCTGGTGACGGGCTGGTCCGGGGCCCTAGTGAGGGGGCCCGCCGACTGTCCCTGCAGCCGTTGGAGCTCCAGGATGCTGTCGATGGCGCTTTGCAGATGTTCACTGAGCATGCTGTCTTCCCGCAGAGAGCCGGGTGGCGGGCTAAGGGGCGGCGGCGGCGGCGGCGGGGCGTCCAGCCTGAGGCATTTCACCCTGGGGGTGTCCTGTGGATCTGGCGCTTGAAGGTTTTTCTTTTTGGATTCCGCTCCATTGGGGATCTTGTCATCGCGCCGAGTATGCCGCGACGCTCCGTTGGACAGCCGGCCCGCGCCGTCCCGCTCCACCGCCACCACCGCATCGTCGACGGAACTGTGCACCACCTTGCGAGAGCCGCACTCCTGCTTGATGGTAAGCCGGAGACCCCCCCGCGAGCTGGAGCGGTACGTCTTCAGTCCAGGCGGGCGGTCTGACTGTCTGGTCCAGACTGCGACCGAGGCCTGGGAGGACGGCGGTGGAGGCTGCGGGGTCCCCGAGGACGATGCTGATGAAGTCAAGGACATCAAGAAAGACTCTGAAATAATATGAGATGTTTGCCAACAGTATGTGAAAACGCAGTATTTTTGGGAGCTGATGTTTGCGTATTGCTAACCTGGGTCTCTGTGTGCCCGCCGCCTGTCTTCTGCCAGGGAAAAGCGTTCCGCCTGCAGGAAGAGACGCTCCAGCATCACCATCTCGGCGGACGGGCTCTCCTGCTGCGGGAAAGGGTTCCGTTTTTTTCCCACCAGGGCACACGCTAACAAATAATCCTCTTTTTCTTTTCGTTTACCCATGCTTCCTGGACCAGTAGCTGCCTGTATTTGTTTACCATGTCCTTGGTGCGCTGCAGCAGGAATCGTGACACCGTGCCGAACTCCTGGTCCACTACAGGAGGAACCACATCACAGTGACATTCGTGGGTGATACAGACCGAATCCTACTGCTAGAGCAAAAATGAAAGGTAAGTTATTTGACCTGACTTAAATTGGAAGTCAACCTTAAGCTTTTCTTGACAATGTTATATGTGACCTCACTAGTCTAAACAGGACCTTTAAAAAAAAAAAAAAAAATTGTATTACATTTGTGGAATATGAATTATGCAGCAAAATCCAGCCGTTTTTATCCATCTCACGGGCGGCCATTTTGACACTTACTGTCGATTGAACGTGACATCACAGTTGCTCGGGGCTCAGGCAACGACCAATCACAGCTCACGTGTTTTGTGAAGCTGAGCTGTGATTGGTTGATACCTGAGACATGAGCAACTGTGATCTAATTTTCACTCGACAGCAAGTGGCAAAATGGCCGCCTTCTGATATGGATAAAAAATTCATTTGAACTATTTCTATTAGTTTAACATTTTTTTCCACTTTTGTTAACAAGAGTATGAAAACCTAGAATTTTTTTTATTGTACATTTAGAATAGATATAAAATTTGTGATTAATCGGGAGTTAACTAGTGAAGTCATGCAATTAATCAAAATTAACATTTTAATCGCCTTTCTTTTTTAAAATCGTGTCAGGTGAATAAAATATTTCATTGTAATTAATCACATGACTTTAATAATTAACTCGCGATTAATCACAAATTTTATATCTGTTCTAAATGTACAATAAAAAAAATGTTTTAAGTTTTCATACTCTTATTAACAAAAGTAAAAAAAAAAAAAGTGGAAAACTAATAGAAATAGTTCAAATGAATTGTTGCCGTCAATGGCAGTGAATGAGTTAATAATTTCAATAGTTCGAAGCATACTGCAAATGTATTATCATTATAAGCGGAGGACTTTGGCGCCATCTTGTGGTATCGTAGAATGTGATCGAAAGAGAACAAAATGCAATCAGTTGAGCGTTTCAGCAAACAATCGATGGCAAAAAAAACATGAGTAGATCAATTAGCAAATTAGCAAAGGATTCCTCTCAATTCATCAACATGCACAAAAGCGTTGCCGGCCAACCTAAAGCTAAATCCTCCTGAGAGGGCGGGTGTCCGGCGCAGACGTGGTACGGCAACAGGCGGCGGGTGGCTTCTGTCAGGGTGCAGAAGGCCGGGCTGGTGCGCGGGTGCTGGACCGCCAGGTGGTCCGAGCAAAGCAGCTGCTGGAACCTGACGTGCAAAATCAAAACATCACTGGCAATTCGGGAATATTTAAGTTCAGTAAGATGTAGCTTCAGTTAGCCTTCATTTTTACATTTTTGTTTTTATTTTGTTAAATGGGAAATCAACCCCATTTTTCTTTTGACAATAATATGTTCTATTAGTAGAATATGAGTTAAGCAGCAAAATCCATCTCAGGGGGCGGCCATTTTGTCACTTGCTGTTTAGCGAAAATGACATCACAGTTTCTCATGTAACAACCAATCACAGCGTAGCTTCAGGAAACAGGTGAGCTCTGATTTGTTGTTTCCTGAGCAACTGTGATGTCATCTTCAATCAACAGCAAGTGGCAAAATGGCCGCCCCCTGAGATGGATTAAAACGTATGGATTGTGCTGCTTAACTCCTATTCCATAAATGTAATATTAATCCGAATGTCATGTTTATGCCAGTACAGTCACATGTAACATATTATTGTCAAGAAATGTTCAAGGTTGACTTCCGCTTGAATTCTTTATTTGTGTTCGTTTTTGTATCTATTATAAGTGCAGTACTTGTGAGGAGGGTCTATTTGGCCCACCTGTGATGTCGGCTTGCTGGTGTTAGGGTTTCCTCCTCCTCCTGCTGCAGCTCCGCGCCTGCCAGCTGTGTTGACAAAAGATGACCATTATGGGAGCAATATTAAAATGTCACGCCGTTTCCATTTTCCCACCTGCTGGCTTCCTGGCGCGGGGCCGCCCTCCTCGGGAGCCGGGAGCCCGCCCCGGTGGCGCTCCCGCGTGCTGGGAGAGGGCGTCCGGACGTCGGGAGTTAGTACGTCGCTCTCGACGACCAAGGCAGCTGTCGGTGCTGACACAAGTGTTGTTTTTATTTGTGTTACAAATGGCTGCCGTTGCCACACCCAGCCTTTTTAGACGGACTGAAAATGCATTCTCTCTTGGGTTGAAGTCTAGAAAATGGATGAATGTGACGAGAAGAGAAACTCACTGTTTTGTGTGTGCTGTCGGACAGGGGTGCCCACCCACCCTGCAGCTGAGGGGTCCGGCTGTTGTTGAGGCACTGGGATGCTGGGGGTCAAAGGGGGCTCAGAGGACGACGGGGCCTGGGAAGGCGACGAAAGCGAAAACGAAGCCTGCGAGCCCGGGAACTGATGTGAAACCCGGCACAGGACTTGCTGCCGTGGGGAAGAGCCCTCTAGTCCAGGAAGGAGGTTTGGATCGGGGAACGTGGCAGAGTCCTGGAGCGAAGGGGACGAGCCCAGCAGGGACGTGTCCTCCGAGTCGGAAGGGTCCGACGCGGTGGTCGCTGGTTGGCTTTCTTGCTCGTTGTCCACCGGCGGCGTGGGAGAGTCCGCAGGTGCCGACCCAACCAACAGGTCCGATGTGACGGGAGAGCCAAGTGCTTGCTGAGGTTAGATGACATTTGAATAATTATTTTTCATATTTATTACTCTTTTTCTTGTAAAATTATGACTTTTGTGACTGTTTCCACAAAAAAAGGACCATTTTCAGACAAAAGCATTCTTCTAAACTTTTTTCTTCTAAAATTACATAATTATGACTTACTGCTCATAAAACAACCAAAAATGTATTATCGTGAAATTCAACCTTTTACCAGCTAAACCAATTACAACTTAATGACTTTTATTCTTCTTAAATATTAAAAAAATAATAATTATAAAGAGTTTCGATCTGAGGTTCTGACCTGTTTTAGTTGTTGCATAAAGTCCTGGTTCTGACGAAGGGACCGGGCCACATCCTCCACCACTAGGGCCACTTTGGGGGCGGGAGGCGGTTCCGGTGGGGTCGACAGGACGGTCGCCACGGGCGGCGAGGGGGCAATGGGTTGCACCGACACCTGCTGCTTGCTCACCTGACCCAAGCGCTGCATGGGTGGGAAATTACAATTTGTAATATTACTTCATTCTCGTTGGTTAGTTTTTGTTTTTTCTCGTGCAATTAAATTTTTTAAAACCTTTTTGTCAAATACTGCCTTTCTCACTTTCACTTCCCACTTTATTCTGCTAAAATTCAAAAATGTTAATTTTATCCTTGTAATTCCCCCCAAATTCCCTTTTTTTTTTTTGTAAAACTACAACTTGTAAATTACTCTCATTCAACTTAAATTATATCCCCCATATAAGATTACAAACTAATATTACATCTTTTTTCATGTAAAATTCCTCAATTTTTCTTGTTTAAAAAAACAATATCTTAAAATGGTGGCCTTTCTCACATAAATATTATACATTTATTTTCATAAAATTCCCCAATTTTCTCTGCAAAAATTAAAACTCACATTTTTATCCTAGTAACTTATGTCTGTTTTCATGTAAAATTATGACTAATTTCTTTAGTCGTGTAAAATTCACAATTGGTAAATTACTTTTATCCACCTTAAATTACCCCCTGTAACTTATAGACTAATATTAAGTCATTATTAAGTTTTGTTTTTTTCCAAACTACAATAACTGCTTTACTCCCACCAAATTCCAACATGACCAAAGCGCTACAAGTTGTAAACCTCTGTGATTGGGTACGTCACCTGTGGATGGAAATCTTCCTCTGTGCCGCTCCTCTCCTCGGGAATACCTCCCTCAGGTAGAAGCACCACCGAGGTCGTCTGGAGGCCCAGCGGAGCGTCGGTGGCCGCCGCCTGCGCGGGTTGAGCCGCGAAAGGCAAACCCTGCACCACTGAGGGGGCGTTGACGTTGATCAAAGTGATGTGGTTTCCCAGAGCCGGTCCGTGCACCAGGGCGGCCCTCTGCCCCTGCCCGCCGTTTACGTAGCTCCCGGCGAGCTGCGCCGGCATCTGGAAGACGGTAGGCGAAAAGATGGTGGCCTGGCCGAGGGCGAGCTGCGCCGTGGTGGTGAACACGGGGCTGAAGTTGAGCTGTCTCTGGGGCACGGTTAGGAGCTGCGAGCCGTCCACGATCTGCCCGCTGAAGGGAGTCCCCCGCGGTCCTGGAGGGGCGGCGGTCAGTAGAGGTCCGGCAGCAGGCTGGGCGATGGTCACCTGGGACTGACCCGGCAGAAGGAACTGGTTTTGGCCTTGAAAGAGTCCCTGAGGTTGGAGCATGAAGGAGCCGCCCTGGTTGAGCAGCTGCAGGCTGACGGGTTTGGGGAGGGGCTCAGACGGCGCCGGAGCGGAAGGCTTCTGAGAAAGGAGAATATTTGGAGAGGCGGTCCCAGGGACGAGCGTGAGACCCGGAGACGGTTTTTGCCCTAATGGCTTTGGGCTAATCTGGACCAGTCTTGGTTGGATGCTGATGGGCAGCTTGGGCTGGATGGGGTGAGGGGCGCGCTGCAGGACGATCCCTGGGGCAGGGGTGAGGAGAGGTCGGGTGCTCGCGACTTTATTGACAATCATGCCGGAACTCTGAACCAAGGAAGTCTCCGATGAGGGGACGGGGAAAACATTCCCAGGTAGGAGCCCCATCAGCTGAGGAGGGGGGGCGGGTTTTAGAGAGGGGCACCCTGGCCCCACGGCCAGCAAGGAGGGTTGTGGCGGCTCCACGGCCGCCTGAGTGTCTCTGGGCAAGGTCGTCGCCCCAACCTTTGCTACAAACGGCACCGCGGGAGGCGTCAGGACGGGCGGGTAAAGCGAGTCCCCCGTTTGCGTGACGGTCTGCTCCGTGATGTCGGCCTCCTTCAGGCTCTGCTGCAGGATGTCGCAGCAGGCCACTTCCTCTTCCTCTTCCTCCTTCGCCGCCACCTGCAAAACCAACACTGATTAACCGCCAGGCCTTATTGCGTTTCATGACCATTTCAACTTCAGCCTGTTTCATGTTTTTCCTTCTTTTATTTTTCATTACTTTAATGCGAATGCATTTTTCTTCTGGCAATTATTTTGACATGCATCTACTTCCACATAATTCATCCGATTCACATCAGTCCAGTTTCAACATATTCCCAAAATTCACGCCTTGCAGGCTATTACCTTTCCCATTCCAAAAATGTACAGTTTTCCCAAAATTCCCCATTTTCGACCAAAAATTCCCCATTCATTCCCAATGGGACATTCAACACAACAGATTCACATTGTTTTCATTTAAAATTCAAAAGATTCAGCACATTTTAACTCACCTTGGTAACAATTTTCAACATGTCTATAATTTGTACATACCACCCAAAAAATTCTCCATTCATTTCCATTCCACGTCGTTTAATATCATTCCGTAGCATTCCAAATGCATCCCTATTTTCATTCAGAATCTCAGCATTCACACACATTTTTTTCCTGTAAATCGCAAATGTCTCGTTGGTGTAAAGTATTCCTTGGCTAATTCTTACCTCCTCCATCGACTGGCATCCGGGTGCAACCGGAGGCTCCCCTTGCGGCACCTCCCCCCGCTCGGGGTCGTCTGCGCCCTCCGGTGACGAGAGGAGGGCCTCCTCCAGGAAGGAGAGATCCACGCAGCCGGTCGGCGGCGTACTCGGGGAGCATCCGTCGTCCCCCAGCAGTGAGACGGGACTCTGGAGGCCGCAAAAAGACAGGAAGACAAATTCACACTCTGTACATAAGGTAGCGGTGGCTTCTTTTTTTTTTCTTCTTTTTTTTTTTTTTTTTTACCGTCAATCAATTCAGTGCCAAATGATTGTTAGAAATTCAAACACAAGCTTTATGTATCTGTGCCATCAGAGTTTGATTTTGAATTTCTTTAAAAAAAAAAAAAATAATTTAAGCCAACAAATTTCACCCCCAAAATGTTTTGCCCACCACTAAAAAAAATTGCACGTGGGTGGTACAGAGATGCTGTGATTTTTTGTTCCCATCAGTTTCAATTTGAGTTTAAGATGAATTTTTGACAATGAATTTATTTTATGGTAAGAAGGAAAAAAAAAAATTTACAAACATGAATGCAATTTTTTTTTAATATATAATAAAATAAACACCCAAATAAAGCACAGATATCTGAAAAAAATCCTCCAATTATTTGTACTTTGTCACCTGATCGACACTTACCGGGGCATCTGCGAAGAGGGACGTCTCCCCAGAGGAGGCGCTAATAAGCAGGTCTTCGGTCTGCAGCTGGCGGGAGGAAATGAGGAAACATTTTAGAGCTAAAATGGAAGCAAGATTTTCCTCTTTCTTTAGTCACCTCGGCCGTCCCATGAAGGAAGTCGTTCAGGGCTTGGGGGTCACTAGGACACAAAGGAGTCACAATTCCATCTGAGAACACGCACTTTTTATTGGCAACATCACATCTTTGCTGTTTGCTGTCACAAATTCATCTACGGCGATGCCATGAGGCGCACGTGGCCCAACTCGTGAGTTTTATTCCGAGATCTGAGCCATCATTTGGCCCTTTTATTTCCAATGTCCGTTGAATAGTAGCAAAAAAAAAAAATGTGTTGAATGGTTCTAATTGAAAATGCTTTGCATTCAATTTAATTGTTGTTCCTGCATGCTTATTACACAAACAACATTTTAGAGCGCCATTATCCTTTATCAAAAAGACAGAAGCACAAGGACTTTATTTAGTAGGAGTGTTTTGAGTTCAAAGCACAATCATGGCACAAATTAACTCATATACTCAAGTTCCCACTGGATTTCATACTAAGAGTAATTGATATTATTTTTATTTTATTTTTACCCGGAGCAATTACAACTTTATACAGTGCTGTGCTATTTTCTATCCCATTTTAGGACAAAAACTCACCACAAAACATCAAGAAGACAAGTCCCGTCTTCATCCTCCATGTCCACTGCAGAGGAAGATCCCGCATATTAAACACATGAACAGCAGGTCTGTGAAAATGTGTTCTTTCATTATGTGTGTGTAAATTAAGATATAACATAATTAAAAATAAAATGCCAGTAAATTGTATGTTTTTTAATCAGATATTTTTTATGCGTTTTCATGTTTTGCACATTTTTTTTAAAAGTATAACTTAAAAGAAGTTTAGATTTATTATATGATGAAATGTCACCACTAATGACTTTAAATTTCGTAATTGAAGATAAAAAAAAAAACAAAAGGTCAGTAAAATGTGCCTTTTAAATGATGTATATGTAAAAAATGCATTTTATGTTATTTATATAAAAACTTCTACAAAGAAATTCTAAATTTGTAATTTTTTGTTATTTAAAGGTGCATTGTGCCGTTTAAAAAGGTAATATTAAAGCTTTTTTCTACATTATGCATGTTCCACCAATGCCCAGATGAGTACAAAGAGCCCTGACTGTTTTAATGGGAGTGCACATATCTTCCCTTTATAGTAGAGTGTGCGGACCCTCACACTCCAGTTTCCTTGGGGAGGGCCGGAGTTTTTCTTACCTCATTTGAAGTCATGTCGCCGTTTGTCAACTGTGGCTGTTGCTTTAAGATCGTGCACGTGCTCTTACGCGCACCATAAACGAGCCTGACACATATGCTGCAGTTATGCTTTGGGCCAGAGGTGGCAGTCGCGAGTATAAAAAAAAAAAGTGACAAACTGCACAAAGATCCTTTAACTCAAATGGCTGTCTTTATATATATATATATATTATAAAATAAATAAAAAGCAAACCGGTCAGTAACTTCTTTATATTCTGACCATGAAAAAATATATATAATTACGTATATTAAAACATTGTTTGAATTCAACTCCACAAATTATGACTTGTTTTTATGATTCAAATGTTCTGACTGTCTATGACTTTATATTCAATGATGAGAAAGAAAACCAAGTAGCAACTGATTTTTTTAGGGTTTTTTCTTTTCTTTAAATGTTGTATATTAAAAAAAAAAACGTTTTAAATATTTGTAATCAAATAAAAAGTTCAACTTAAAATATTAGGACTAGTTAGTGTTCATGATCAAAATGTTCCAAATTCAATTATTTTGTATACGTAAATGTTTAAATGTACTTTTAAAAAAAAATAATAATTATTGTTAAATTGTACCCCAAAAATAAATAAAGTTCAACTTTTAAAAAAAAAAATATAAATCTGACTACCGTTTCGTTTCTATGAGAACGCCTGCCAGTGACGTCATCAGACAACATCGCTAAAAGTTAAGCCATTATCGTCATTATTAAAGTCCCCCGCTCCGCTCCGCGGGTTGGGGAGCCCCCTTGCCCCCCCACTGCACCTACTTCACTGGCGAGAGGCTCCATACAGAGCGGTCGGTCTGAGCGCTGGTGGCCGCCTCATGGGGAGTGCCGGCCGGGTTCGGTCATCTGAAGGAGTCGCTGGCTGCTGGAGGAGGGGGGGCGCTCCTGGCCGAGGAGGGTGCGAGGGATGCGGGGAGACGGCGGCTGCTGGAGCATGGCTGCTGCGGAGACTCTGGAAATACAACATAGTTCTTCAGTCAGTGTACCCCCATCGTTAAAATAAATAAATGGGGAGGGGGACGGGGGGGTTGTTTACCCCACCGACAACCGCATTAGTACATCACGCCCCCCATCCACCTTCTTCCCAAACCACCTCTCAAATAATATTTACAAGGAAAAAAATGTTATCAAATCATTTTTTTGTGGGGAGGGGGCGGGGTGGTGATGAGGATGTTGTGATGTGAGAAAAGGGGCTGATGCTGACAAAAGATGCGGCGCGTGGAAGCGTTGCGGCCCCCGCGGAGCTGCGAGACACGCACGCACGCTCGCTCGCACGCACGCACGCTCGCTCGCTCGCTCGTCGTCTTGTGATGAAGAAGCGAGTGAAAATGGGGAGGGGAAAAAAAGAGCAAAAAGGAGAAGACTCACCCCTTCTTTGTGCTTTATTGTCCTGTCAAGCGGGCCTCTGCGCCATCGATTCTCACTCGGGGCTCCTTTCAGATGCTAAACGCAGGAAGAGGGGGGGGGCGTGGAGTGAGTGTGAGAGAGGGGTGGGTGTGAGAAACAGACGGCAAGAGTCGATCGCACGACACAAAGGTGCAGGGAGAGAGAGGGGAGGGGAAAAAAAAAAAAAAAAAAACACGGATCCACCGTGAGCATTAGCGGGTGGCAAGGCGAAGGGCGGCCGCCTCTTGAGCGTCTTCAGTCGGATAACGCTGGAGGTGAGCCCCGCTCTTCAGCGACGAGCTCGATTCCATAACGACACTGAGTTTAAATGATGTTCGACCGCGAAACAACTTTAAAAAAACAACAACACAAAAACGTATTTACAATACTTTTCAACTTTATAAATCATCATAAATGACTTTTTTTTTCTCCATTAAAATTACAACTTCTCGTCCGAATGCTAATTTTTAACGTAAAATTCAAGCTGTTTCTTGTAAAACGACGTGTGACATGTTCTTTTTATTAAATTGCCGTGATTTTCAAAATTTAGAATATTTTTTAACTTGACTACAGTATTTTTTTTATTATTATCTTGTATAACTGCCATGTGAAAAGTGTCCAAAAGCGACTGAGTCAATACTGGGTTATTTTTACCCAACGTATTGGGTTGAGGATTTGACCCAGCACATATGTTCAAAATCGCAAGTAAATGTAAATCTTTATAATTTACAGTATTTTTTTGATTGTATCTTTTGCATGTACTCTTAAATGGGATGCTTGAATCATTGAGCCATTTTCAGCAGTTAAAATATTTTGTCCAGAAGAATTTTATAACTTCATTATTTTTCATGTACAATTAATACATTTAAAACTTTTTTTTTTTTTTGCCGTCGATTGAAGATGACATCACCTGTGCTGAGGACATAGTTAACGACCAATCACCTGTTTTCTGGGTTTGGTCAGAAAACTGAGCCATGATTGGTCGTTACCTACTTCTTCAGCACAGGTGATGCTATCTTCAGTTAACAGCAAATGTAAAAAAAAAAAAAAAAAAAAAAAGGTATTGTACATGAAAAATAATGTTATCAAATTGTTTTTTGGTCAATTAATTTTTTACTGCTGAAAATGGCTCATTGAATCAAGTATCCCTTTAAAACTGCCAGGTGTTAAAATCTACACTCTAAATACAGTTGGGTCAAAAGTAACCCAATTATGGATCAAAAATGGACTGATCCACTTTATGGGTCAATTTGACCCAACTTTTTGAGTTTGTTTTACCCAAGTAAAGGAGCTGACCAATATTTACAAGTTGTTTTACACTAAAAGACCCATTTATTAACTCTAAATTGGGTCAATTTGACCCAAGTATAGGATTGGTTCATTTTTGACCCATAGTTGGGTTATTTTTGACCCAACTGTTTTTAAGGTCCAAAAGGGACAGAGTCACTGCTGGATTATTTTTTACCCATGGCTATTGAGTTGAGGATTTGACCCAGCATGTTGGGTCAAGATTTGGATCAAACAAGGGGTAAAAATGGGCTATCAGTATTGTAGTTAACAAATACCAATTTGAAAATCACTGTTTTGTCAGGAAAAAAGCAACTTTCCCATGTCAGGGGTCGCCACAGCAAGTCATTTGTATGAGATTTTTGTCTTCAGCCACCTAAATCCAATCTTCAACCCAATCTGCTGGGTCCAGAAAATAACCCATTCATCGGTAATAGTAACCCAATCTGCTCAAAATCTACAGCTACGTAAATAAAATGGAGAAATGGTAACCTCTTAAAATTAAAAAAATATATATATTCTTCTTCTGATTCTTTTGCGGAAATAGAAAATGACTTATTTTGCGTCTAAACAAACCAATGTGAATGTATGACAGTCTTGTTCATAATGTAATTGAAATCTTTATTTTTAACGCAAACCTTAAAATACAAAATATGCCTTCGTTCAAGTGGGAAACAACAAAGTCAACAACGCACACTGGGGTACAGTATATGAAAAGAAGCGACAAGACGACGCGTGGCCCCCCCCCGACCCCCTTCAGTTGGCGGCCTGCTGGGCCTGGCGGCGCAGTAGCACGTAGATCTTCTCCTTGATCCAGTCCTTGTTGTTGGGCTGGTACGTCTGCGTGTCGGCGCGGTACCTGACCAACACAGTTCAGCGCGGTTTCATGTTATACGGGAGTCGGTAAAGTGCCTCTGATAAGCCCCGCAAAAATTTCAGACGCGTACCTTAAAATGTAAAGGAAGCGAGCTTTGAGTATTTGAACTAGAATTCTACCACGGACAAACACGAATAGGCAAATTTATGAATTGTGACCCTTTTGCCGTGCTTACACCAGACAGCTGAGATCCGCCAGGTCGTCGATGAAGTCAAAAAGCTGGCTGATGTCGTACGTGATGGACGGACTGTTGGGGTTCATCCTCTTCAGATGCTCCTCGTACATCTTGCACACACCTTTGATACAAGACAGATTTGAGTCTTTACTACCCGCTGCACACTTTAACACATTTGAGCTCATTAATACAACAATGATCACTTTACCTTCCATGCACTCGTTGACAGACTCGTAGTCAGCATATGTTCTTCCCTCGGGCCGCTTGGTAGGTTGCACCAGCAGGATGGTGTGAGACTATAGAAAGCATTGACCAAGTGTTAAGAAAAAAACAAATGTCATACACAGTTATACACTTGATTAAAAAAAAGAAGGGAAACAGAGTTGCGGCGACAATAATCTTCGGCTGAAAGTAATTCGGTGTCTTAGTTATGTAATACTGAAATTAAATCAGAAATGGACGCGTGATAGTTATAAATTCCAAGTAAATGGTACAGGTTGCGAGCAACCTGAAGTACACAATGGAGAAAATAAATAACTTGGCAAACATTCTCAACTTAAGTGATGAAATGACTTTTTGTGAGGAAGGTCATTTAATTTATTCCAAAACATGAAAACGCAGTTTATGCCAGGCGTCGCCTGCTGTTAATTCATCAAAGTCTCCGCTTGACTTGGCCATGTTTATGCTAACTTTTAGCCAAAAGCTAGCAAGCGGCGCCGATTTTACTGATTCAAAATACGCAATAAAAATATTGGACCGGGTAACACGTTCGCGGCTGACACTTGAAACGAAAATTCATTTAGTGAGCATCCTACATACCATGCTTTGAATGTGGTTTGTGGTCGGTTTTTGTAAAGGTTTGTCGATCCGTGTCGCGTTTCTGCCGCTGTTGCTTGGACGAGTTGACTTCTGAACCGGAAGTACAATGTTAAGAAGAAAAAAAAGAAAAAACCGACACAATTATTTGAAGAACTTGAGTTCCGTTTTAAATGTAACTTAATGTAAATTAGTTTTGTTTTTAATATGTTCAATAATCAGTGAATGTGTTAAAAAAATTTATGTGAACTTTACATGGGGCGTACTTTTATTATGCTTTAGAAACACTGAACATACAAACACAATAGCCAGGGGGCGCAAATTCACAGTTTTATGTGCGTTCACATTTGTGGACTGTCCCGTAGTCCCAAAATATAGTTTGGCTTCATTTTCAAATATGCAATAAATAAATACATAAATTTGTATTAGTGTATTAACATATGTGAGTATGTTATTTAGCCAATAACGGATGGATAGTTGCTGAAGCCAAATAAATGAGACAATATATTTTCAGAGCACGCTTCTGTAAAAGGGAAATATGTGGTCCTATATAAATGAAAATAAAACTGTAAATATGTAATTTTACAGAAAATGGGCAATTCCAAAACTTTATCCAAAATAATAATCAGTATCAATGTCTTTTTTAAATCGATGCAAGAACTTTGCGCTCACATGTGAATCGTTTTAAATGACACTTTATTCTTAATCAAATGTTTTGCGGGTAAATTACACGTCTTTATCCTATCAAGATTATTGACACGATTGCTTGGCGTGTTCGGGACCCAGGAAGTAGCCAGTATTTATTTATTTGTTGTTTGTTTATTCATATATTTTTCGAAAGTAGCCAGCAGCGAAAAGTTGTCCTCTGAACTCACGCATAGATAAAAAATAAAAAAATTAAAATACATTTTTATTTTCATAAAACCAAGTTTCTAACAATAGTAGCATAATTACATATTTAATTCTGATATAACGTGAAAATATGTGTTTTAAGGCGGAACTAGTCCGTAAAACAAAATGCGAGGGAGACTAATTTCGACAGCACAATCCGGAAGTAGGCTCACAGAGAACAGGAAGAACAAAGAGGGAAAGTACTCCGGTTAGGAGCCCGTATTTACCTACTCAGTTTGTCCACAACGCCCAATTCGCCCTTTGTCGTTTGTTGACGGTAAGTTTCAATTATTTGAAGCCCTCTCTTCGGAAACAGCATTCGCACTGAGACGTTATACGTGTAAATATTCACCAGTTGGCGCGGGCGGTCGCTGCCGCTTATTGTGCCGCTATGTCATTGTTGCTAACTCGCTGGCATCAGCGGCTCGGCTAAATGATAACATAACAACGTAGCAGGTGTTTGCTGACGTCCAAATGTGTCCAATATTGTTTGTGGCCAACATGTCTTCCCCGTGGTGATGTGGAGCACAGAAGTCACAAAAATACTGATTTACATACGCTAACTCCATTTGGTATTGTAGCCAAACTGGTCTTAAAATATTAAATACAATTGAATCTTTTTTCCTTCTTAGATTTGCAATATAAAAAAACATTTGGTACGTTTTCAATAAAGAAAAATGGCATCGTAGAGTAGAAACACAGAATAAATAATAATAATAAAAACAATACTGGATAAAGTTTGACAGCATCGACGTCAACTAATTTATTATGGCCTACCACCGCTCGTTAGTAATGTTTTATTGAACAAATGGTAACAAAAATAAACGCATAATAACACAACTGATGCCCAGGTACTCAACACGCTGATTGGCTAACGTTTAGCCAGGTAAGCCAACCACTAATCTCAGCTCACAACAGCCAACTTTTATTTGCTCACTCCCACATCACTCACCAGGCCGTGTCCAGCAATTTAAAGCCACACACCCTCAAAGTCACAGATATTTGGAAGTAGACACAGATTATTTGCTTATTGTGGGCCACATATAGTGACCCCATAGGCCGGATCAGGTCAGTTAAAACATGATCACGACCCTTAAAATATGAATTTTACAACGTAACATGAGCCATCAAACTGGGCCATATTTAAGATAATTATGGCTTGACCTTGTAAAAATAGTACACTTCCAGGTTTCATTGTCAAAAATTGACAGAGTTTAGCCCCCCCCCTCAATTTTTTTGTATTTTTTTTATTTACTAAATATTCTATTTAATTGTAGCTTTTAGGTGGTTTTTTTCTGTTAAAAAGACTTGTCATACTAAAATTGTGATTATTCAAGGTAAAATGATGACTTTATTGTCATCTTGTTTCTTGCTTTAGTCTGTGACTGTGCTTTCCTTGAAATGTCATTGTTTAGTCTTATGTGACCCAAATACTTCCTTTATTCACTTCCTCATGCTTGCCGCCATTTAATGGAGGTCTTCAGTGTTAATGATCAGTGAAACTGCTTGACACAATCCTGCCCCTTTTCATGTCCGCTCAGGGCAACGGCGACTTCATCATCATTAGCTTTGCATGCGAGGACCAGCGTCGGCACGTCTCAACATGGCCAACGATACTCAAGACGTGGAAAACAACATGGTGAGTGTCAAACGGAAGGAAAGTGATTGCTTAATACAGACTTGCAACGCGTGTGGCCGAGTGTGTGTATGCCACAATGAGTGTGTAATCTCATACGTAAAGGCGTGTCCATGCATGCGCAGTCAAAGTCCACTTTTATAAGCACCATTTTGGAGTAAATTTGATTTACAGTAGCAATGCTTGTGCTCTCGCTCACAAACACACTTTGATATAAACGCTCACTTCATGTTTATTTGTAGGCAGCATCGAGTTCAGACACGTCTGTGTTGTACTTCAGCAACTGTTACGTCCCTCGCGCCTCCTGACTCCTATTTCAGCAATAGTTGCTCTTGTCACCGTTACTCTTACACTCATCGCGCGTGTCCAGATTTGGTCATAAACTTGGGTCACCCAAGCCTGCCGGCGAACCTGTGAGCAGTTTATCCATGGATTTATTTGCATCTCGCGTTTCCAGGACCAACAGGATGCCAACGGTGGCACTGAGCAGCACCAAGGCGACGGGACCACCAGAGTTCGGTCCAGGGGTGGCTCAGGGGGAGGATCTGGGGGTCCGGAGCAGAACGGCCTGGCCCCCTCCGCCAGGCCCCCCCGCGTGGCGGAGGCCGACGAGGAGGATGATGAGGAGTTGACGCTCAAGTATGGCGCCAAGCACGTCATCATGCTCTTCGTCCCCGTGACGCTGTGCATGGTCGTCGTCGTGGCGACCATCAAGTCGGTCAGCTTCTACACGCAGAATGACGGACAGAGGCTGTGAGTGGACAAAAAACTGGCGCGGCCACTTGGTGGCGCCATTGCGGCATTTCATGCACTATCCCATGGGTTCTTAAACCTTTTCAGTATTGGGGGATAAATGAACGACCCTTTCATAATCCTAATGCTAAGTACACATAATTAATATCTGTACCCTTAAATAGCAATTAAATAGAATTAAATAATAATATAAAAAAAGCCATTAAAAGCTTACCTGTTGACCAGAAAAAGTAAAAATGCTACAATAACAAATTTATATTTGATGATCTATGATTATGTTTTCAAGAACAATGGCACGGTTAGCTTGGACCAAAGTATGAAAAGTCATAATTTGGTCTAGAACTAAAGAGTATTCCTGTAAAAATATGCAACTTTCCCCCCCCCCCCAAATAACTTTACAGTAAGCTTTTTATTTGACCATTTATGAGTGAAATGCCTTCTAATTAGTAGATTAACACCTTAGCTGTTCAAAATGGGTACTCCTGCAAGCCTCTGGCCAACAGTTTTCAGACCGGATTCGGGTTCGAGTTTCCCGCGCCCTGTCTGCGGATGTGACATAATGTGTATGTGAAGAACGATATGTGCAGTTTCATTTCTCGTCAGCAGGTGGCAGTAGTGATTCAAAATGGAATATTCTACATTCAGTAGCTTTAAAAATAATATATGACCTTTTTTTTGCGCCTTTTTTCTAGAAAAAAAAAGTTTCCTCCTGTAATAATACGCTCTTAGTTCTAGAAAAAAAACATGACTAAAGTATTGTAATAATATACGTACTGTTGAAAAGAATGTTTAATTCACGATGGCATGTCATATTTATGTGATTCGTCACAATCATATCAGAGTTTTAATTGGCCCAAAGGTGACGTAGGGAAGAGTAATTGATTTATAAATTGGTTTTAGTGTCAATCGCCGTATTCGTTCTTGTTAAAGAATGCCATGTGATTTCTTACAAATGATTTTGCTGACCCTTAGTTACAACTCACGGTTTGACACAACCAAAACATTTTCAGCTCAAGTTGGCCATTTCCCGCGGCTAATTGTTATAATCATGACTATGGTTATATTAGGATCTACACGCCGTTCACGGAGGATACGGACACGGTGGGCCAGCGGGTGCTGAACTCCATCCTCAACGCCACCATCATGATCACCGTCATCATCGTCATGACGCTGGTGCTGGTGCTGCTCTACAAGTACCGCTGCTACAGGGTACGTCACGCCCGACACGTTCACGCTGAGATGCGGCAAAAAAAAAAAGAAGCATCGGTTGCTTTAAGACAGAACCCAGCAAAAGGGTATTGCCGCAATTGTGCAGCACACCTCAAAGTAAATGTAAACAAACCGTTCTTGTAAAATTAAGACCGTTTCAACAAAGAAGATAAACATTTTTTGTCTCGTAGTAAAAACTGTTTCATTTCCTAAAAACAGATTTGTGTCTTTTTTTTGGGGGGGGGGGTGTATGATATGGGCTTTTTTTCTTATTCTTTTTGGACGAAATGATGACTGTTTCTCTCTTGTAACAACAGTGATTTTAGTCTCTTAAAATGACTAAAGACTTTTCGTAAATTGACTTTTTGGCTGTAATTAGATTTGTTTTGTATTAATAGTACAATTTTAGTCATAAAATTAAAAATCTCGTAAAATGGCTGTTCTGTACTGAAATTGTGACTTATTTTCTGCAAAAGTTCATATTTTACTTCTTTTTTTTTTTAAACTAAAACTGTGACTGTGCTAAAATAGAAGAATTCTTGTAAAACCAGAAGTTTATGTAAAATTAAAATTTCTGACTAAAATTGACCTTTTTAAAACAAATTTTAAAAATTCCCTTGTAAATATTCTAGTAAAGTGTTTACTTTTTTCAACCCCCAAAAATATTTTAGTAATAATGATGCAATTTTATTCCTCAAAAGTTACATTTTCCTCTGTCATAAAACAGTATTTTTTTGCACCTAAAATAAAATTTTAAGTAAAACTTCATTCTTATTTGGCTAAAGTCATGCCTTTTTCCCCATAATAGTGTTGTTGTCCTACAATATCCCCCCCCCATAAAATAGTGACTTTTTTCCTTGTTACAATGTGACTTTCTCGTAATAGTACAATTTTATTCTCTTAAAAATATATATATTGTAAAATAATACTAATGAACTTTTTCTGCCATGAAAGTTGTTTTTTCTCATGAAATTCCATCTTAAATTAAGATTTTTTTTGTTTTGTTTTGCTAAAATGATCCCCTATCGATGCTATTAATATAAAACTGTGTCACAGCAGGCAGTGTGAAAGGGGCTTTAAACTGCAAAACAGCTGAAGCGGAAGCATGTAAAAAAAAAAAAAAGACTTTTCGACTGGCAATGTTATCACTTGACTTGTTTTTCTTTAGGTGATCCAAGGCTGGCTCTTCATCTCCTCCTTGCCCCTGCTCTTCTTCTTCTCCTACCTCTACCTCAAGTAAGCCCCCCCCTCTCATTTCACCCATCCCCTATCCTACATCCTTACATCATATCCTACCCCCCCCCCCCCCCCCTCTTTCCGCCACCACAGGGAGGTGTTCAAAACCTACAACGTGGCCATGGACTACATGACGCTGGCGGTCATCGTGTGGAACTTCGGCGTGGTGGGCATGCTGTGCATCTACTGGAAGGGGCCGCTGCGCCTCCAGCAGGCCTACCTCATCATGATCAGTGCTCTCATGGCGCTGGTCTTCATCAAGTACCTGCCCGAATGGACCGCTTGGCTCATACTCGCTGTCATATCCGTCTACGGTGTGTATGACCCGCCTTGAGTCAACACCCCCCCCCCCCCCCACCCGCCGTCACATGACCATTTCTGCTTCCAGATCTGTTGGCGGTGCTGTGTCCCAAAGGCCCTCTGAGGATCTTGGTGGAGACGGCTCAGGAGAGGAATGAGCCCATTTTTCCCGCCCTCATCTATTCATGTAAGGACATTTTTTCTGACACCGAAATGTACAACACGATGGCTGGGAGATTATGGAAGAGAAAAAAAATAATCACAGTTGGTTTTATTGATATTGAAATCATGATGAACTCATTCACTGCCATTGACGGCTATAAAGTCAAAAATTCATTTGGACTATTTCTATTAGTTTAACATTTTTTTCCACTTTTGTCAACAAGAGTATGAAAATCTATTAAAAAAAATTATTGTACATTTGGAACAGATATAAAATTAATGATTAATCGTGAAGTCATGCGACAAATTATGATCTGACGCCCCTAATTTTAAAGTATTTTTTCTATCTTTTTTTAACGCGTCAGGCGATTATTTTTTTTTTATTGTAATTGATTGCATTACTTCAATAGTTAACTCACAATTAATCACAAATTTTATATCTGTTCATTCTGTTCTAAAAAAAAAAAACATGCCGCTGTAATGTGATAAAACAATAAGAGTTTGAATTTATTAAATGGGTTCTGATGTTACGTTTACATTGCTGCAAAATGCTCAATCCGGTTCAGATCCAGATTAAACACATTTTGACATCTCTTTTCACCGCTTTTGTTTAAATTGGGTAAATTCAGACAGAAATGCAAGCGTGTGAATGTCAGAAACCAGATTTTCCTTGTTGCATTTACAAAGTGTGCAAATCTGGATCAGGTCTGGATTAAAACGGCATGATGATGATGATGATGATGATGATGTTGTGTTTTGTTCTAATTGGACAAGACCCCGTTCTCTTCGGGCTTTATGGAAAACGATGACATTAACATAGTCATTTAGAGCATTTTGCAAATTCTGTTTTTCGCCTTGAGTGACGGGTCGCATCAAACGCTGCCGTCGGGGTCATAACGTGACCCACATGCCGCATGTTGACCACACTTGCTTTAGAGCCGTGACCTCAGGCGTGTTCTTGTAAACATTAACGAGCATTTAGGGGATCATGATAACACGTGTGTTTCAGTGTATCCACCACGGGGTGCATATCATGCGCGTTTTTGGCATGTGGGAGGAAGCCACACTAACACAGGAAGAACACGCGAGAGCCCAGATTAGAAGCGGCAGTACATTCTTGCCGGCAGCCACGCTGGCGTCTTATAGAAATAACGCAGGGAGAATGTGAACTTTCCCTCCTCCCGCAGCAACCATGGTGTGGCTGGTCAACATGGCCGACACGGACACGCGGCCCAAGAGGACCCCCGATGACACGACGGCGCCTCAGCCCGAGCCTCAAACAGGTGAGCGCCCGCCTCCCGTCCGACTGCGCGCCTCGACGTTGCTGACGAACGCCCCCGTGCGCAGCTTTGGCGCCGGCGCCGGCCAGTCCGTCGGGCGACAACGGAGGCTTCACGCCATCCTGGGTGAGCCACCAGGAGCACCAGCTGGGCCAAATGCAGTCCAACGAGGACACCCGGCGGCAGATCCAGCAGATGCCCTCGGACCGGCCGCCCGTCGAGGATGACGACGAGGAGCGTGAGTGGAAACCTTTCAATGCAGCAAAAATAGGAATGGTTTGGCCAAAAGTATTCGTCATGGGTTGCCTGAAGTCAACCGCACAAACAATCAGTCTGCTTTCATGGAGGGCGACAAAAATCTTCTGTTGACAAGCTGAAATTCAAAATTTGGGCAATTTTAAAACAGTTATGTAAACGATTAACTCATTCCCTCGCAGCCATTTTCACTAAAACAACCCAATTCAATTAGTTTGACTGATTTTGCAAGGCCCGCAGAATATTGTAACCTACCAAAAGAAAGATTAGAGTCTCTTCTTTCATCAGGAAAAAAAAGTATATTTCTATCTGTTTCCGTTTTGCAGCAATTAGCATTAGCAATATAGCTAAGTTTCATCTTTTCACAAATCTATTTAGAAAGCTGAGTAATTAAGTTTTTTTTTCAACATGGTCCTGGTTCATTTCCTATGCTCTGCTGCCGCCTGCTGGCCGTTTGTGTAATAATTACCATTTCTTCTAACCGTTCTTTGCAGTTGAGAGGCGGCATCAAAGCCTTCTTTATGCTCTAGCATTAAAAACAAACACACATAAAAAACGTATAAATACGTCTTTGGGACAATTTTAAATAGAACACATTTATACGTTTTTGGAGGTAAATGAGTTAATCGTGATCAAAAATAATAATTGCGCTTTACTCGTGTTATTTTTATCCGCCATTTTAAAATTGAGTCTCCTTTTAGTCCAGTTTCAATCACGCTTGTTAGTTTTTATCACAGTCAGTCAACCTCATCCCATTTTTATTTAGTCCATTTTTAGTCGACTATAAATCTAGCATTTTAGTCTTAAGAAAATATAATTTTATTCGTCTAGTTTTAGTCAGGACAATCATTTTACCCCCTGTATATTTTTTTGTCAGCAGATTATGTTGAACATTTTGGTTCTAAAACTTTTTCACACAAAATGTTCTCTCATCTTTTTGATGATAAACAACTTGACACACAATTTACAGTATATCAACAAGTGGCTACAATGACTCAATGCTACGAGCTAGTAAATTAGCCAGCATTCGTTCGCGGTCGGATTAACATTATTGCTGGAACGTTTTCGGCTGAATTTAGTCCCGTTTTTATTAAGTGAAGTCAATTTTCGTCTTGTTTAGTCTGTTATTGTTTATCAATGAGAGTTTTAGTCGGGTGAAAAATGTTGGCTAAATTATTTGTGTTGAGTTTTCGTTGCTGAAATGAACACTATGCTCATGAGGGGGGAGGGGGGGGGCAACGAGGGCCATTCAGGATGAAGGGCATCTCGGGACAAGGGGCGCTAATGACACGGGGGGGGGGGGTGCGAACGAGGGGCTGTCCTCACATGGTGGCAGGGAGCCCGCGCACGTGTGGTGGTCACGTGCGCCCCCGCTGTGTCCCCAGGGGGTGTCAAGCTGGGCCTGGGAGACTTCATCTTCTACAGCGTGCTGGTGGGAAAAGCCTCGGCCGCCGCCAGCGGCGACTGGAACACCACGCTGGCCTGCTTCGTCGCCATCCTCATTGTGAGTGGCCGCAAAGCCGCGCTCCACCCCCGGCGGCGCCGTCGTAAATAAGCCGCCAGCTTGACGTAACCGCCCCCCCCCCCCCTCCCCGCCCCTCCTCGCCCCAACCGCCCCTCCCTTGTGTGGCGTGTGGTTTCTCCCTCCCGCAGGGTTTGTGTCTGACGCTGCTGCTGCTGGCCATCTTCAAGAAGGCGCTCCCCGCGCTGCCCATCTCCATCTTCTTCGGCCTGGTCTTCTACTTTGCCACCGACAACCTGGTGCGCCCCTTCATGGACGAGCTGGCGCTTCACCAGTTCTACATTTAGCAGGAACAAACTTTTTCCTCATGAAAAACTTGCCCGTGACAGGACGGGATGACTAGTTTGTTCCAGCTGAGAGGAAGGGAGGGCGTTCCTCGCTTTTTTTTCTTCTCTTTTTTTGTGTCATTTTATTTTTTTATCCAACTCCTGTCTCAGGCTAGCAACGCAAAACTCTGATTGACTCCCAGCGAGAATGTTTTTCCACCTTTTTTTAATTTACGCCGAGACGGAGCCTTTCCGGTTCTTCTACGGCCGGCGCAGCAGGTGCCTTGCTCAGGGACACCAGGAAGTCACTTTCAGCGCCGCGACTGCCGAGCTGTCCAACTCGCTCCCTCTCACAAACACCAGGATCTTCGAAATAAGAGTCCAGATCTCACGGCCCCTTTCACACAAATACTGTCTTCTTTTTTTTTTTCTTTTTTTTTTAACACCGTTTTCCATCCTCTCTCACTGAGGCAATTTCCCGCCTTGGAGAAAGGGGTGTAAAGTTTCACCTTTTCTTTCCACATCTCGCTGTATAAAAAGGATGGGTTGGGGTGGGGCAAAATCAACCCAGCTTCAGAAGTAGTACCAGAGCCGTAACAGCGTGAAAGGGTGTTTTGCAACGTCACAACCAGCATGTAATGTTTGTCACCGTCCGACCGACAAGTATTTTACATGCCAGCTTCAGTTGGCGCGGGAATATTCCAACTTTGTAGGTGTAGTACCAGCGCCGTACTGCGTGTAAGGGTCGTCGACCAGGGAATATCTGCATGTAAGGGTATAGCGGCGTAAAGGGTGCCACAGTTCAACCGAATTTTCTGTGTTTGTATCAACCAACATGGTTCGGGGGTAAAAATCTAAGACTCATAAAGTTTGCGTTTTCTTTTGCGGGATTCGGATGTGAAAAGCCTGACCGGTGATGCAGACACGGAATTTTTTTTTTGGCAGCTTGTATCGGCGAATGTGGCAGTGCTGGGACAGCGTGAAGTTCAATTTGCACGACATCACACATGCAGTCCAAGAGCCGTGGAAGATTTGAACAGCTTGAATATGAATAATAACAACGAGTGATGCGTACGACGCCGCGGCATCGCTTTTCTTCTCATACGCGCAATTTTTTGGGTTTGACGGACAGTTTGGGCTGACTTTGCTTTATTTTGTGTCCTTTAATTAACATGCATCATGTCTTTTTGCGAGTTTAAATGTGTTCACTTGCTTTTGTTTTTTTAAATAAACAACCACTGAAGTCAATGCAATTCTTTGTTTTCACCTTTCAATCAAAATGGGACCTTATGAAAGCGTTTTGGTGAAATACCGCAATTTAAAAAAGAAAAAAGTTTGAGACATTATCTGTACAATTCTTCTTTGTTCTGGACTTTTTGAAGGCAACTAAGCTTTTGGGGACTTTTTCAAGACTGCTTGGTAAAAATTGGGATGGCATACGTTGGAGAAATGTTAAATTTGAAGTTTTTAAATGTGACGACTTTTTGATGTATAGTTTGCCCCTTTTTGGCACGTTTTGAAGGCGTTTGATGCAGAATGTATTCCATTTAGAAAGTGTCATTTTTGTAGAAACTTTTGAACGCCATTAAATAAGTCTTATTTTCAGGAGGTTTTGAAGGCGGTTTGTGTAGAATGTTTAAATTTTCAAAACGTTCAAGGCATTTTGTAGACATTTGAATATTTAGGATTGGCAAGCCATTCTTATAGTTAAATTTGTTTACAAATGTTTTTAAATGGCATTTTTTGACTAATCAGTCATTTGTGGGGACTTTTGGACTTTTTAAGTCAAAGAACCTGAATTTTCAGGACTTTTCGGAAGCCGTTGAATATATAAATGTTCAGGAGCTTTTGAAGTTATTTTATACAGAATAAGTTGAAAAAAAAGGACATTTCTAGGTGTTCCTTAAGGCATTTTTTTTCTTACATGTCAATTTTGAGGACTTTTGGAATTTTTGTTAATTTGTCAAATACGTCTGTTTTGTAATAACTTTCAGGCCTTTTGGAAGCCATTTTAGGTTGAATATGTCCATTCTCTGTATTTTATTCAAATATGCTCCTTTTGGAGGCTTTTTATGTAGATTGTCAATTTTCAAAACTTTGAAGGCATTTTTGTAGAACGCTCAATGTTCATGTCTTTTGGAGGATCATTTTGAGGACGTTTTGTTGATCAATCCATTTTGAGGGACTTTTTTTTTTTTAGGAACCTTGATTTTCAGAACTATTTCAAACAAAAAAAAAATACATCAATTTCCAGCAGTTTTTGAAGGCATTTTTGGAGACACTTGGAAGACGACGGCAAATGTATTTTTATTTTTTTATTTTGATCAACCTCCTTTTCTGGACTTTTGGTAGCCGTTTTAAATTGATCACATCCAATCTCAATATCTTTCATCCATTTTTTTTTTTTTTGTAAAAAGCCCAACTTTTAGGACATTTCCAAAAATTCTTCAAGGCATTTTGTGTATTGTGTCCCTTAATGTTGAATATCAGCATTTCTTAAAGAATAGGTCAGTTTTGGGGGACTTTCAAGGCAATTGACGTACAATACGTCCAAAGCTGCCGGGGGGATAATTCCAAATCCTCGGCATCACCCAAGATAGATCCCCTAATGAGATTAGCGTGTTGGGAAGAACGAGGAGGATATTAGGCGAGAATAACCGCCGGTGTGGGTAACCGCACAAACGTCGACGACACGAAGATGTCCCAGGACAAGCTGGACAGCCTGGTCCGCCGCATGGAGGACACCCTGTCCGAGATGGAGCAACTGAAGGCGCACTGCGGCCGGCAGAACGACGAGCTGAGCCAGCTGGTGGTGGAACTCCGGCGGGAGAACCAGGAGCTGGCGGAGAAGTACGGACAGCTGGCCGGAGACATGCGCGAGGCCCGCCAACTCATCGACCAGCTCCAGGACACCAAGTACGCCTTCAACGCCAAGGAGCGTCAAGCCCACAAGCTCAGCCGGCAGCTCTGACTTCCGGGAAGAAGAAAAAAAAAGCGGGACGTCTTGTGCAGCGCTCGTCTGAGAAGCGGAAAGAGAAAGTGTAGAAACTCGAGAGGGAGTCTTTCGCTAGAACGAAAATGGAACAAGTTGCGCCAGGCCTTGTGAAAGGTTCTGTTTGTAGTCGTCCCGGCGAAGGAAGTGTCCGGTCAGCTATTTTGGGGGGCGCACAACTAAAAATACTCCCGTCATCGCAGCGCACGCAAACTGAGCGGATTGGACTGAAGAGAAACGTGTAGCGTCTTTTAGCAAGCAAAATGCAATAAACTTGATGAATTTCAAAGGTTTGTTTTTCCTCTTTGATGTTTGCGACACATACAGATTTTTGGGGACAAGTTTTTAGTGTTGACCATTTTACGGCAGAAATGTTGCGTCATCAGCGCATTGCTGCTGAGGAAAAATGTTACGTATCACAATACATTAAAATGTGAAATTATTGCGTTACCTCCAAAATGGTGAAACTCCACACCAAAATATTAGGGGCGGGAATCTTTGAATGTCTCACGATTCGATTCCGATTTTTTATTTTCTATGTTCAATTATAGTTAGAATGCTTATTCTCAATCTCAAGCAAATTGTTATTTGATGATACACAATTGTTTGTTTGTGTATAATTGTGTTAAAAAAAATCCCCGCAATCAGCCATCTTTGTTGTTTACATTTGCCTCAAATCCTTTGAGGGCGGAACTAGTTCACTCCAAGTTAAATAAATCTGACTTCAAACCCTCCTCGACCGCCATTTTGACTTGTGACGCCATTTCGGAATTGTCAATTGCCCGAATTGGAAACCCAAAATGCAAAGTGGCTCAGAAATCGCTTCAACCTGCAACTGAGTTCGCTTGACATCGGAGCCTTGAGTGTTGAGAAGTCGGTACAAACCGACATCTTGGCCGTTTTCACATCTTCTGAATTTTGTGATAAATCCAAGCCGTGACTGTTTTGCGTCTCCACTGTTCAACGCACCGATGGAAATCTCTCTCTCTCTCTCTCTCTCTCTCTCTCTCTCTCTCTCTCTCTCTCTCTCTCACTGTCTCTCTCTCTTTCTCTTTCGCTGTCTTTCTCCCTCTCTCTCTTTCTCTCTCGCTCTCTCTCCCTCTCTCGCTGTCTCTCTCTCTCTCCCTCTCTCTCTAGCTATCTCTCTCTCTCTGGCTGTCGTTCTCGCTCTCTCTCTCTCTCTCTCACTGTCTCTCTCTCTCTCTCTCTCTCTCTTTCTCTTTCGCTGTCTTTCTCCCTCTCTCTCTGGCTCTCTCACTCTCTCTCACTGTCTCTCTCTCTTTCTCTCTCTCTCGCTCTCTCTCCCTCTCTCGCTGTCTCTCTCTCCCTCTCTCTCTAGCTATCTCTCTCTCTCTGGCTGTCGTTCTCGCTCTCTCTCTCTCTCTCTCGCTGTCTCTCTCTCTCTGGCTCTCTCTCTTTCTCTCTCTCTCACTTTCTCTCTTGCTCTCTCACGCTGCCTCTCTCTTGCTCTCTCTCTCTCTTTCGCTGTCTCTCTTCCTCTCTCGCTGTCTCTCTCTCTCTGGCTGTCGTTCTCGCTCTCTCTCTCTCTCTCTCACTGTCTCTCTCTCTCTCTCTCTCTCTCTCTCTCTCTCTCTCTCACTGTCTCTCTCTCTTTCTCTTTCGCTGTCTTTCTCCCTCTCTCTCTTTCTCTCTCTCTCGCTCTCTCTCCCTCTCTCGCTGTCTCTCTCTCCCTCTCTCTCTAGCTATCTCTCTCTCTCTGGCTGTCGTTCTCGCTCTCTCTCTCTCTCTCTCGCTGTCTCTCTCTCTCTGGCTCTCTCTCTTTCTCTCTCTCTCACTTTCTCTCTTGCTCTCTCACACTGCCTCTCTCTTGCTCTCTCTCTCTCTTTCGCTGTCTCTCTTCCTCTCTCGCTGTCTCTCTCTCTCTGGCTGTCGTTCTCGCTCGCTCTCTCTCTCGCTCTCTCTCTCGTCTCTCTCTCTCTCGCTCTCTCTCCTCTCTCACTCTCTCTCTCTCTCTCTCTCGCTGTCTCTCTCTCTCGCTCTCTCGCTCTCTCTCTCTCTCTCTCTCTCTCTCTCGCTCTCTCTCTCGCTGTCTCTCTCTCTCTCTCTCTCTCTCTCTCTCTCGAAGATCCAAGGTCAACTCTTTCCAATTTTCCACACGAACGCAACGTAACCAAAGTCGCTGACGGGTGAATATTGCGCTATACAATCAGCCGGGGTATAAAAAGCCTGCTTGACATTGTGTGCTATAATCACGCGCCACCACTGGCTGCTGCGTGGGAGGCTTAACACTCGCAAATGTTGGCCCCGAGTCGCCTCCCTTGAGAAAAAGGAGGAAAAAAAGTTGTTGTTTTTTTGTTGGAGGGCAGCGTGGTTTTCAACCATTCTGCTGAGAAGTGCATGGCGTAAACGCGTAACGCGCGCGCACACGTGGTTTGGGCTGGTTCCACTGGTAATGATCTTGTCAAGAGAGGTCTCATTCCGACTCTGTGAACGGCATCCACGACAAAGTGTGACAATTATACTTTACAGCCAATGTTTATTTATACACAACAGCTCATTGCGTCTCTTTTTTTTTTTTTGGGGTGATTTTGAAGAGTAAGGGGTGCACACTCGCCATTTCCTCTTTCAAATTCCCAATTAATCCTGTTTCGCTGTTATTTTTGTGCACGTTTGGACCAAAGTCGACAGCGCAAAATCCCTTCGATGTGCCGTCCCTTTGATTTTGATGGAAAAATGCTAATTAAAGGGCCTGATTGAAGGTTTAAATGTTGCTTAATCATAAAAAGCAAAGCCAAATTGTCGCTTTGGGAAGCCTTTAAAAAAACACAAAAAAAAAACCACCAACAAGCCCATGAACTACATTCTAAGCTTTTCGTCAAGACACGCACACACACTTCATTGTCACAATTTGGGACAACGTGAGAAAATTCATAAGTGGGAAAATATACTGTATATTTGTAAGTTCACATGAGAATATAGAGAATGCATAGATGAAAAAAAAGCACCTCTTGTTTGAACACGTCCACTTTAAAGTGAGCAAAAGTATTGGAACAGATATTATTAAATAAACGTAAAGTGAACCACATGTCATATTTGGTGGCATAACCCTTACTTGCAATAACTGTATACAGAGAAATTAATATTGCCTGCAATACTTTGGGTGGGATGCATTCTGGTCGTCTAGCAACAGCAGTCTCTCCATCTTGTTGACTAAATGAGCTCATCACAATATTAGAAAAAGAAAGTGGACATTCGGCGTTTATTTATGAACTTGTTTGTTTCAATGTCATTAATTTACGAAGGCATTTTTATGTATGGCACATTTTCTCACCATCTAAGCGTCATAAATAAAAGTTTCCCCTCGACATAGTTCGACCATTCCCATTGTAAATCATCACATCGGCTATCATTTAGCACAGACATGATGAACTTTGATTATTTTTATTTTTAATCAAGCAGATGGGCCAGGACATCCATGAATAAGGTAAAAAAGAAAAATACATTGAATGAATTATTTAAGGTAGTAAATACAATATATAAAGAAAGAAGCACCCCCCTATTTTACATAACAGGCGCTTCTAAAAATGGATGCATATCAATTCCAAAAGTCCTCTTTTTGTTCGCCTCGCGTCTGAAAATAAATTCCCCCCCGGACCTTGAGAACCTCGACCCAATTAGTAGTTTGCGCTCCGCTCAAACATAAAGAGCCTGCTATTTGAAATGAAAAAAGCGAGGCATTTAAATATAAAATGAGGCTTTTGGTCAACTTGTAATCAAATGACAGCGTGGGCGTGAATAAATGATAGAACAGTGCATGCAGCACTTGTATATGATGAAGATGTGCTCATCATCCTGGTTCAGTCCAAGTTGTCGCAGTGCTTGCGTGTCACCCTGCTATTACGCACGCGCCATAATAAGCACCCAAGAACAGTGGTGGCAACTAACTAAGTACAAAATAGGTAAGTCGAGTTGCCAGTATAACCACATCGTCGTTCTGATTTCCCCTCATAGGGCTGTTACGTGTTGTGGATATAAAAAGTGTACACACCCCTGGTCAAATCAGGTTATTGTGATTTATAAAAAAATTAATCAAGTTTTTCCCCTTACCATTTATGTCACCAAGACCAGTACCAAAAATAAATAAATAAAATGCCGGAAAAATCAAGAAAGTCTGAATTTTATTTACTGTTACGGTTCGGAGAAACACATTTTTAAGAGGGTGTGTGCACTTATGCAACCACATCACAGTTGTTTAGTTTGACTTCCCCCTTGAAAATATTTTTGTAATTTGTGTTGTACAGGTTATTATATAATGGCAACTTGTTAAATTAATATTGGTCTATTTTTTTTATATCACAAAAACCTGGTCTTTAAATAGGGGTGTGTAGACTTTTGATATCCACTTTATTTGTAACTATATTTGTATTTTACCCCCCCCTAATTTTTATGCTATAAAATGTCTACACACCCCTGTTCAAATACTGACTTTTTAGGTTTTTTAAATTATTATTTTTCAATTATGTACAATATCCATGCCACGACTCACATATTGTCTTTGACAAAATAAGGCGTAGAAAGTCCAAGTCTCTCTAACAAATGTAGGGAGTAAATTAAAAGCAAAAAGATACTTAAGCCAACTACAGATAGCTGAAACATCCCAGTAATGAAGTATTTGTACTCAGTTACTTTTTAACACATGTATCTGTGCAGTCAGTCATTACTTTTGCCCTCTCTACCAAAAAAGTGGCCAGGGAATTAAATGTGCATCTAATGCGCATGTGCGAACTCTGCCCCCCGAACCTAAATCAACCCCCCCCCCCTCCTCTTCCTTCCCTATCTCCCTCCCTCATCCAACCCCTCCTCGTCCTCCCACCCGAACCCCCCTCCCTCCCTGGCTTCCACCCCAACACCTCTTCATCCCACCCCCAGCATATATGAGGGCACCGCGGCTCTTTTTGGACTCATCTGTCGGACCGAGTCCAGCAGCGAGGAACCTTCGGACCCAGACCGAGTTTGACTGCACCGAGCCGGGTGAGTACTGACCGAGTCTCCGCGTTTTTTTGGTGGAACGCTTTTCGGAAAAAGTTGCAAAAAGAAAAAAGAGGAGGAGTAAGAGGAGGAGGAATTTTAGGTCAAGTAGACGCGACGAACACGAGCGGAAGTAAAACATGTAAACAATGTACAAAGTAAATGAGAGAGACCAACGCTAACCGGAAGTGCGTATTAGGACGTTAAAGGTTGCAAAAATAAAATAGTCATCGAAATGTTTGAGGACGTAAAAGAGATTTTCAAAGTCTTATAAAAATAAAATAAATGACTATTTCAAAAATATCTGAAGTATAAAATTTAATGCTGTAAAAGAGGTTAAATAAGACATTTAAGGGAAAAAGAAAGGAAACAAAAATTAAGGTTAAAAAAAACAAAATAAAATAAATATAAGTTTAAAAAAGCAATTCCAGGTTGAAAAAAATATATATTGTGGAAGTAAAAGTCATGAAATAAAAAATAACTTAAAGAAAGTTTCAAAGGTGAAATAAATTTAAGGAGCAAAATAAAACAAATTTAAAGAAAAAAGTTAAAAGGGATCAAATAAAACTAATTTGAGGTTAAATAGCAAATGAAAATTAAGGTAAAAAATACAATAAAAGTAAAAGAAAATAAATACATTTAAAGAAGTAAAAGAGGGTAAATAATGTTTAAGGTTCATAATGAATAAATTCAAGGGTAAAGAATGAAATAGAGATTTAAGTCAAGGTTTAAGTCAAAAAAAATTTTTAAGGTTAAAACATTTGTTTTACGTTAATACAATTAAGCGAAGGTTTTAAAAAATGTAGAGTAAGTAAAATAAGTTTAAAAGACAAATTTAAGGATTGAAACAAGAAATTTAAGTGTCAAAGATAAGATAAATGTAAATGAGAAAAATTAAAAACAGTCAAGGAAGTAAAAGATGTTTAAAAGTAAAATAAATTAAAGGCATTGAAAAAAGACAAAAATTATGTACAGAGTAGATTGGTCAACAAAATTAACTGAGAAAAAGTTATTTTTCAATACGAGTATCCTCATGTCATCTTTCATTTCATGTATAAAATGACAAATATTTTTTAATTGAAGTGAATTTTTAGAGCTTTGGTTGTTGATGCTATAGAAATGGAGTTGTTTTCAAAGTGTGCTATGTTTACCCGTAGTGCTACATGAAAGAAAACCTAAATTGTGCAGAATGTTGCAGTAACTTGAACTTAAAAAAAAAAAACTTTTTTAAATTTTATTTTGATACAATTTTGATTTTATTTTTTTATGATTTTTGTTGTTGAAGTGAATCATTATTTAAGCAGTTTCCCCCCCCTTATATCTGAATCACATTCTTTCATGTTCAAACTGCGGACGTTGGACTGACCTTCATATATACTGTACATACTTTTACCTCCCTCAGGGAAGACTAATTTACGACGATGATGCTGCCTCTGTTACTCCTCCAGCTGGTCTTGGCTCCAGCCCTTTTGGTAACACTTATATGACAACTCACATTTCAAGTGTGAGAATAGTGTCTTAAAAGCGTTCTGTGCGCGTAGGTGTCCGCCGAGGACTACTGGGAGGGGTGGGGTGCATACGGACAATGCAGTCGGACCTGCGGCGGTGGCGTGATGGTCCGAAGCAGACGCTGCATCACACACAGGTATGGCAAGTCTGGCACTTTGGTTTGAAGTGGTCATTTGGGCCCTATATTGCGCACTCTGGGTTCGAAATGAATAAATAAATCGCCCCCCCACCCACATTCCGTCTCAGTTAGCCATGTGAACTTTTGCAGAAGTGCCCGCAAAGTCAGGTTCACTTTGCATCATGAATTTCGGGTAGACGTGTCTCCAACGAGTAAACCCACAAGAAGCCATGCCTGAATTGACACATTTAGTTTTCTTGTTATTCATAGTTTGCACACACACACACACACACACACACCCACACACACACACACACACACACACACACACTGTACGTGTGGAGTTGGCACGGGCGTCGCGCAGTTGGCAGGAAAAATGTCCAAGTCAAACAAAATGCATCTTTTTTGGGCCGTCGTCTGGGAGAGGATGAAATGCGTGCATTTTATTTCTATCTCTTCAATTTTGGCCGGGCTGAAAACCTCAGACGGGGTGTATATAAAAAAGTCGCGCATCATCATTTTGGTTTGTGCTCTTAAATTATTTTTATTTATGGCTGATGAACTCATATGCACTATACATCCAATAATACTGTTGCAGGACTTTTTTTTTTTTTAATTAATTTTTTTCCTTCTAATTCTCGGGGACATTTCTTTTTCAATACATTTTTTTTAATCTACTTTAATTTCTTATAGTATAACTTTTATATTAAAAAAAGATTCAATTATGTATTCTGAAATAATCATTATTTAAGCGCATGTGTGTAGCAGCTACTAGCAGCTCGTCCGCTAATTAGCATGCTAATTGCCTTTTTCCCACTGGAAACAGGAACGATGGAGGCTTCAACTGTGTCGGACCTGAAAAGTCTTACCTGGCCTGTAACACTCAGGTAAACACACATTTCACCAATACAGCCACACCCAATGAAATAATTGTGTTTTCTAATATTATCGCTACATAACGATATCAACTTCCGCGTTCAGGAGTGTCCCGCGGGAACCAAGGACTACCGCGAGGAGCAGTGCTCCCAGTTCGATGGCACTGACTTCAAGGGGTCCCGCTACACCTGGGTGCCCTATTACGGAGGTAACTTAACCCGCAATCATTTATTGTTAACGCAAATAATAAGTACTGGATCGTTTCTGTAGAAATAACGCGTGAATGCTGAAAAAAAAGTAAGTGAAATGTGGGAAATGTGAAAAATAGAAAGTGTTAAAAGTACTCAATTGTAGTACTAATATAATGAGAATTGATCAAATGCTAGCGTGCTAATAAGACATTTTAAATCTAGCGACTTTTCAAAGCCTCTTGGTCTTTTGATTACATTTGATATTCTAGCATTTAACAATACAAGATTGATTTATATAATGTGGGTCTAGACAAAGTATTAAAAGTAGCATTAAGGAACTTTTCAACCTTAATCAAATATTTTCATCGACTTAAAACTCGTTGAATGGTACCTGTGCCACGACCCGAGGGGGTCTGTATCATTTTTACTGGCACTAATCAACTTTGATTAGTTTTAGTTATTTCGAAAATGCTTAGTTTTAATTTAGTTTGAGTTAGTTTCCGTATTCGTTTTTGTTTATTTAATTTACTTATTTATTTATTTAATGTGTGTTACTTGTGCGCAGAGGTGGCAAATCCCGGTCCAGAGAGTAAAAACCCTGCTACAGTTTGGTTTTAGCCTTTGATGCTAGCTAGCTATTTAGCTAACCCCCTAGCAGGTAAACGAGCACCATGGGAGCTAGCCAGGGAACTAGCTAGCTAGCTAACAAGCATCTAGGGTTAAAGCCAAACTGTGATAGGGTTTTTACTTTCCGGACCTGGATTTGCCACCTCGGCTTGTGCGCAATATTTAATAAACACCGTGGTAAAATGAGAAAAGTCACACATTTCTTACCTAACGTTGCGTTTCGTTGTATTGCCGATTATGCAAATTAGGCGATGACGTCATTTAGCAACTTTTAGGACAGCCACTAACTACTTTCGTTACTGGGGAGTTGGCAACACTGATTTTAACATAAAGCAGTAAATGGAAAGCACTCGTCCCAAATGAGCAGAACAATTTTGAGGTTGAAATAGTTCAAATTATTTGGGAAATGTGAAAACATGTGGTTAGTTGGAGTAATAATTGACAAAGTAGTCAAGAGTAGTTGTATATGTCAGTCTCCATTCCTTTCAATTGGATCGTTGTCATAAAAAAATAATTTGAATTGTGGGAAAGGTAGGAATAAAAAAAAAATATATAGTTGCGTAAATGAGCTGAATATTTTGACATTGGTTTAAGTAATGTGGACATTTTTGAAGAAATGACAATTTTTCTTGTGACAGCCGAGAACCCCTGCGAGCTGAACTGCGTGCCCAAGGGAGAGAACTTCGTCTACCGCCACAGTGCCAGCGTGAAGGACGGGACACCTTGCCACCCTGGACGCTCTGACATTTGTGTGGAGGGAGTGTGCAGGGTAGGACGGCAAACCAGCTCGATTGTTGATATTGCGCGGTGACATATTGACATTGCTTTGACATCGTAGTTCGTTTTCAACTTTGTGTCTTCCAGCGCATGGGCTGCGACAACAACCTGGACTCCCATGTGCAGGAGGACCCCTGCCTGCAGTGCGGGGGCCACGGGCAGACCTGCTCGCTGGTCAGGAACACCTTCACCACGCAGCGTCTAGGCCACGGTACGTTACTGGAAGACCCCCCCCCCCCAAACCCCCACCCCCCTCAGAATAACATCTGAAGCTCACTGTCCACATCTGCAGGTTACCAACAGATCTTCACCATCCCCGCTGGAGCCACCTCCATCAGCATCAGAGAGAAACACGCCTCACGCAATTACCTCGGTAAAACTACTTTTGGCCATAAGTTAGCAGCAGTAAAAAAAAAAAAAAAAAAAAAAAAAAAAAACTTGCTCCAAAAACAAATTGAAACTAACAAAGTAATAAATAAATAAATAAATAAATGAAGGGTGTCAGGCGATTAATTTGTAATTAATTGCATGACTATAGATAAATTAAAATTTTGATATCTTTTCTGTAAATGTACAATAAAATGTACAATCGTTTTCCCACAACATAAAAGAAAAAAATGTAAAAATAATTGAAATATGGCTGCATCTTTTAGCCATTAATACAGTAATTTCATAATTCATAAAATTGAGTTAAAATAAAAAGATGTACTGTACTGTAAAAAAAACGAGTGTGATATTGATTTGTGTTGAGATCATTTTTCTGCCACTAGATGGCATAATTGCATTTCTAAAGACCTTGGTTGACAGCTCAGTGCATTTTTCTTTTCAGAGCTATCTAATCTTTAACATAAAGTAACGTGAATTTCTGCACATTTTAAAAATTGAAAAATACAACTTGATCCAAGTCTCCACAAATATATGCATTATTATTACATTTATTACTGCAAAATTTTGACTGTGGACGTGTCTGCCGAGTTGCAACTGGAATTCTCCCAGTACAAACTTCCCAATCATTAATCATTAATCGTACGTTAGAAAAGTTAAGTGTTGTTAAATTAACTCAAAATTAACACACTCATTTTGACACTCATAAAATAAAATAAATAGATAAATAAAAGTAAAAAATAAAAGTAAAAAATAAAAGTAAAAAATAAAAGTAAAAAATAAAAGTAAAAAATACAAGTAAAAAATAAAAGTAAAAAATAAAAGTAAAAAATAAAAGTAAAAAATAAAAGTAAAAAATACAAGTAAAAAATAAAAGTAAAAAATAAAAGTAAAAAATAAAAGTTAAAAAAAATAAATAAATAAAAAATAAAAAAAATGACTATTAACGGTCCTAGCAAAGTCCCGTTGTGTGTGTGCGCGATTAGCCGTCAAGAACCTGCAAGGAGATTACTACCTGAACGGCCACTGGGCACTCGAGTTCTCAAGTGCCACCCACATCGCCGGCACCAAGCTGTACTACCAACGAGGCGTCGAGGGCGACAACATTCCCGAGTCCATCATTGGCCGCGGGCCCACCACCGAGCCCCTCGTCGTGGAGGTGCGAACGCTTCTCCGACGGGGAGCGCGCCGCCCGCAGTCGGCAAAGAGCGCAAACGTTGAACTTGTTGAATGTGATGCTCGCAGCTGATCAACCAGGAGCCCAACCAGGGCGTGGAGTACGAGTACTACCTTCCCGTGGGGCACCCCACAGAGGGATACTCCTGGAGCTTCGGATCTTGGTCCGCCTGCAGCCAAGAGTGCGGATCAGGTGGGAAATCCAGGAAGAGATTTCTACCTGGCGTTCCTTTTGTTATCGTGTTTGAAAATATCCGGCGCTCTGCCACCAGGCTCGCAGTCCAGAGCCGTCTACTGCTCCGTCGACAACGAGGCCGTGCCCGACTACCTGTGCGCGTCCTACGCCCGGCCCGAGAGCAACAGAACCTGCAACCCTCAGGCTTGCCCCGTCACCTACGCGTGAGTGAAACACGTTTCTTCCACAATGTTTTATTTTACAATTCACTAACATGAAATTTGGTAGGCTTCTCCGTCGGTGGTCTCGAAAAGCCCATGGCTCGAAAGGCAGAAGAAATCCGCCATGTTGATTTGAAGTGGCCGTTTGAGCTCGTTAACACCTTTTAAAGTCAAATAAAAAAATACAGTACAGGCCAAAAGTTTAGAAATAAATTCTATTTTGTGCGGCTATTTTTGAAGAAACTAGAATCTAAAACATGTTTTCAGTTATTTCACCTTTTCTGTGTTGACGACATAACTCCACGTGTTCATTCTTACTTTTGACGCCTTCAGTGAGAATCTACAATGTAAATAGTAATGAGAATAAAGCAATTAGCACATTGAATGAGGCGTGTCCAAACTTTTTTGCCTCTACTGTAAATAAATAAAGTTTCATTAAACAGCATGAAATTCTATCATGAGCAGACCTATAAAAAAAAAGTCTATAAAAGCCAATTCCCAGACCACGTAGGAAGTCGGCCATTTTGGTTTTACACGGCCATTTTGGCTAGTATACCCATAAATCTGCCCACAAAGCCAGTTTCAGGAATGTGTAATGTGGTAGGCATGTTTACAATGAGTACCGGTAATCATACGCCCAAAAAAAGTCTCAAGGATCCGCGGCTGGAAAAAAAACGTTAAAAAAACACTTTATGTCTGCTATTTTGCTGTGGAGCGGCCATATTGGCTTGGTAATTCCTTCCAGAACAGAAATTCTCAACTGGTGGGTCGCGGGCCCATTTTGGGTGTATTGTGGACAGCTAGTAAAAAAATATGTAGTCGTACTTTGATTTTTCTGCTACGGTGCTGAGGCGTACCTAGTTTAGTAAGCAATACGAAGCATAGCTGCCTAGCGCTTTAGCCGCTAATTTACACTAGCTAGCGCACGTCATGGCGAATGATGTACCGTTAGCACCGGTATGTTAAACTCGTTTTATATTTGATACACTACTCGTGTTGTCAGAAGCTATTTTTTAAATAAAGCTGCATGTTATTTATTGTGTGCAACGTCTATAAAAGTGGGTGATGAAAATAAAACAAAAAAGGAAAATGCTGGTCCCAGGGGGACAACAGTTGGGAAACCACTGCTGTGGAATTCTTTTAGAAATGTTACATTTGGTAGGCATGGCTATAAGTAGACTCGCTGAAGTGTCCGAAACTCATGTCCAAAAATGCACTTGATGTCGGCCATTTTGGTTTGAAGCTGTCTTTGTGGTCCATAATTTCTTGTCGGTATTTGAAAAAGTTCAGCCACCAAACAAAGCCAGTTTTACTTCTATAGATCTATAAAATGCCATGTTGCTAATCATGAACAGACTTCAGAAGACATGCCTGAAAAAGACAAAGACAAATCAGCCATTTTGGTTTGAAATTTGTCATTTTAGCTAGAATGTTTTTTATTGCATTTTTTTCTATCCATTGAACATAAATGGAACCTTTTGAAGTACTTTGTTTCCCAACAAACTGACTTGTCCCACAGCTGGAGAAGCAGCGAGTGGAACGACTGCAACGTCCCATGCGGAGGCGGCTTGCAGTATCGCGGCGTGGACTGTCTGTACAATGACGAGTCAGGACCCCGTGTGGTCGAGGACGCTTACTGCGCACAGTACTACCAGGCACCCACAGACCAGCAGAAATGCAACATGCAGCGCTGTACCGACCTCCCCGCAAGAGCGGTGAGAGAAGCATGTTTGCCTGTATTATGAAATTGTTCATTTTAAAAAAAATGTTTTTGCACAGTCAATTGTTGCTAGGCAGAATTTACTACTACTACTCTATTGTATTTACTGTACTGTATATACTGTATTATAGGTTTACAGTTACTGCCATTTGAAGTATGTATGACTTTCACAAAGCTTAATAATACAAAGCTTTTCTTTGATCTCTGTATTTTTTTTCCAACTAAATTAAACCACTTAATTGATAATAGCAGAATTTGATGTAAAGTGCTTTTATAAATTACAAGTTACTGTGTTGATCCAATGATACATTAACAATCATTGAAAACTGTCAGCCAATGATGGTGCAGGTAGGGCTTGATTAGAGAACCATCAGAGGAGTAATAAGCACCCACGACAGAGTTAAAAGAATGGGGTTTTACTTTTATTCATAATAATTGCTTGAATTATTATTTTTTGTAAATTAAAAAAAAAGATTAGGCAAATATCATCACCAAAAAAAGTACAATCATAAAAAAATGAAAATGAGAAATTCAGAAATGAAAAATAATTAGTTTTTTTATTATTGAATTTCAGTTTTTTTATTAATTTAAAACAATCCCCTAGATACCCTGAATATCAATACTGTGCTGTATCATAGGCTACTGCATTGACAAAACTTTAACGGATATCAATATTGTGATGTGTCATTAGCTACAGTATCAATAGAACTAAGTAAAAAAATATATAAAAAAATATATTAAAAAAATAAATAAAATAATAATAATAATAAAAAAAGAACTAAGTAAAAAAAAATCTCATAATGTATTATAAGCTACGGTGTTTCAGATATTGATATAATCTACTATAGGCAACATTATTGATACAATATTGTGAGGTATCGTATATTAAGCATCAATAGGACTGGATCAAATATCAATATCATGAGGTTGATACGACTGGATCAAGTATCAATAATGTGATATATCACCGCCTACAATATTGATAGGAAATTGGCTTATTTATTAACATTGATGACTGCTGTGGCACGCATGTGTGTACTCAGATCATTTCCTACGTCCCCTCTGAGAACGCCGTCCAGTGCCGCACCACCACCTACGGGTGCTGCTACGACCGTACCACTCCCGCAGCCGGGCCCAATGGAGAGGGCTGCCGCGACCCACCTGCACCTTGTGAGTGTCAACAACGAAAACCCCAACACACGCATGCGCGATAGTGATTTGAGGAAAAATTGATTTGTTTTCTCCAGATGAGCGCTCCATCTGCTCGCTGCCTAAGGCTGCCGGATCCTGCGCCGGCTGGACATCGCGTTTCTTCTTTAATGTTCTAACTGGCAAGTGTACCGAGTTCTGGTACGGAGGCTGCCACGGCAACAGCAACCACTTTGCAACGCAGGAGGAGTGCGACCTGGTCTGCCACGAGCCCAATGGCAGAGCAAACGGAAATGGCTACAATGGAAACGGAAATGGAAACGGAAACGGAAACGGCAACGGCAACGGCAACGGCCGCGTCAACGGAAACGGTAACGGCCGTGCCAATGGAAATGGAAATGGAAATGGCAACGGTTACGCAAACGGAAATGGTAACGGCAACGGCAACGGCCGCGCTAACGGTCATGGAAATGGAAATGGAAATGGTAACGGTAACGGACGCACCAATGGAAACGGTAACGGTTACTCAAACGGAAATGGTAACGGCCGTACTAATGGAAATGGCAATGGCAACGGTAATGGTTACCCAAACGGAAATGGAAACGGTAACGGTAACGGCCGCACCAACGGAAACGGCAACGGTAACGGCCGCACCAATGGCAACGGCCTCACCAACGGAAACGGAAACGGCAACGGTAACGGCCGCACCAATGGCAACGGCCTCACCAACGGAAACGGAAACGGCAACGGTAACGGCCGCACCAATGGCAACGGCCACACCAACGGAAACGGCAACGGTAACGGCCACACCAACGGAAACGGCAACGGTAACGGCCACGCCAACGGAAACGGCAACGGTAACGGCCACGCCAACGGAAACGGCAACGGTAACGGCCACGCCAACGGAAACGGCAACGGTAACGGCCACGCCAACGGAAACGGCAACGGTAACGGCCACGCCAACGGAAACGGCAACGGTAACGGCCACACCAACGGCAACGGTAACGGCCACGCCAACGGAAACGGCAACGGTAACGGCCATGCCAACGGAAACGGCAACGGTAATGGTAACGGTTACTCCAATGGAAACGGTAACGGCCGCACCAACGGAAACGGAAATGGTAATGGCCACGCCAACGGAAATGGTAATGGTCACTCAAATGGAAATGGAAACGGTAATGGTAATGGCCGCACCAATGGAAACGGTAACGGTTACTCAAACGGAAACGGTAACGGCCGCAACGGAAACGGTTACTCAAACGGAAATGGAAATGGTAACGGCCATACCAATGGAAACGGTAACGGTCACTCCAATGGAAATGGAAACGGGGAGCACGACAATGGAAATGGTAATGGAAACGGAAATGGCCACTCAAATGGTAACGAAAACGGCAACGGAAATGGTGAGCACTACAACGGAAACGGTAACGGAAACGGAAACGGTCACTCACACGGATATGGACAGCGCGCCAACGGAAACGGCCGCGCCAACGGCAATGGCAATGGCAATGGAAACGGAAATGGCGAGGACTACAACGGAAATGGTAACGGCAACGGTGAGAACGGCAACGGCGAGAACGGGAACGGAAATGGCCACAACAATGGCTACCGCCGCAGGGTAGCCTCCAGCGTGGCCCAAACTGCCCACAAGGCCCGAGTCTACATGAAGGCCCGCAAGCCTTACTTTGTCACCGTGAAAAAGCACCTCATCCCCGCGGCCAGGTAAGGACCTTTAGAGAGGGGGGGGGGGGGGGGGGTGCGCCCCTAAAGTAACCCGAATCCCCTTTACCACAACCAACGGCCCCCATCAGTCACCACTTTCAACCCTTTAACGAACCCTTTCAAACCCCCCCCCCCGAAAAGAAAACCAGATTGAATAAATGTGTCGCCACCGCCCTTTCCTGCCCCGCTTTTGTTCCCATAATCCACCCGACATGAGCTCACCAGCCCCGCCCACACTTGTTTTGTGTTCGTGTGTCATCTCACTCTGTGTTACCATCAAACTAATAAAAACGTGCTGTGATGCTCACCAGTCCTCGTCCGAGTGTGGTCACTAAAAACCGGGAAGGGAATCGGTACAGTGGTGCCTTGACTTACGAGTGCCCCCGGTTTGAGTTGTTCGAGTAACAAGCGTGCCGTATGCGGTTCCTTCAAGCTGTTTGATGCCACGCCCCGTTGAATTTGACCTTTAAAATAAACAAACGGGCTAACACATAAAACCGCATAAATTTTTGTTTACATAATTATGCAAAATAATTGCATAATTTTTCTTGCAATGGTCTGCTAGCTTAATGCTAACATCGATATCACGGTAGTTGTAAACGGCGTAAAATAATTTTTTCTAAACATGCAGACAGACAATAGAATAGTTATACGCGTATATGCTTTTTGTTCTGCAAAAAACTGCAAATATTGCCGCTTAGTCTATGTTTAATTTCTTACGTTTTATTTAAATATTAGTTTTTTTACCGTACAATACAGTAACATTTTTCTTATTAAAAATACATAGCAAAAAGTGGCTAGTATATAAAAAAAAAAAAGGAACAGATTAACGACATTTACATTCATTTAACTGGGAAAAGTTGACTTTCAAGTTTCAAGATTCAAGTTACAAGCATAGTCACGGAACTAATTGAAATCTTAAGTCAAGGTTGCACTGTATTATCGTGTTGGCGTCGTCTTGCTGTCTTGCGTCTGTCTGCACGCACCTTCGTCACCCGCTCGCGTGGCGCTCTTTACGGCCCACTTTGACCCCGCGTCGAAGTGCAGCGTAAAGTGACTTTTCCTTGCTCGCTCCAGCTTGACTTTGCCAGCCCAGGTGAAGATCGACCAATCGGACCCGTCCGCCGTGGAGGCCCTCGTGGGCCAGACGGTGGTGCTGCCCTGCAGAGTCAGCCCACCGCCGTTGGCGTCGTCGCGGTCGTCCGGTGCGACGGTGGTGGTCGAGTGGAGGAGGGACGGAAACGCGATGACGTCGCGCAGGTAAGAATTTCAATCGCTACAAAAAATCTTGGCTGAAAAATAACCCAATTTGGGTCGGAAACATGAACCGATCCACTACTTTTGCTACCAATTTGACACAACTTTTCTCCCAAAATTAGGTTGAAACGACCTAGAAGTGTCTTGTTGACCCAAGTTGGGTTATTTTTATATATATTAACCCCGGGTTATTTTCCTAACCCACTTGATGGGTAGCTGTGAATTTTCAACAGATTGGGTTCCTTTTATTTAAAGTTGGGTGGACGAATTTTTCTAACCCATCAGATTGGGTTGAAGATTAGATTTTGGTTACACCCTCATCTCAATGCGCTGGGTACGAATAACCCAACGTTGGCTCAGTCCCTTTTGGACCCAGCGCCGGGTTAGCCGCTTTACCCAATTTGGGTTACTCTTGACCCGTCAGCTTTAAGAGTGTATGTCGTAGGTTCTGCTCGTGTCTTTGCTTTAGACATCAGCAGCAGCCGAACGGTTCGCTGCTGCTCGGACCCGTCAGCACGTCGGACGCCGGCTGGTTCTTGTGCGTGGCCACCAGGGGGCAGGAGAGAGACCATCGCTACGTTTACCTGACCGTCTCAGGTGAAGCCTTGGCGGAGGTCTGCGCCCTGCCATCCCATAATGTGTTCCTAATGTTGTGACTCGCAAATAGAGGGACGGCCTCAGCTGCAGCCGACCGTCTTGCCAACGGCGGAACCTTCGCCGAGGTGAGAGCAAAATCCTTTTATTTTGAAGTTGAGCAGCGCAGGAAGTGGCGAACGGACTGGTGAGTTCTACTTCCTGTCAGGTTCGACCTGGAGCGCTCGGCCTCGTCTTTGCTGGAGACGAGAGCGGGGCAGGCGGCCCGACTGCCGTGCGCCGTCGTACCTGCGGCAGCGCGACGATTCGTCAGCACGCAGTGGACGCGGGACGGACGAACGCTTGGCGACTCCAGGTGATGTCCGCATTTATATGAATTCCATTTGAAGATGTTTTCAAGAGGAGAATATGTTGGGGTTGTTTTTTTCAGGACTTTTTGAAGATTCTTTTCACTTCGGGGTATTTCATGTAGAATGTCAATATCATTGGGAGTTTTGTTGAATTCATATCGATTTAAAAAATACATTTGATTGTCGAATATGTTCATTTTCAAGACGTGCTTTTATGAGTAACACATCCATTTTTAAACCGGATTAAAGCATTTTATGTAATAAATCTTACATAGAACACCACAATTTTCAAGACTTTTTTGAACTTTTTCCATGAAGAAGATTTCAACATTTTTCAATGCTTTTGGAAGACATTCTAGCAAGAATATGTCCATTGTCAAGACTCCTTGAAGCCTTTTAATATATAATACCTCAATTCAATTCAAGATTTTTTTAAAAAGTATTTATAATATGTCAGTTTTCAAGACTTTTTGAAGGTATTTTGATGTAGAATGCCTGACTTTTCAAGACTTTGGAATGATTCTTTTGTTGAGCAACTCCATTTTCAAGATTCTTGGAGGCATTTCATGAGCAATAAGTCCGTTCTAAATATATAGAATGTTCATTTTCAACATTTTTTTTTAAAGTGTGCCATCTTTCAAGATTTCTTGATGGATTTGTGTTAAAGACCTCAAATTTCCAGGGTTCTGGAAGATATTTGACATAAAATATGTCATATTTGAGGACTTTCACGGATTTATTATGTGTAAAATTACTTTAAAAAAAAGTCTTATGAACAACAATTCCTTAGAAAAGCCCTTAAATAATGAACATTCAGTAAAATGTGGCTTCAAAAATTATTGATATTAAAACCTAGTCTGTGCAGAATGCGTCTTAAAAAAATTGGATTTTCTCCCTAAAACCTAAAAAAAAAGTCATGAAAAAAACGCACATGCAGTACATTTTAAGTCGCGTTTTAATTGAATTGCCTTCAAAATGAGCAATGTTGCACGTGGAAATAAAAATGTCCAAATGAAACCTTGTTCTCCTAAAGGTTTGTCCAGCAGTCCGATGGCGCGCTGCTCATCGAGTCGCTCCGGACGGAGGACGCCGGCGTGTACACTTGCTCCGCCTCCACGCAGCGACAGCTGGAACAGAGACGCGTGCAGCTCAGAGTCCAAGGTGACCTCGTCGGTCGTCATACTTGCAATTAGCACACTTAAAAAAAAAAAAAAAAAAGTGGTGGATGAAGCTAGAAAGAAGACAAATTGCTGTCATGCTGTCTTTCGTTCTGCCTTCGTTGTTGCGCCTTCAGCCGCCCTGCGGATCACCAAAGCTCCCGACGACATCCAGGTCCCTGAAGGCAGCACGGGCCAGCTGCCCTGCGTGGCGACGGGAGACAACGTAAGCATCGGCTGGTCCAGGTAATTTGCTCTTACTCTTAAAATGGCCGTGGTACCTTGACTTAGCAATTTCGTTCTGACAGCATAACTCCTATCACAAATTTGTATTTATTTTTATTTGATTTACGAAAAATGGATAATATGGATTTAATTCAGTGAACACCATCCACTTCTTCTCATCTCTTTACTTAAGACCAATTAGTAAAAGGACATCTGGCAAAATACCTGAAAAAAAACCAACAGCATAATATGCGACCACAAAACACAATACAGTGAATCCCCACTATTTGACACTTTTACCTCAAGTAATTTCTATAGTTGCCACAAGGTGGCGGCAAATCAAAGAGTGGTCATAAAGCATCAGTGCCATGCATCCAGAATGTACAGTATGTATGTATTCCGTAGTTAAACAAAAAAATAAAATAAGAGGCAGCATAACAACGAAAACATTAGAGGCTCTAAAATTGAACCCTGTGGAACACCATAAAACAATGGGGCAGATGTCAAGTTTAAGTGACTGTTAATAACTTAGTAAATTGGGGCACTCATAAGTCAATCTACCACTATATGTCCAAACACATTACATCATCATCATCATCATCATCATCATCATCATCATCATCATCATCATCATCATCATCAGCATGGCTTTTCCTCGGGATGTAGGAACGGCGTCCCAGTGCGTCCGGACGGACGAAAGGTCCAGGTGTCACCCGACGGGACCCTGATCCTGAACAACGTCCAGACGAGCGATGAGGGCACCTACACATGCAACGCCTACGCCGGCGTCTACTCGGCCAGCGCCTCGGCCGACGTGCACATCGCCAAAGACGCCCGTACAGGTACGCGAGCACGACGCCCACCCGGTCGCTTCATTAGGTACACCCACCATCAAACTTCCTAAGTCGAGTCAAGTTTGCAATGGAATTAAATATTCTAATCAGGGCCCAACCAAAATTGATTTTTGTAGGCTGATTCTGATATTTGCCGGAATAAAATTCCGATTACCGATTGACCGATTATTTAAAAAATATATATGTATACGATTAAAATCACTTAATTTTTTCCCTAAAAATGTGAATTACCTTTACATAAAGAAAAAATTTGCAAAAAAAAAAAAATGCAGATTTGAAAAACGCTTATATCATCCATTGAAATATGCTCAGCCCTGGTTCTAATATTATCTCAAATTTATATCCATTGGCAGATTTTTTTAGGTATGTTTTATTACTTTTTTCTTTTTTCTTTTTTTATGATGGTGGCTATACATCTCTCACTCTAGAAAACAGTTGGGTCAAAAATAACCCAATTATGGGTCAAAAATGGACCGATCCTCTACTTAAGTCAATTTGAACCAACTTTGAGTAAAAAAAAAAAGGGTCTTTTAGTGTAAAACAACTCATAAATATTGGACAGATCCTTTACTTGGGTCAAAAAATTGGGGCATTTTGTTAAAAACAACCCAAAAAGTTGACCCATGAATCGGTCCATTTTTGATCCATAATTGGGTTACTTTTTGACCCAACTGTTTTTCGAGTGCGTCCTACAACATATTAGGGAACAACTGACAGTGTGACGCAGTGCAGTGGAGCGTACCTAATATTCTGTCCGTTACAAAGAGTACATTCAAGTTGTGACCTTTGGCGCGTCCCATGTTGGATTTTGAAAAAAGCTGGACGTGCGTTTCAGGCGCGGTCGCGACGTCGTCGTCGTCGTCATCGTCAGCAGCGCCGTGCTCGGATCAGCCCGAGTTGGCCAACTGCGAGCTGGTGGTCTACGCCCGCCTGTGCGGCAACTCGTACTACGCCGCCTTCTGCTGTGCCAGCTGTGCCCGCCAAGCACGCAGCGGTGACAGCTTAGCCCAGTGACGCTGTGGTTCTGCGCTCTGTTTTTGGCTGGGGTACCCAAAAAAAAAGGAAAAAAAAAGGTCACCATGCCGCCCTTTCAACGTTATCATGTAAAAGATGTTTTATTGCCATTTTTGATCATTTTTTGTATGTTTACAATAAAAATCTATATGTTCACAATGTTGTCACGTGAGTGTGCTGCTTGCCGTGCCGAGTCGTGCCATTCAAAGAAGACTGCGAGTTATTAGGAATAATAATAATAATAATCATCTGTTTAGGCTACAATAAAAATACACAAAAAATATACTGGTAAAAGATGAATTCATTGAGATATTTTTAAAAATATATGTATATATTAGATAGGGTTGTCAGAACTAGTGCGTTCATTTTGAGTTAACTTAAAAGTTCCTTTAACGCCACTAATTTTTTTAACTCGCGATTAATGACCGCCCCTTACTTGGAAAGTCTGTAATGGAGGAATTCCAGTCGCAATGCAGCAGACACGTCCACGCCAAAATTTCGCATTTTAAGTTACTTCATGTTAAAGATTAGATAGCTCTTAACATAAAAAAAAAAATGCACTGAGCTGTCACCGTCTTACAAATGCAATTTTACCATCTAGTGTCAGAAAAAATGACCGCAACACAAATCAATATCACACTCGTTTTTTACAGTACTGTACAGCTTTTTAATTTTAACACAATTTTATGAATTATTATTAAATGACTGTGTCAATGACCTTCCCCACTCTTATGTTAGCAAGAGTATGAAAACATAGAAAAATATATTTTATTGTACATTTTATTGTACATTTAAAACAGATAGAAAATGTGCAATTAAACTATTGAATTCATGCAATTAATTACGATTAAAAAATTTTTGCCTGACACCCCTAATATAAAAAATATTTAAGGGATTTATTGAGAGTACCTGTATATTTTTTTAATAATGATACACGTAAATACTAGTGCTGTCAAATGATTAAATTTTTAATCAGATTAATCACATCTCAGAATTTTGATTAATCATGATTAATCGCTTAATTAAAATGGCTTTTTAACAACAATTTTTTACCCTGCAAATTTAAAGAGCACCTGTTATGTGTTTATTTTTTCGACATTTAATGTTAAGAGGACGTCTTCAACATTTTTTGATCCACTACACACGCTCATCCTCTTCTCTTTCTTATCAATTAATTATTTGCATAATTTGAAATGGGGGAAAAAACAACCCCAATAGTTTAACATGAACAAAAATTCTGAATGTCACACGCAAACATTTATTAAATGCTTTACTTTAATGCATGCAATGCATGTTATGTTTATTGCTCAAACACAACCTGTGCTACATTTACCATAACCATCCGCAGTCAGCTAAAGGATCATCAAAATTAATAGTGTGATTAATCTGCGTTAATACAAGATTAATGGGATAATTTTTTGTGATTAATTAATTAGTTAACGCTTTAATTAACTTTGACAGCACTAGTAAATACGCATTTATTTGTATTCATAATTAGATAATTTCAATCATTTTTATCATTTACTTGTTAATCAATTAAATTAAAATAAGTATAAAATTAATGAAATATTTAGTACAAATAACTTTACATGTAAATGTAGTGTTTGAATTTTTAAATAAATAGAAATAAATATCAAAATTAAATGAGACTTTTTTTTAAAATAACCCCTTTGTGGTGACAGATTATAGATTAAAAAAAGTTAACTGTAACTATAGGAATATGTTCAAAAAGGGTAGAGACAGTCAAGCAAACTACTCACAACTTTCATTAAATTTGTAAATATTTTTTTTAGTTAAATTGAAATAAATAAACTATAAAGTGGTATGTGTACTAAATAGCAGTCGTAAAAATCACTTTTGAATCAAAATAAATGATTGATCTGTTTAGAGTAATAATGCTAGATGTGAATAAAACGCCCTAAATCTTCAAAAACTGCAACTGTACCAAATGTTTGGCCTTGGACTGTAAGATTGTGGTAATGGAGCCAGATGTTGACAAGATGGCGTCCATAAACCTTGTGACGTCACTTTAACTAATGACAGAGCGTGTGGTCAGATTAACTACCCGTTCTGATTTTCGTTTTATACGACTTTGTTGCTTTCATGGGTGCGGCCATCTTGGAAACGGGAGTTAATGAAGTCGTTGGGCTGTCGCTTATAATGTCGAAAATTGCAATAAAATCTTGAATTAGGCCATCTATGCTATTCAGATGTGCATTTTCTCTTTTCCTTTTCATGTTGTTCTGCACTGAAAAGTGTCATTGCTTTGCTGCACCTTTCTCACTTCCTGCCCACGCATGCGCCACGTCTCACATCCGCGTGCGTGCGTGCGTGCGTGCGTGCGTGCAGGTGCAAGATGGTGGTTGCGGTGCGAGTGGAAAGTTGTGCTCGCATGTTTGTGAGTTTGTGACCACATCCTCTCTCGCTATGTGACCTCATTTCACTTAACGCCGTCCACGTTTTTAAAAGTGTCGACACAAAAATGTATTTGCAAGTCAGATTCCATGTCATGTATAAATTGAAAATAGAAAATAAAATAACATTTGTTTTAAATGATTCATGACTCAGGAAAATAAACGAATGAATTACCACCGGTACACTGAAATTAACTTTATTAACAAAAACTACATTTATTTGTTTGAGAGAAACAATAACCCATAAAAAATAAAAAATAAAGTTCAAGAAAATATTTTTGGGGAGAAAAGTGGAATACATGCAAAAAAATATATAAAATAAATAAACTGCTTTATACAGTATATAATGCAGTCGTAGAATTTAAGAGAGAGAAAGAGAGAGAAATGACTTTAAAAAAAATGATTTAACCATATACCTCTATAAGTTGCTTGTAATATATTTATATCAATACAGTCAAAAAAAAATCATGGCTTCAACCCGTCAGCCCTTCTTTCGGTTGTTGTTGATGTTGCAAATGATGTGATCGGTGACATCTGTTGTAATAATATGTCCGAAAGGGAAAAAATAAAATAAAAATAGATTAAAAAGAAATATATAACTTCCCTTATGACATATATAATTGAAAAATTATATATATATATATTTAAATACTATGCTTATATATATTTAAATACTATGCTTTATTATAAGTAAAAAATAATCTCATATATATTTTACAGTAAAGATGTAGTTACATACATACATCTTTTTGAAAGTTATATATATATATTTTTTTATAACCATGTGCGTATCCGTATCCGTATATGTATGTGCTGTACATATGTGAAATATAATGTGCATTATAACTAAAAAGAAAATACGGCAAGTGAATGATTTGTAGAAATAAACAAATTTCCTCTAGAAGTACATAATCAATCAGTTGACTTGAATTCAAAGGCAAACAAAGGACACTATTGTGAGTACTGAATAATACTTTTATTGAACAAAGTGAAGAAACAAAAAATGAGAAAAAAAACAAAACAAAGACATTCGTCCTTTAGCGGTTTTTCCCAGACGACACCTGCAACAAACAACGAGAAAAAAAAAAAAATCAGCAATCGCGTCTATGGAAAGCTGGAAAACATTTGAAGTCTTTATTGAACCGAACAAATGCATTTTTGTAAACATGAACAATTTAGTAATTTTATTTCATTTGTGTTTTTTTTTTTTTTTTCAAGGCATCACTGGGCACAACCAACCCTGAGCCGCCACAGCAGGAAGGCCACGAAGGCGGCGTAGACGGAGCTCTTGGCGATGAGGACGCCGTACGACAGTTTGGCGCTCTGCGTCAACCTCAGGAAGCTCTCTGGAGGACAAAAGACGGGACGGCGTTGAGAATCTCGCCAGTGCGCCAGTTACTCGTAAGACGCGTCGAGGAAACGTTAAACAAAAAAATCACAAAATCACCTCGGCTGGGTTCGTCTTCAGCTGAGTCTAAAGAGAAGATCAGATAATAAATATCAAAATAGTTATCATCAAAGACACGGACGGGTGTTCAACCATTCAAACAGTCTGGATTTTTTTGTTATCATCAAAGACAGTTTAAATGATTTCGGAAAAATTGTATTCTTTTTTCAAATTCGTGTTTTTTGTAATAAACCAGTTTTAGTTTTGTAAACATTATCTGATGTTTGTGTTTTGTAAACATCATAGATGATTTACAGTCTTTGATTAACCAAAATGTATTTTTGCGTAAAGAGCAAGGCCATTTATGTTGTACGTAGCCTTCATGTACATTTTGTAAACATCAAGGACAAATTAATTCTCAATAAAACAAACGTGCAGTTTTTAGAAACATCAAAGACAAATTACGGCCTTCAGTTAACCTAATGTACGTGTTTTAGTGAGCATCAAAGGCAATTATATGAATTAATGCACATTTTTGTTCACATCAATGATAGTTTTCAATAAATTCGGCATGTTAAACATCAAAGACGATATACGATCTCACGTCAATGTTTTTTTTGACAATTTAGCATCTGACAAACCTGAATCTTCAAACATCAAAGATGATTTAAAAACAATACACCTAACATATATGTTTTCCTCAATATCAAAAGCAATGTAATCAAAAATGGACCTTACAAACAAAATTTTAACATCAAATACTACAAAGTATTTTAGGAAAATTTTTGACCATGTGCGGGTCTTTGTAAATATCAAAGACACTTTAGCCTTCAAGGAATCTTAGCGTATGCATTTTTGTAAAAAAAATAATAATTTACCATTAAAGACAAATGTACCTCTGAGCATCAAAGATGATTCAAAGTCTTTGATTAAGCTCATTTTCTAAAAGAACAATTTCGAGTTTTTTGTATTTTTGTAACAATTTAAGATGATTTATAGTCTTTAGCAAATCGAATGTGTGCTTTTTTGGGGGTCAATTTTACCAATGTAGTGTCTTTGATGAACATGATGAAGGTTTTTGGATGTGTGTGTTGGTAAATACCAAAAACGATTTAGATTTTTGAACAAACTAAGCAAGTAAATTTTTTTGTAGCTAACAGACGATTTAGGCATTTAAAAACCTAACATGCATGATTTTGTGAACACCAAAGACCATGTAGTCTTCATTGATCCTAATGTACGTGTTTTTGTAAACATCAAAGACAATTTGGAGTGGATAACATGATTAAGTCACCTTCTAGGCCGCTGATGTGTTGTGGGTAGTCGACATATGTTACTCCGTTGAAAAACGTCACGATGCAGGTGAACTTCCGGCTCCCGCGGTACCATTCGTGCGCCGGGACCCTGAGCCTGCTGGTGATGCTGTAGCCGACCCCTCGCCGCCGGGCCTCTGGGTCCTTAGCCACGCCCTTTTCCCTCTTTTCGCCGTCCACCATCCAGGCCACGCGGACGTGGTCGGGGTAGAAGTCGGTGGCGGCGCAGACCAACGTCTTCTTCTTGGCCTCCTTGTCCTTGTCGTCAGTGCACTCGCGATCCGAAGGCAGGAACAACGTCACCTTGGGCGGGGTGATTTTGGCGTTTGATTCTGTGTGGAGCCAACACACAAATCATCAATATGATTATTGATATTATGATATATTATTATATAATGTTCTTTTTCATAAAAAATAATAATAATCTGTATCTTTAAGGAACTAGTGCACAAAGATGATTTACGGTCTTCATTGAATTCGCCGTGTTTTTGATAACATCAAAGACTACTAAAAATGTTTTTTTTTTTAAAGCATTGCAGGCCATGTCAAAATTAATATTTGGTATATGTAGCGGGCCGCTAAAAAATGGATAGTGGGCCGCAAGTGGCCCGGGCCGTAGTTTGGATGTTACAGCACGTTTTGCTAATATCAAAGACCCTAGAGTCGTCAATAACTAAATTATGTTTTATGCTAACTTCAAAGATGATTTACAGTTTCCAAATGCCCTAACGTAATCTGCTGTTAACAGCAAAGCTGAGTTTGAGTCTGTGTCTTTGATCATATCAAAGACTACTTTGTTTTCGGTGATCTTATGTACACGTTTATATAAACATGGATGATGATTTAATCTTTAATTAACCTAACATATGTGTTTATTAACATCAAAGACCCCTTTGTGAACGTCAAAGACCCTTTGTGAACATCAAAGACCTTTAATACTCCTTCAAAGTTCTTCAATGGTGATTTGCAGGCTTTAATCTTTAACTAGCCTAGCATATGTGTTTATTAACATCAAAGACCCTTTGTGAACATCAAAGACCCTCTTTAAAGCCCATCAATGTGATTTGCAGGCTTTGCAGACGTTAGACACACATCTTGTAAACAACAAAGCTGATTTGGAGTTCTTGATCATATACATTTTCATGTAAAATTCAAAGGTGATTTCCAGCCTATAAATAACTTTTTTTTTTAAAAAGTCTTCTTGAAATAAAGTTGAGTATTGACTGTGGTTTTGTTAACATCAAAGACAATTGGAATTCTTCAATGAACCGAACATATGTTTTTTCATGAGCATCGGAGATGATTTGAGTTTTCATCCAACCAAATGCACGTTTTTTAATAAGCGTCAAAGACAAACTTACTTACCTCCATGAACCAAAACTAGACATAGACATGAATTCTAAGATAGTAAAGATCTTTTTTGTTGTTCTACATTTCCCCCCCCCCGAAACATCATCACATTTCAAAGTCAAAAAGTCCGACTCAACATTGTGAGCTACTTGTGGTTAAAGAAAACGTTTTCTGCTCCATTTTCTTCCAGCTGCAAAAAGGGAAAAACGTCCACTTCATACCCATTTAACTACTTCACTACAAACTTTTCCCCCCAAATCAACATGTCTCGATTCAATTGAAATCAACAAAAACCCTCAAGGGGCTTGCAACACATCCGCTTGTTCAGCCAAAGATCCGTAAGCGCGCGTTTTTCTTACCTAAAACAGTGAGTTTGGTTCCTGCACCGAAGAAAGCTTGATCGTACGAGCACAGCGACGCCGAGCTACCGCGGAAACCTCTCGAGCTCTCGAGCTCTTCGCGCAACCACCTTTGTCTGACGAGGCCTTAAAGCGACACTGACTTAAGGTTGCTCAACCCACCTTGAAAGTATGTCAATGTTCATTTGATGATGAATTTGCCATCAATGAACACGATGAGTCAAAGTCTTCAATATGAGTTACGGGATTTTGTAAACATATTGGAAAAGTCTTCCGTGAGCTTAACGTTTGTTCGTAAACATCAAAGATGATCGAGTCTTTATTAAAACCAAAGTCGATGTTTTTCGAACCAGGACGAGAATTGAGCCTCAACCAAAAAAGCCGATAAACCTAATGTATGTTTTTTGTAACCGTCAAAGACAATATCGTGTTTAACAAACCGTACACACATTATTATTATTTTTTTATCAACAAAGATAATTCGGTCTTGAATTATGTGATCCAGCCTTTGGTAACTTAGTATACTTTTTTTTTTTTACGTACAGCCTTCACCGTTTTCGGAACGTTTAGTCAACAGTGAATCCAAGATGCAGGTTTTTGTAAAGGAAAGACAATTTAGGATTTCCGATACACGTAACGTACAATTTTGTAAACATCAGGCAAGTCTTTAACATGCCTAACGTAGTTATTTTAATCAACATGGTTGACAAGTTAAGAGTCATCCATCCTTCATCGTAGTGTTTTCGTAAAATGTGATTTTGTCTTCAATGAACTGACGTCGGTGTTAACAAAGCGCTTTCAACGAACCTAACACTTTTTTTGTCACAAGCATGCAAGTGTTTTTACCTTGAACTGTTTGTTAATCTTGTTCCTGTGCCAAAAAAAACAAACACTTCAGACGTGTCACAGCGTAGCGGGTCTACTACACAAAAAGCGATCCGCAACAATCATTTTTACAATTTTAGTTTCATTAAATTTCCTTAGGAAGACTTCAAATGTCGGACACTTGAGCTGTTCCTGTGTCTTACCTACAACGGTTAACTTTGTTCCTGCGCCAAAGAAAGCTGCATCAGCGTTGTCACAGCGTCGCCGTCCAATGCATAAAACCCGCAACAACAGATGATCAGAGACTTTTTATATGAAACTTGTTTTCCTGGTATTGCTTTCGTCTTCTGTCTTACCGAGAACTGTCATCCTTGTTCCTGCACCAAAAAAAAAAGAAAAGCTGCAGAGTATCACAGGACAGCTGGCCAGTAGACAAAACCACCAATTTTCCGCCATTATTATTTAATGTAAAAACTTTATTTTTTCTGGGAAAATTCAAAAAGCTTTTAAATTCCTTTTATGAATAGTTCCCACATCTTACCTAGAATGGTTCACCTTGTTCCTGCGCCAAAGATTGCATCAGTCATAATTCAAGAGTTACACAGCAGTTGAACAGTGACTTTACCCCTGCTTTGCTTTAATATCAAACCAGATTTCCACTATTCCTGCTATTGATTTGGTCTGGACTGGAAAACCAACGTAAACCTATGATAAAGTTGTCCGTTTCAAAACCCTTCATTTAAACTCCAGGATCCCCAAAAACACATTTTAAATCCATCCGCTTGTGTTGTACTAGCTGCTAGCTAGCTGCTAGCACTACTAAGCTAACCTGGGTGCTTTTGTTTCCGCTCAGTTGACTCAAATGCTCGCTAGCCGTCGCATGACGTGCGTGCTGACGAGAGTCTACGGCCGTTCAACATTCCTTTATGACAAAACAAAAGGACGACAACAACAACAAAAAAACGCGTCAATATGCTATAACCCAATGTGACTCGAATCTGAAGATACAATTCGGCATTCGTTTTTGACAGCAAATTGGCGACTCAATTCAAGTCACCGTCAATTCACGCACAGCCCGCGTTAAAACGATACCCATACTGGTGAGTTAAAGCGATCAATGAATGGGTTATGTTGAATTATTAACATTGTTTTTCAGTTTCAATTTATATTTTAGCCGTTTTGGATTTAGTTATAGCTGTGTAGCTCAATGAATGGGATTGTCTATTGTATTCTTATCTGTCTCTCTCCTGAGAAAAGAAGGGCAACAAGTTTCTTTTCCACTATTATCTAAAAGGGAGTGTAGCCTAGTACCGGTCTCAGCCGGTCGAAGTGAGACAGGCTGATTTATTATTGTTTAAGTCTAATCTGATTTGTATTCCTGGGAACTTCTGCCTTTTTGTGCTCATGGGAGGGGAGGGCCTTTTCAATAAAAAACGGTGTGCAGGAGAAGGAGGGACACACTTTTGAACAGAACACTGCTTGGGTGACTTCATTTGTGTGATCAGAAGCTTCTGATAATTATAATACCTTTGCAAAGGGACTTCTTCTCCAGAATCTCACCATTCAGTTAAATTGAACACGCAAAGAGTACAATACAAAAATTGTCTACTCTAACAGTTACCATGAGGTTATCAAGTATAGCTTTTATTACCAACGTTTTCTAAGAATGTTACATGTAATTGATTTCAACTTCAGGGCGTAAAACTCGCTCGAAATGGTGGACCGACCGCTCTTGAGTCCGCCCAAACCCAACCTTGGTTAAAAGTCAAAGAGCTGAAATAGAAAATTACAAAATCAGACAAAATAACCACCCCGAGGAATATCAATTTGCGTAAACACATTGAATATGGTCCAGAAATGACCAGAAACCGATTAGTTCCTGGCAGGTTATATATAGCGGGACGAGGCATCCATTTTGTCATCTATGATGGCGGCAACGTTTGTGAGGGAGCTTTTTGTACAGCCCTTCTATGGGCTTGCATCACCGTGGCCCCCTGTATACACAGTGTGTACGCTTTGTTCAAAAACCTGCGTGGTGGGTTTTCATGGTTTTCGATACCCCCCTTACACCATTCCCCTCGTCCCCCTCGTCCCCTTCGTCCCCCTCGTCATCCTCACCTGCTGCTCATATCTCAACCCGCATCTCTCCAAAGTTGCTGCTGCTATTTGTGTGTGGCCAAGAAAAGTAGCTGAGGAGGAGGAGATGCGCTCATAAACACTCAATCCCTCCCACCCACTCAAAAGATAATAAATAATTTTTTTTAACAAAATATAAATAGTGTTACTAATCCATAAAAGCTTGTAGTTGATATTATATTTATATTTATTGAGTCACTTTTTTTTTTACATTTAAACCTAAAAACACCTAAACAAACAAACAAAACATAATGTATTAAAACACACATATAAAATAATATGATAATAAAATAATAGTTATTATTTTATATTGTTCTGGAAAAACTATTCAAATTTGGAAAAAAAAAAAAAAGGTACATTATATTGCCATTGATTTTTATTTTAAAAAAATCTAATAATTAAATACATACATAAATAAAAGTGCTGTGTATTACTAAACCTGGACAACTTTTTATCCCTCAAAATTTTATGTTTCTTATATTTATATATTTATTGTATTTATTTTTCTTATATTTATCTGGAATTATATATATATATATACACACTGTACTCAAGTAAAAAAAATGTTTAACTACTTTTCTTTCAGACAAAAAAATTCTATTTTCTTTACCTGTTTTTTAATCCAAAACATGACACAACAATTTCTGTTGAGCAGAACATTTTGAAATAGAAAAACATGCAAAATCTAAATAATATTTATTTCAATGATCAAATATAAATTGAAATAAAATTAAATGTAGTATAATGTAATACAGTAAAAACAAAAACAAAAACATTGACACAGACACATTGAGACAGTCCATACAATTTTCTTTTAAATGCTAAAATAAATATGTTGTAAATTACATAATACCTAAGGATAGTCATATAAAGCAATCGTTTTATATTCCTTTATTATTCATTGTCCTTGCATCCCTCCCACCTTTGATCCTTTGATGTCACTTTAAATTTTGCTAGCTTATGTATGGCAGCCAATCAGCTAATTGCCTACCCTCACGTCCTCCCAACAATGCCTATGTCATATATATATATATATATATATATCATTTTTATTTATTTTTAACTCATTCACTGCCATTGACGGCTATAGACGTCAAAAATTCATTTGAACTATTTCTATTGGTTTAACATTATTTTCCACTTTTGTTAACAAGAGTGTGAAAACCTCAAATTCTTTAATTGTATATTTAGAACAGATATGAAATTTGTGATTAATTGACGCTCCTAATTTTTATTATCGCGTCAGGCGATAATTTTTTAAAATTGTAATTAATCACATGACTTCAATAATTAACTCATGATTTATCACAAATTTTATATTTGTTCTAAATGTACAATAATTTTTTTTGGGGGGTTTTCATATTCGTGGAAAAAGTGTAAAACTAATAAAAATAGTTCAAATGAATTTTTGACATCTATAGGCATCAACGACAGTGAATGAGTTAATGGAGGCTAATCTATTATTCTAGCTAGTTTTTTTTAGTCACATCAGGGCTTAATCCTTCACCCCGCAAATAGCATTTTTTTTTTTTTTGTAGCGCATTTTGACTTTTTAAAGTGACAGCCGAAAGAAAGTGTGTCAAGCGGCTTTCGTCTTCCGTTCTATCTTTCAGGGAGGGTTTTTGTGGGGCACCGTCGGGCCCCTTCATGGCCGTGTGTACTGGCAGCAGCAAAAAAATGGCCGCCGTTGTCAGGCCACCTCTGCACGAGGATGCGGAGGTGAGCCGCCTCCCTGCCGTTGCCGCTCACGTGGGTGCGGCCCTCGAAGGCCGGCTCCACCAAAGCCTTATCGTAATTGACGACGGCCACCAATTCCAAGGAGCGGGCGGCGCCTGACACCCGCCTGTACCACAGGATGGTGTCGTAGTGGGTGAGCGTGTGCGTGAAGCTCAACGTGACGTCCTCGTCGTCCGCTTTCCTGAAAACATCACGGGGGGTCTGAGAGACCCTCTCGTCTTCACTCAGCTGTACTCCTGAAAAGCGACGGAAATGCGCTTGAATGCTTTAAACAAACACTCATAAAATGGCGATGGGGGGGGGGGGGGTCGTACCTGTCATCCAGACCACGTTAGCCGCAAAGATAATGAGACGGTGTTGAGGCTTCATACTCGATATGTGACGGAGCAGAGGCTCTGTGTTGCAGGGAGTCAAGACAGGAAGTGACACGGTCGCAATGCAGCAAGGGCGTGATGGCATCGTAGGTGGAACAAGGCGCACTTTTGAGTCAGCGTTTTCATAATATTGACGAACCCGAGCGCAGCCAAGACCGTTCGACGGGTTAGCATCAACCTCCCGTTCTAAAAACGGCGCTCGGAATGGTTGAATCCAGGTGCACGGCGGCAACGGTGAACGTTGGGCTTTATGCGTGATAAGGTTTATGACTTGATCGTTTAATGCCACGCTGCACCGTGGTAGCGAGCGGCGCAGTAATAAACGGCGCTGCTGTTCAGGCGCAGCTCGGGGATGATCATTTTGCCCTTTTTGTTGGCTTGGCCGCTGCCCGCCAGCTTCACGTCCTCTTCGCCAGGCTCCATATTGGCATCTTTGTAGTACAGGTACCCGAGGAGCTGCACGTCCGCGCCGCGCTGCCGGTACCACAGCATCAGGTCGTAGTTGGTTATATTGTGAGAACAGTCGACCGTGGCCGAGCGGCCCACTGAATCGATGATGTCGGCGGGAGTCTGCGTGACGTCCAACCCTGAAAGACAAAAAAGAAAGAGGACGTTTTGTAAACTTCCAAGTCAATGGAACTAGCGAACGTTTTTTGATTAGTGTACGACGAATCTTTTGCACGTTTTTTGGTAAACATTGCCGATGAATTAGAGATTAATCTGACAATATTGATGTATTGGTCAACTTTGAAGGCTATTTAGTCTACAGTGAAGCTTATATTGTCCTTCGAAACAACAAAATGATTTTTTGCAAACTCTAACATACGTGATTTTGTAAACGTCAACATGGATTTAGTCTTCGACGATTAACTCATTCACTGCCATTGACGGCTATAGACGTCAAATATTCATTTGAACTATTAGTTAAAACATTTTTTTATGAAAACCTAGATTTTTTATTTATTGTACATTTAGAACAGATATAAAATTTATGATTAATCGTCAGTTAACTAGTGAAGGATTAATTACGATGCCCCTAATTTTTTATTATCTTTTCTCTTTTTTTTTATCGCGTCAGGCGATTACATTTTTTTATTGTAATTAATTGCATGACTTCAATAGTTAACTCACGATTAATCACAAATTTTATATCTGTTCTAAATGTACAATAAAAACAATTCTAGGTTTTCAAAAGTGGAAAAAAATGTTAAACTCATAGAAATAGTTCAAATGAATTTTTGACGTCTACAGCCGTCAATGGCAGTGAATGAGTTAACAACCTTTTAGAACCTTCAAATGTCCTACTGTAGTAAAATCATAAACATCAAAGACCATTTGGACTTGGAAAGGCCTAATGTTTACATTTTCGAAAGAAAAAAAAACACGCCTTCAATTGATCAAACATGATGCCCTTTTAGCCTTGAAGTAGAGAATAAAAAAATATGAGCATAATATTGCCGCGTTGACGTCATCCGATGTTACCTGAGAGGAGGAGAGTAAAGCTGGCAGCAATGCTCAACAACAAGAGGAACATCACGTCGTCTGGCTCACTTGAGGTTGCTATGATCTACGCTCGCAACTTATCTGATAAAGAGCAACAGACGAAGCAAGCTGATTGGCTGAGAGCCGGAGGCTCACGACCTCCTTTAACCCTTTAACATGCACTCTGGGAAATATATATATATATATATATATATATATATATATATATATATATATATATACTATGCGGTAAACACATACAGACATAACAGAGAACTTAGTCTTCAACAACAAAGTACGTTTTTGTTCAAATTAAAGAAATTTTCTTTTTCGATGAACTTTTTCGTAAATATCAGACACTATTTAAATCAAGTTTCCCCAATCCTGGTCTTCGAGGTGTGTTGAGGACGGAAACATCCTAAAACCTGTAGGACTCCGGCTCTCGAGGACCAGGATTTGGGAAGCCTGATTTAAATCTTCAATGAACCTAACGTGTTTTTGTTATCCGGTAAAACATCAGACACTATATAAATCTTTAATTAAGCGAACAGATGTGTTTTTTGAAGATGATTTTGAGCCTTTGACAAATCTTATGTGCTTCCTGTTGTTAAACAGTAACACCAAAGATAATTAATGATTGGTCAATAAGATGACGAGAGCTAGCCTACTTGCTAAGGAAGTTAGCTAGCTAGCAGAGAAGGGGGGAAGTGGTACGTATCCAGTGGGCGCTAACTGCAAGCAAAATCAGGAAAACTAATAAACAGTTTAACATCATATCTCCACGATTCCATACTACACAGTTCTCAGTCTTGCCACATTTTCTTTTCATTTTTTTTTTTTTTTAAGAAGCCAAGAGGATTTTTTTATCAACCTCAACGACACGTACGTGTGTGGCGGCATGCTAGCAACCAACGGATGAACCTCCCACTCTATTAAGAGTACTTGGAATGGTTGGACCCAGGTGCACGGCGGTGGTGCCGGGGATGCACGTGGGGTTTATCAAAAATGGCGGGATTGGGAGGGGGGGGGGGGGGGCTCTGCGTGAGTGATAAGGTTTATGACTTCTCGATGTAGCACGACACTGCACCGTGGTAACTAGCTGCACAGTAATAAATGGCGCTGCTGTTCAGGCGCAACTTTTGGATGATCATTTTGCACGTTTCTCCTGCCTCGGCGCTCCCAACCAGCCTCACATCCTCTTCGCCAGGCTCCAGATTGGCATCTTTATAGTACATGAACCCGAGGAGCTGCACGCCCATGCCGCGCTGCCGGTACCACAGCATCTGGTTGTAGATCCGTATGTTGTGAGAACATTGAAGCGTGACCGAGCCGTCCGCTGCCTCGATGATGTCGGCGGGAGTCTGCGTGGTGGCATGCTGTCCTGAAAGGGAAAAAAAAAGCAAAACGTAAATATAAAAGTAAATATCAAGGACTACTGAACGCATACATTTTGGTATTCCACTAAGACCATTAGCAAATATTAGCTTAGCATAGTGTAAATGATGTCCGATGTCACCTGAGAGCAGAGTAAAGCTGGCAGCAACGCTCAGCAACAAGAGGAACATCATTTCACCGGGGTCACATGAGGTTACTATGGCATGCGCTCGCTACTCGTCTGATGAAGAGCAGCAGCTGAAATGAGCTGATTGGCTGAGCGCGGTGGCGTGACAAGGGGCCCCGAGCAAAAAGGGATTGCCCAGCGGCCATTCGTACTGTAGGCTGCAGATTGTTTCCATTTGAAATTGCACATCTGCAATCTCAATAAACAGTCACCATTAATTGCTGCATTCAAGTGACTTTTTCTGTTTGAGTTTAACTTGTTTTAACTTAATACACTTTGCCGTTTAAAAAAAAAAAAAAAAGCCTTATTATACAAAACATTTTAATATAATAAAAAAATTGTCATACCTTAGCAGCTAGGGTCATTTTTGGGGAACAAAAAGCCTTACTATACATGGTAATTTTTGAAAATAAATAAATAAATAAATTTCTTTTTATATTTTAAATTGTATTTTTTTTTAATAAATGCCTTACTTTATATACATGTTTTTTATATAATGAAAGCCTTTACCATACATGGTCTTTTTTTTATTGTATTTATTTAAACTAAATGCCTTATTTTATATACATTTTTAATATAATGAAAGCCTTTACTATACATGGTCTTTTTGATTTCTTTTTTATTAGTATTTTTTTTTTTTACATAAAAACCCTATTTATTATACATGGTCATTTTTTGGTAGGAAGCATTTTTTGGTCGTTTTTTAACCAACATAAAAAAATGAACTAGAAAAATTCCCGCGGAAATTTTGAATGGGCCTGCTAACTCTTTTCAATGAGCTGAACAGTTTAAAATTCAAACCATTGAAATCGGTCAAGAAATGTGGAATCTACCATAATCAACAGTATCTTCCTGCCCCTTTACAAAACATGCACATTCACGCACACACATTTGATTTTAAGTTGTTAGGAGACGTCACGCACCAACGTTCCATTGATTTGTATAGGATTACGCTCACCTCAAACAAAAGCCTCTCGCGACTTAACGGTTGAAGATGCAGATTCCAGAAATGGCTCGTTAGAACGGCAAGGGTTTGGGGAACCCGAGCATGTTCTCAGTTTTTTAATCGGATGAAAAATGACCAAATGAGAGCAGGTTGAAAACTTATGATTGATCGAAAATGAAGAGGGAAAAACGGCGAAATTAACATTGAAAAGAGATCGAAATAGTGCGACTTCTCCTCGCTTAAAGTGAAAATAAAGGTACTAAATGACACCTTAGCCAAATAAAACTTAGTTTGTCAGAAAGCAGAGGCTTGTGGCTACAAAATGTGCGAATTTGATGTCTAGTGAGCAAAGATTGTGGCCATGGTGACGAGTTGAAGTGAAACTTTTGGAAATATATTTTTTGGTTCCCAGCACTCTGTCCTTAATTAGTCACACTCTAAATAGGCGACTTTCACCCCTTTGCTCACTGTCTTTGAACCCGCACAGGGGGGAGAGCTTTCGTTCCTTAATTTTTTTTTTGACACTGAGCTAAAGATGACAAAAATTCCAACAAAATGAGCTAATTTTCATATCGGTCGGTCAACGTATGCGCGCGCAGCGTGTCTTTGAAAAAGGTGCTTGATTGGAGTTGATCTCTTTCGGATTCCCATTCATTCCTATGGGACTTTATTTGGGACTTTTTTGGGAATAGCGTCGCCATGGTAACTGGGAATTCTTAGAAAAATAATGCCGCACCGAGTCAGATCGAGCCGCATCGTTTGATACCTCATTTGTCCCGGTGCGATCTACGGTACGGGCCGCATTTTTGCGTAAAATAATAAACCCTTTTTCCCTTTTTCTAGGATAGTAATATGTGCCTTCTGCTTCGCAGCAGGCCCATAATAATGCCTACATGGTCGATTATTTATGTAATCATTTATTTTTATAATGAAAGCATTCCTCAAAAAAAAAAAGTACTTTGTCGTTTAAAAAAAAAAACGTTTTAAAATCTGTATATTATTAGTTTTTAAAACCATATACCCGTCCGTATCTTTATCATCAGCATGCGTTGAGCATGTGTTCAATGGGGGAAATCTTATGCCTCTATTGCCTCCTAGTGAGCTCTGGGGGCGCATAACGTGGGGTACAGTGTTCCTTCCGTTATTGCTGGGGTTACATTTCAACAAATACCCGCAATAAGTGAAATCCACAAGGTCGTGAGCTTTATATTTTTACCTTTATTATACATATTTTAAGGCTCCCTCACCACACACTTTATATCCTTCTCTCAGACCGGCCTGGACATATTTTCACATTTCTCTCGCGGACTCAATGTTCAAACCTTCGTAGATTTTTAAAAACAGGTACACTACTGTAATTACAAAAATAAAAAAAATCTAAATTGCACTTGAAAAAAAAAGCAGTGAAAAGACAAGAAAAATTAAGATTTGTTAGTGGACATTTTTAACTCATTCACTGCCATTGACGGTTATAAACGTAAAAAAATAATTGTAACTATTTCTATTAGTTTAACTTTGTTTCTACTTTTGTTAACAAGAGTATGAAAACCTAGATTTTTTTATTGTACATTTAGAACAGATATAAAATGTGTGATTAATCGTGAGTTAACTATTGAAGTAAAAAAAAATAATAATCGCCTGACGCCCCTAATTTTTAATAATCATCTCGTCAGGCGATTAAATGTTTTAATTGTAATTAATCGCATGACTTCACTAGTTAACTCATGATAAATCACAAATTTTACTTATTTAATAGTTACTTATTTATTTATTTATTATACTCCTAAACACACACTAAACATGGACTAAAGAAAGTTAGGGAGAGATTAGAAAGGAAATTACAGTCAAGCATGTTAATATTTATAATAATAATAATAATAATAATTCATTCACCGCCCTTGACGGCTATAATTTATCCTGAAATCTTATTGGCCATTAAAATAAATCACTTTTTTTTGTCATTACAAGGACTGTGTGCAGAAATTAGATTTTTCAATGTTCATTTATTTGATTAACTCAATAAAGCCCCCCCCCCCCCCCCCGTGATCTCACTACACTACACTACCCCCCCCCCCCCCCCCCCGCCCCTTCCTCTTGTTTCTGACCAAAGTCATACACTATAAGTTACATTTAATGTGTACACAAAATGTACCCGCGTACTTAAAACTTACGTTTACCAGACGTTAGCCAGGCCTGCTAAATTTGTAGCATGGCTTGCATTCATGCTGGAAAGTTGACAAACATGAAATGTTACTGGTTTGTTGTCTTTTTTTCTTTTTTTTTTTACATACAATCAATTGCAAATAGGTGCATCTAAAATCACCGTTACATGAATTTACCTTTTTCTCAAGGACTCCTTTTTTCTTTTTTTTTGTTCAACCTAAACACAGTCAGGGATTTCAAACCATTGAGGTCGGTTTGCCCCCAGATTGCGGATGCGTTATCAGCATGCGCGGTTGGCATCATGTAAAAAGTGTGTCGCTCATTTTTTGGCACGCCCTCACAGAGTCGCACATCACCGTGAAGCGTGCCAACGGCGCACCAGTAGATTCCGGCATCGTTCGGCCGCACCTTCCTCACCGTCAAGAACCCCCTTTCGGCCACCGCCTGCTCGGCCAAGAAGAAGCTCGGGTCGGCGTTTCCGAATCCTGGTTGGCTCTTGAAGGACGACGTGCTGAGGATGTGTTTCAAGCCGCCTCCCGGAGTCTTCCGGTACCAGAACATGAGCAAGAAGGTGCCGCCCAGGTTGTGGCTACAGTGCATGCGGGCGGGAAGACCTAACCGGACCAGCAAATCCGGCATCTGGCGGACCCCTTTGCCGTCTCCTGGAAGCGATCCAGTCAATCAATGTGTAGGCTACTTTGCGTATTATATATCGTCAGTCAACATGATGCGGAATCTCACCAGCAACGCTGCAGAGCAGACAGATGACAAAGAGGCTGACGACTGGCGACATTATTGAGGGTTGAGTGACAAGTGAGACCCTTTGCCACATCCTGAAAAGGTGGCATCTGAAAGGGGGTGTTGAAAGCATGATGCAGTGCGCTAACGTGAAAAGGTACTTTCTCGAAAAGGTTTAAAATATTTAGGAAAAAAGTACAAAAATGAAAGTCTTGAGAAACAAATCTGTCAATTTAGATTTTTCTTTTTGAAGTACATTTTTAGTAGTAGGGGTGCGCCAAAAAAATGATTCTCATAAGAATCGCCATTCTCATTTAGTATGATTCAAAATCGATTTTATTTCAATTATTTTGTACTGTCTTGCCCTTGTTTGTGTGCGCCTTTATTGGGAGCACTGTTCATGTTGTACACGCTTTGGCCACTTAGGGGCAGTGTGGTTCCGTTCGTACTGATACGCTGTTAAGTTGTAGCCACATAGAAGCAAAATGTCATGATCAAGTTATTCCAATTATTTTTTTTGCAGTGTAGGATGTTAAGATGCTTCTCTGTATACATTCGTGAAGCGTTTTATATGAATAGTCGTTCTTTTGAGTGATAAAAGTGCCACGTGTAGCGCGCTAATTAGCATTAGCGAGTCAGACTGGAGTAGATCGTGACAATTCTTTGCATATCTATAAATTGAATCAGAAATCATTGTCATTAAAATCTTTTTTCATCTAAAATCGTTCTGAATTGATAATCGATTCTGAATCGAATCGCAGGCCCAAAAATCGGAATCGAATCGTGAGACAGTCAAAAGATTCCAAGCCCTAATTCTGTGTTATTTTGGAAAAGGAACAGATAAAAAAATAAAATAAATTATGCTAATTTTATATTTTCAAGAATTTTTTTCACAAGAAGTTATTTTAAAACTATACTTTTGCAATAATGTTAAAAGGTTAGTATTTTCTAGAAAAAGTTTAAAATATTTATGAAAAGAGTAAAGTAGTCTTGATATATTTAGAATTTTTTTTAAAGTACATTTTTAGTGTTATTTTGGAAAACAAAAATGTATTTATGCAAGTTTGATATTTTCAAGAACATTTTTCACAAAAATATTTCAAACTAGTATTTTCCATTAAAAAGTAAAAACTTTATATACTTTTGATATTAAAAATATGTAATTTCAAGAGAATTTTCATAGTCTGTTATTTTTGAGAGAAAAACTTTTGATATTTTCAAGGAAAAAAAACTGTATAGTTTAGAGAAAATCTTAAAAAAGACAAGATAAGTATTAAGTTGTAAAACTATGTATACTTTTGTTAAATAAAAAACACACTAGATTTTTAGGAAAAGTTTTTTGTTCTCTATTTTGGGAGTAAATATGATTTTTTTTTTTATTATTTTTGAGGAAAAAAAACTAAAAAGGAATTTTTCTCAACTTTTATACTTAAGATGAGAAAAGAAAAAAATGAATGAAAATCTCAAGGCTTTTTATCAAAAACATTTAATCTGAATAAAAGTTGTCTGAAGAAATCAAAGTTGTGTGAATGAGAACAAAAAAAGTTTATTTATGAGACACTGCTATGAATAAGTGTGATTGATGTAATGAAAAAGTATGGAGTGGCCTATGAAAATATTTTTATTCATTTCTTCCTTTGTTCCTGCAGATGCCGCCATGTTTATCTTCTAACAGAACAGCAGTTCTGTTAGAAGATAAAGTCCATCACCGTTGTCCAGCACCGCTCGTGAACGTGTCTCGGATCAAAGTGTCTTCCTCCTGAACTCCACCGCGTGTCCTTCACATACACATGACAAACACATTTCAGGAGGAAGGCGAAAATTGGCGCCATCAGGTGGACAAACATAAAATTAAACAAAACCAAAAAGTCCTTAAAGGTTGCAGTTTTTGGAGTATAAGTTGTCAACTATTTTTGATCCAGCAGATTGGTTAATAGCGCTCCAGTTTGTATTGACTGTTTTTATTTTAAATAAACCAACACAATAGACATACATCTGAAGATGTGTGAGATATAATTAATCAACACCTGTTGCTTTCTGTAGGCCTAAAATGCAGGATTACAGTGGATAACATTGTTATTTTCAATAAAAACTCAACTGTGTTGAAATACTTCGTTTTTTGTTCTTCTTTCAAACTTAACATTGTGTAACTGTGCCACCATCTAGTGGTCGTCAGTAGTACTACACTCACGAGTTAACTGGACAACCAAATCTGTGAAATTGAACTGTGAACTCATGATGGAGGTGGTTTACTGTACTTATATTTTGTAATACTTTTGTTCTACTTTGAATATTGTCTCTTTTTTTTTGTTATCTCCAAGGAATGTAATACGGTGACAAGCATGTGTACTAGCGCCCCCCTATTGACCATTGCCATTCATAACTTTAAAAGTAAAAGGCACCTTAAAATAATCTCCTAAATAATTATTTCCAGATTTTTCAGGAAACACAAAAATCTAATCATTTGTATCATGGAAAAAAATATAATTTTGGCAAAAAAATTACTTAGGCAATTATTTTAAGTGTGACAATATGTTTTATTGGACAAAAAAGGCGTTTTTTTTTTTTTTTTTTTTAAGTTGGATATTTGAAAGGATTGTTAATTCCGAGAAATGTTCGCATAAAAAAAAAAAAAAATCTCAACAAAATGCTACTGTTGAACACCGTGTGCAGCGGTACCTGATGTTCCGGCCGGGGGGGAGCGTGAACCTGATCCGAGGTGCTCGTCAGCAGCCACGCGTGTGCGCGTATGTGTGCGTCTCCCCCACGATGCTCTTGTGGTAGTGATGGCACAGCGTGTCGTTGCCGGGGACGTTGCCCACGCCGGCGCAGCAGTGTTCCACCACCGGGGCCACGTCCTCCAGGGACTCTTTTTTGTATGGGACAGATGACAACACACATTTGTTCAGCGGTAACTCGTGTTTTCCGCCAGCGGATGTAGATCACATGACGTACTTGGGCTGCTTGTGCTGTGCCTGCTGCGATCGCGCTTCCTCTTTTTGCCCTAACACACACAAACGAAACTCATTTGAGACATTTTTGTCCCAAACAGATGCCATTAACTGTACAGGCAACGCTGTCATCCAAATGCAAAAAAAAAAAACGAGTACCGTAAAAATCCTGTGTATAATACGCACCCGTGTATAAAACAATACCAAAAATACAATAAAAAAACACCCTTGTGTGCTGCAGTTTTAGGATTTTTTTTTCGCATTATCTTTGTTTTAAAAAGTTTATCTCTAAGAAAATCTATGTACAAGATTTTTTTTTTTTATATTTTCAAGAACGTAAGTCGTATATATGATTTAAAAAAAACAAATTTTTTTGCTTCAAAAAGTCAAATATTTTCAAATAAAATATTTCCTATAATTATCACTTTACAAGCAAATTGTTCTATTATATTTAATGTCAAGTATAAAGTCATAATACAATACTACCTGAAGTTGAGTATTTAGTTCCGTAAGAAAATCAGCTTTTCCCTTTAAAATGAATGTAAAAGTCTTCGATTCGTTTTTTTTATATTATTTAAAAATGTATATAAATATTTCCTAGAATTATTACCTTACAAGAACATTTTATATTATATTGTCAAGAATAACACTACTACCTGAAGTGGAGTTTATTTCATTTTGTAACCAAATCAGCTTTCCCCATTAAAATGAATGGAAAAGCCTTTGATCAGTTCTTTTTTTTTTTTTGTATTATTTAAAAATATATATATATATATTTCCTAGAATTATCACCTTACAATAATTTATTTTTATTATATTGTCAAGAATAAAAGTATTACCTTGAGTTTATTTCATTTTGAAAATGAATGGAAAAGCCTTTGACCAGTTTCTCCAATTTGTATTTATTTATTTATTTAAGTAGGAAACATAGCACTATATAGCATTATACTGTAAAGTCAAATAATAATAATAAGTAATTCAATGGATATTGTGCTGCTATGTTGCGCGCTATAACTACAAGCTCATGACAGACGTTTGAATGCAACTTTGGTCAAATATTCTTCTATCGGCAGCCATCTTCGGACAAAAAGTGAAATGCATCTATATCATTTATTTATACATGATATATGTATGTATATATCAAAAAACATCTTACATAGTTTTCTGTGCAGGACCAGTCTGGATGCTGCAGGCTGTGGAGGATTTTGTGCTCTTCGGCCTGCTGGTAGTACTTGGCTTGCAGCTTTTTGGGCAGCGACTTCCACTGCGGAAGCCAAAGCGAGTCAACGCCCGTGACGTGAAAAGAAAAAGGCATTCAAGTAGTACTTTTACCATCCTTCCCAGGATTTTATTGACCGCCGCGGAGTTGGTGATGTTGAACTGGGCGACGACGTTGGGACTCTGCTCCTTGCGGAACAGCATGAAGGCGTTGGGCGGCTTCTTGATGTACGGCCGGTTGGCTTCCGGCCGGCCGTAACGTTGGCTTTTGCCGCTATTGCTGCACACAACAAACGTCATCAAGAGAACAAGCAGGAGCTGATTTGTTTTATTTTGCGTTTTTTTATTATTATTTTTTTTTTAACACTTACATGGTCTGAGTGGCATCAGTGGGAGGTTCCATGGAGTCGGACGACGAGGACGCCCCGCACATCATCTCGCCATTACTACACACACACACACACACTGTAGACTTTAAACAGTGTCAAAAATAAAGAATGTTAGCTCATTTGAATATCAAATATTTTAAAAAATTGACTGATTCGTCGGCAGGCCTGCAAAAACACAATTAAAAATGAATTCCAGGCAGAACGTTGGACTGTTTTTATAATACATGCTATTTCTTACAATTTGTGAACTTTACACAGGAAAATTAATTTATTCTCTCCCCCACAGTAACACACTATAACAAAGATAATAATGTTCAAGCACAGCACAAAAAAAAATTAAAAATACTGAAGGACATGCCCTGCCTGTAATTCACATTTTTACTTTTGTAAGCATTAAGAAACCCCCCAAAAAATCCAGATTTTATTCATCAAATTTTTTTTTTTAAATAATCTGTTGATTAATCGGTTATCGGAATTTAATTCTGCCAAATATCGGAATGGACATTGACCTCTAAAGATCCACATTTAAAAAAATCCATATTGGTCGGGCCCTATAGTAACGATAGCAATAGAGATGTAAGGATATCCATCACCATACGATAAATATCACAATATTGTGGGGAGGTTGGCGCTATGTATAAAAAAAAAATCACAACACTGTGTAAAACTCACGATATTGCCCAAAAAAATTATATATTTGCTGGTATGACTGACTTATATGAGGGATAATTAATCACCAGTGGTCAAAAATTCCTAATTAAACTGCACTAATAAACTAACCACCAGAGGGTGCTAGAACTCCATAAATGGAATACAGCCTCACCTTTTTAACAGATATGCTGCTTTTAATATCGTGACATGACGACGACGATATTGTGGCAATTTCAACATCGCGATATCACCATATTGTAGCTATCGTTACATTCCTAGAAGGCAATGTGGTCCACTATACTGCAAGTATCCAATGGAATGTAAATCCCCGCACCAGTCAACATGAAGTTCAGAATGGAAATCCAGCTCACGCCAGCTGAATCAAAGTCAGCTATTTGAACCGCTGCACTGCCAACGAGCTTCGTGACCTCACGTATGACCTTTTAAAGCTTCCAAGTGTTTTTTGACACTTACAGCCTTCCCAGAAGAGGCTGGTTGGCGCCGTCGTGCATCGGCATCACCATGACGTCGTCATCCTGGAGAGAGAACGCACGCACACGCGCACCAGAAACTTTGCAAGGCAACCATGACCGCTCCAGGCAGATAGCGTCAACAAAAAGCGCAAAGGCACATCTGCACTACAAAATGTACATTTTATAGACATTTTATGCTTGGAATGTGTTTGAATATGTTTATTATTTGATTTAATTCCGCTTCCGGGCTCCGTGGAAAAGCTGCAGTTCTTCTAACCTTTTCCTTATTTAACTTTTAATTTTTGACTTTTTTTTAAATTATGAGCCACTTGTTGCTCAACCTGTCCGCGACTCCTACCGCGAGTTACAGCACACGTCGGGGGCTCCGAACGGAGCCTAATCTGCCAACGGCTCGTGGCGTGTGCGGACAGTGGGAACAAAGGAACGACATGGCTTTGTTGTCCGACATCAGAGACGCGCTCTGGGCCCTCCGCTCGACGGGCGGCACGCCACCACCCCCCCGCGAGCAGACCCGGGGGAAACGCCGCCGGAGGAGAGGACAACGAGGCGGAGCACGCCAAAGACTCCGGAGGAGAGGATGCGGACCAGCGCTGCCGTCCTTGCCGCTCGGCAACGGCAAGCTGGATGAGCTGAGGAGAACTCGCCTCGGCCTGCCGCGAGCACCACAACTTTAATTTGATCTCTTTCTATTCTGTTGTTTTTTTCTTTACTGGAACTGCAGCTGGACGGAGTCCAGGAAAAAGTTCCCCACGGGGGAAAATAAAAGTATATCATATCGTATCGTATCGTATCGTAAATGTGTTTAATAAGCGTGGGAGGGGTAAAACTATTTTTTTGAAACGTTTACATTGCTTTTTGTTTGCACTCTTTCTGAAAAGCGCTAATATTACTACGCAAGATGGCACAGATGCCCTGTCTAATGGGAATTTTTTGTTTTTTGGGGGGTGCAATTGCTCAAATTTTTTCACTATCACGTTTTTAAAAAAAAACAGGTAAATAACCAACTTTTGGGTTGATGTATTTACTGGTTTGAGTTGGGTTTATTGGGTTTTTTAAGTTTAATAACCCAAAAACTGAGTAATTATTCAAGTATTTTTTTTAAATGAATAACACAAAAGGGTCTTGATCATTGATCCATTTTCAACAGTAAGATCATATTTTGTCTATATTTAATGTCATAACTTCATTATTTTTAAACGACCAATCATGGCTCAGTTTTCTGACCAAACCCAGAAAACAGGTGAGCCATGATTGGCCGTTAACTACTTCCTCCGCACAGGTGATGTCATCTTCAGTTGACAGCAAGTGGCAAAATTAGTTTTTAAATATATTAATCCTTCATGAAAAATAATATTTTCATTAATTCTGGACATTTTTTTACTATTTTTTTTGTGCCTTAGTCGCTCGCATCACAGCCATAACAAAATGCAGGACAGCGTGAAAAGTGATCTGGTTACCTGGTCTTGGACGCTGATAGGGCCCGGTTGGCCGCCCAGGTAGTCGGGCAGCCAAAAGTCATCCAGCACGTTGGAGAGGTCATCGTCCACATCCGGGGGCTGCCCCTCCATCAGCAGCTCCAGGTGATCTCGACCGCCTGCCAGGGGCAGCAGGTCTGTCGCCCCGACGTGCTCGCTGGCTGCGGCTGTAACGGGCATAGGATGCGGTTCTTCTTTAGGCGACGGCGGGGACGGCGGGGACGGCGGGGACGGCGGCGACGGTGGCGGCGGCGGCGGCGGCACCGCCGGCGGCACCGCCGGCAAGGGGGTGCTGGCAGGTGTGGTGCCCCACAGGATGGTGTCGGCCGACTTCAGGATGTTGTCCAGCAACTTGTCCCACTTGACGTCCTCGTCGTTGGGCAGCGTCTGACGGTGATCCATTCTGTGCGCTCCTGACTCCGTTGCCTAAAATCTCCTGGGACAGCAAAACAACAAAAAAAAAAAACATTTGAATGGCGATCGTGGCCATGCTGGTTGCAGTCAAGTCAGCTATGTGAACCATTATGCTACAAGTGGACCACACACAAGTTGATCATGAGATTCTATACATAAGCTGGAAACACCAACTTTTCATGTTTCATGAAGCAATGATTATGTGGACTGCACGTAAGCCCTCAGCTTATCCAGGCACTAAACGAAACAATAAAATATATTCTCTATATACGTAAAAAAAAAAATAACAATAATAATAATAAAGCCTCCCATAGTGAGTTGACTTTTACAGGGGCATTTGAATTCAATTTTTTTTACATAATACATTACATCATAGTGTATAATGAATAAAAGCTTCATAACAAGCTTAAGACAGTATCCCTCACTAACTTTTTAAACAATGATGGGATGAATGAAGTGAATTTTACTATTTGTCGCTGAATGTTCCAGTCATTTGACAAAAAAATTGACAAGTGGTGTGTTGAAATTTGCCAATTAATTTCCCAAGCAACACTCCACAAAATTATTAGATCCACTACACTATCAATACCAACCAGATGTAATAAATCAGGTATGTGAACCACTACACTATCACTAATCATAAGATCCAAAACAAAAGCTTGAACCACTACACTACCAATGGCGCAAATATAAGAATAGATTTGTATTCAATATGTCAACAATTAAAATGAAAAATATGAACCAGTACATTATAAATCCCACTCAAACTACTTCAAGAGTTCCAAAACAAGAGCTGTAGGAAAATATTGTATATGCATTATAAATGAGTAGTTGTAGTAGAAATAGTAAGATGTCAGTGGACACATTGTACCTGCGGTGCTACTCACGAGCTGTCATCAAGATTCCTCCTCGAACCTGTGGAGTGTGTGGAACTCCTGCTGGACTTGCGTGCTGAGATGCGTGGGACGTCCACCCACAAACGTGGTAGGACAAGATGAGCCCGAAAAGCTTCTTAAAAGCCATCAAAGCTCTTTGTTATGTCACCCAACCTTTAGGTAGGTTGAAAGATTTCCCATTTAAATTTTGTCGGATAATAGTTCCTAACGGAACACCGGGCTGCCGGTGCGCTACAACACGCCATTAACCCCCTTAAGGATGGCTTTGTCCTAATTTTGTTGACAGAAAGCAACATTATGATCGAATTTAATAAATTTGAAGTGACAGTAGTAGACCTAGTGGCTAAGGTGCTAGCTGCTAGCGCATCGTTAGCCTCGCTGACTTTTAGGATATTACTTAAGTGGCAATCACGATTACGTTCAATTTAAACGTCTACATTTGTGTCGTCAATCTTGTGAAACATGTCACATTATAGCAATTTTCACATTTGCGTCCATACTGATTCTGTCTCGTCAATCACATGAAACATGTCACTACACAGCAATTAGCATATTCGCCTCTAAACTGATTGTCTCGCTCAGAGCTGCTCTTACTGTAATTTCCTTAACATCTTTTAATAAACGTTAGTCGAAAGTTAAGTTTTAAAGTGGAAATGTTCATTAAAGAAATATGTTTAATAATGTATTATTATTATTATTATTATTATTATTATTACATTTAGCAACCACCGCTGCTACATCACGATGAGCCATAATGGCAGACACGATGGTCCAGTTTCACAGCTGCCGTCTACAAATGACCCGCCGTGGCGGCCATGTTGGTCCAGTTTAAAAGCTGCACTCGTCTGCCCTTGGGGCCATAATGACTTCACCTGTTCCCGTCTAACAATGAACTGTCACGGCGGCCATGTTGGTCCAGTTTCACCGCTGCCCTCGGTTACGCTATGAGCCGTAATGGCGGATACGTTGGTCCGGTGTTGCGTAGAAAGGTGACGCGCCGGTTCCATTATTTAGTTAAAAAAACAAAAAAACTTTTGCATACAGTATTTATTTATCGTGGTTTCTTTTTAGATTATAGTACTGATATTTCATAACGCTTGGTCAACTTGCACAAATGAAGGTAGTTTGCGACTATTAACGTTGGTCTTTTATGACGTGCAGTAAACCAAGCGTAAAAAAGGTTGCACAATTGTTGACGTCTCAATATAAAGGTTGACTCGGGAATGACGGTCAATGTACGCTTGTCACCCCCCCCCCCCCGCCCCCTCCTCAAAGATGTTATTGAAATGCTGTACATTACAAGTAACAAAGTCATAGTTATTCCAGTTTGTTTAACCAAGATATAAAGAAATAGAAAAAAAAATAATAATAATAAATGCGTGTGTTTGGAGGCGGTGGAATGCTTCCCTTAATTTCCGTGACAATTATTGCTTAAAATCCTCTAAATAAATATTCATTAATGCTCAAATTTTTTTCAGATGATGATGGTGCTTATTTTGCCAAACAAAAGTTTATCAACATTTTAAGAGAATGGTCTGGGATCTGGAAACACATTAAGCTTTAGACAAAAGGACTCTCCTCAAAGCTGGTAAATCTCTTTGAAGTCTTAAGGTTCATAATAATGTGTTTTTTCCCCCTCTATCACAATCTGGGGGAGAAGTTAAGTCGTTCTTTGACATTCTTACAGACATGAACACCAATATATCTAATGCATTTATTATTTGATACCTGCAACTCAAAAAGAAAGTCTGATAACATTTAAAGTTAAGTAGCACAGGCATCTCAGGGCTAAATTTAAAATAACACTGAACAGGCAAATGAAGCCAAACTTCAAGTAAATCATAACAGGGAGATTTTGCACGTTGCTTGGCACATTAAGGCTCTTTTTTTTTGTGAAGCACGTAAATCGTGCAGGGCGTGCGGTGTAACTGCACGGGTGGCAGGTTAGATAGAAACTTTAAGCTTGATTGTTTGTTTTTGGAAGTGCTGATCCCACATTTTCTCAACATAAGAAACAATAATTTTGTGCTGGCTTCCGGAAGAATGGAAATGCACTCGTCGCTTCCATTTATTTTTAAAATGTTTGCTTTTTGAGTCAGCTGTCCAAACTTTTGAACAAGCAAACTGTGTCATCAATCCGGCAAATCTCTTCCAGTGGCCAAACGGTTTGATTGGCTTTGATAGGTCACGTGATCGTGATCAGACCTACCGTCGTACACTAGATGCGTACGCATGGGCTACAGACTGACCTCAGGGCTGGAAATCTCTTGGATATAGTATAATACAACTGTCATACCTTTATAAAACGTTTTGATAGCTGACGCATATTATGACCAAAACCAAAAGTAAACAAAAAAAATCAAGAAAAATCAAGAAAAAGTTTAGCATGATGTAGTTAAGAGTAGTCTATCAAATCAAGAAGTCGTATGTGTGAACTAATCTGACAAGCTATAATTTCACCAAAGAGATAATTTTATAATCGATATTTAAAAGAGTATTGTAATAGTTCTGAATTTTTCTACCAGTGATCGGCACTGCTGTCATTAACGAATGAGTCCAGTAGGTGGCGCCTCAGTACAACAGTTAATCCCTGAGTTTGAAGAGACATTTTCTCCGTCGGCCACTAGGTGGCTGCCAAATAACACCAATGCGGAAATACAGTCACATAATGTGCACCAATGTAAAATACATTTTTGAAAATTAATACGTTAAAAACCATAGGTTTTGGGGGGAATGTGTGTTTAATGAAAAAACATTTTATTTAATACTTGTTTAATGTTTTATGTCCAGCATTTTGTTACAGCCGCAGTTGTTGATAATCAAGAGTTCTAGAAATTAAGTAGCTGTAGTTTTTATCCAAACCAATAACTTTAAACGAATAAAAGCAATTTTAAAAAGTAAATACAATTAACATAGAATAAAAATGATGCTTCATTCTATAAAATGCAGTATAATTATATGCTTCTAACAATAAAATCAAATACACATTTACATTAAACAATTGCAATTTTTCATTATTATTTATATCTCTTTTTATTTTCAATTTGACACAATGGAGAACTGATCTAATAATAAGTAACAATAAACAATTATCTGGATTTATTACTGTATACTTTATTGCTGTGTTTTTACATTTATTTTACAATGGAAATGCATTGATTAAGCAAGCGTCTAGAAGCAAATAAAAAACGCAACCATTTACAAGCTCATTTGCAAGTCGAATAGAATGGCAATACTGTATTGCACTTTGCTAAAGAGGTGAGCGCAGGTGCAGCCGGCGTGCAAAGCCGGTGGTTGTGGTGAAGTGGAAAGTTTCTGCTTTGACGTTTCCCAGCCCTGTGAGCGATCGTGACCACATCCCGTCGACTTCTGCAACCTTATTTAACTCAACACGAACAGCAACATTTAACCTTTCAAAATAACAGCGCCGAGATCTGGAACTGACACGTAGATACTTTGCACATGGCGACACAACAGCCACAATGCTTTTTCTTTTTTTTTCCCGCCAAGCTATAGTCACACCAATCTCTTTTATGCCAGCCCCGAGTCAACTATGTGGGGTTCAGCTTTGCGATCTGACCCTGAAAGAAAAAGAACAAAAAGCAAAGGCATTTACTTTGCCTGCCGTTCAAGGCACACGTGTACAGTCATGTTGAAAACAAAAAAAATGTTCACAAGGTAGCACCATCATTTAGTCTCGTGTGGGTGGTTCAAATTTGGTCGCAATTGGCCAAATTCTATACAAGTAGTTTGCTTTTAACATGGAAATGTGTGTCATAATAACCCAAAACTGGCAGCTTCAAACCAAAATCTCAAGACTTCCTGACTTTTTTTGTGGGTCCACTTAGACATGAATAGATCATTTTATGTTGCTAAGTGAAAACTAACTTTTGGGGCTTAATTTTTTTTAAAAACATTTTTGAGGATGATACCGAGCAAAAAATAAGCACTTTGAACTAAAATAGCAGACGTTCTGTGTCTTTTCAGGCATGGGTTCGTGAGACCTTTTACTTGTGATAGACACGCCTACCAATTTTCAGGCTGCTAAGCGAAACGAGCTTTTGGGGCTAAATTTTGAAGAACAATCTTAGACGGTGCTACCAAAACAAAATGGCAGACTTCCTGTTCATTCTAAGGACTTTTTTTTTTTTTTTTGTGAGTCTAATTGTGATAGACATGTCTACCAAACTCTATATTACATTGCAGGTGAAACTGGATTTGGGGGCTAAAAAAAATAAATAATAATAATAAAAAGTTCTGGAGAGCTAAAAATGGTCACTCCAAACCAAAATGGCATATTTTCTGTGTCTTTACGTGTTTTGAAGAAACAACCTGACGTTTCCATAGCAAGAATCCGACAAAAGATGCGTAGACGCCGCTCTTGACCAGGATGACGGCGTAGGACAGCTTGGCACTCTGCGCCACCCTCAAATATGTCACTGCACAAAAACATCGCACAAACTTTAGTCAACATAGACCACTTATATAACATTTTTAAATTAGATAGGTTACTTCCAGGTGGCAGAACCGCGATTGACTGCAGCCACAAGAGTGTATATTTACCTCTTGTCGCTTTTTCATCTGATGGAAGACAAAGTTAAGTTAATAAAGCATCAACGACCTTTTCGAGCCGGTACCGTTGTGACTCTTTACCTTGAATGCCGTACACAGTTTTTGAATGCAGTGTGGTGTTTTCCCCATCAAAGAAGCTGACCGTGCAGGTAAAAGCCCTGCCAGGCACGGACCACAAATCCGCCGCCACCCGCAACCTGCTGGTCATCATGTAGAATGCGCCATCCGGCAGGGCGTCGGCGTCCGTGGCCAAACCCGCGGTGACGTTTTTCCCGTCGACCTGCCAGGATATACCCACGTGGTTCGGGAAGAAGCCCGTGGCGGCGCACACGAGCGTCTTCTTAAGCCTTTGCTTGTCCTTGTGGTTGTGACACTCCTTCGGCGAAGGCGGGAGCAAGGTAACGGTGGGCGGCGTGGGATTGTGACCCGGTTCTGTAAGACCCAAAACTTACTGATCACAACAAAGCAGCCTGGTTTGGTTCACTTTGCAACATGACTTTTGATAGACGTGTACAGTAGTCCCGCTTCCATCGTGGGGTTACGTTCTACGATATAGAAAAATAGTCTATCAAATATACCCTATGGAAGATTTTATAGTATTTAGGGCACTTCTTTTTTTTTTTTAAGGACTTTAAACACACTTTTAAAAATATTAAGACATATACTGAGCGAGACTAAGAGTTATTGATAACACATATTGTACCTATCCATCTATTTATTTAGCAGAAGTGTTCAACATAGAAGTAGTTGTACAGCAAGTCAGACACTGACAACAATTTCTTGAAATATCATCAACAAATGATTAAAGATCACCCAAGAATAACGTAAACGGAAGAAGATAAAATATAAATAGGGATGTAAACATTAGCTAGCATAAAATTAACAGCCTAGCAAGCTGATGGGCCTAGATCGCATTTTCAACAAACTTACCATCACACAATATACATTAATAATCATGCTCAAATATGTTTATGATAAAAATAACCAACAAACTCTGCTTACTGTGGACGTAAAATGTAGGATTGAAGAAGATTGTGACGTTAAACTGAAAATTTCCATTCTTCTTCAGTCGGATTTAGTGTCAAACAAAATAGCGTACCGCCAACTAGTGGTGAAAAATGGAATTACACACAAAATAAACGAGAGTCAGAACAAAGTAACAAACTGTATAATTGACTGTATACAAATCACAAACCCGAAACGACACAAGGAGTCTGCCATTTTGGTTTATAGCAACCATGTTAAAGCCACCTAGAGCAATAAAAGAAACGTGTCCTCAAAAGCCAGTGTCACTTAGCAAAATCAAATTTGGTAGACATTAAAAAAAATGTCTCAAGCTACAGCTTGCCTGAAAGGTTGTAGGAAGACTGTCATATTGTTTTGAAGCGGACGATGTAAGGTCATTTTGGGAATTTCAACAACGGTTTCCTCCTAAAGATTTTTGTCGATTACTACCAAATTTCAATCATTGACGAATTGGTGACTCTAAATTTAGGAGACATTTTTGTTTTTATCATTGTTTGTTGGGGGTACAGCGTGGTGGTGAAGTTTGGTTTCCAACTTTAAACACAAAACTTGAATTAACACCACAAGCTCCACAAGTTCAGAGAAACGGAATTAGCTACAATTTTAAATGACGCATTGTGAAAACAACTGATTCCCCTTTTTCACATGATTATTTTTTTTTGTCCACTTAAGCTTCTTTTCACATTTGGTAGTCTGTCGGAAGAAAAACTCGAACTTTTTGTACAATCAGGTTTGCATTTGGTGCAGTGGATTTTCTCGAGTGTTGATCAGAAATAGAATTGAGTCCACTTTGGGTTTTGATCCATCCATTGATTTTTAGAGGATTTCTGTTAATTCACAGTCCATCCTAATGAAATTTATTTTGCTAGTACAATATTATATATATATATATATATATATATATATATATATATATATATATATATATATATATATATATATACACACACAAGACCGGATTTCGACTACATCACATGATTTCTTTCACAATCCTATCACGATGAATGTTGCTTTTATTCTAAGATCACGGCATAATGTTTTATGCTAATTTCACAGCATATTCATTGCAAACATGTAGAATGCTTCGCTCAAGAACATTGCACAAACTAACTCAGCAATAACTATGAGGAAGAGCGTACGTTGCATTCATCGTGTCTACGAAGGAATATACGCTCGAAATTTTTAATTGTGATGTTTTCTTCTTACCCAAGACGGTCAATTTCGTTCCAGGTCCAAAGTAAGTAACGCTGTATTGCACGCTGACGTTGCCCTACGACTAAAACTCTTCCCCAATTGAAAAAAAAAGACAACTTCTTCACATTGACGATTCCGTCGATTTTCCATGCCGAGACTTTTGGAATACGCTCATACTTTCTCGATTTAGCTCCTGAAGGCAACCAAACACAATCATTACGTGTCATAAGAATAAAATCGTTTCTTACCCAAAACGCTGAGCATTGCTCCACTGTCAAAGCAAAGCTCCGAAGCTTTGGTGGCACAGTGCACGTGCGCTTGGCACCAAAGCGTCCAGGATATAATGCCGCACTAAATTTTTACATGCAGTATACCGAACTCAAGTTGAACTACTGGCATTATTGCTTTTGCAAGCGAATGTTTTGCGCCCTTGTTCAGAGAAGCTTCTAAAAACGTTCTTTTTGACACTTGAACCTGACACCGAAAAGCATGATGACATGACACGGCACTACCGTTAAACGCGGGCGTATTCACCTAAAACTGCAAGTCTGGTTCCAGGTCCAAAGTAAGCGGGCCGGCTGTAGCTGACACGGTGCTCCCGCTTGAGGCTGAATGGTTCGTCTCGTAACATTTGTTTTTTTTTAACTAAAGCAAGTTTCACATAGCAAGCTGAAATTTGGTGTACCCTATGGATCACGGTTAAACTGACAAAAAGTCCCCAAAAAAAAAAACAATGCCCTTAGGTTCAACGTATATATGTACCTGACACTAATCCCCCCCCCCCCGCCCCCCCCCAAAAAGTCTTCAATTTGGCAGGATAAAACCAGACTATCCAGAGGATAAAGAGGTTTTAAAAGGGCCACAAATTAGCCCAAAAAAAAAATCCATGTTTTTTCCCCTCCATGAGAGTAAAACAAAAATCCACGCAATGAACAAACAAAAGTGTGATACTGGTAAAAAAAAAAAAAGTGCCAAGGTAAGGCAGGGAGGTTTTTGTACAGCCCCTCTACGAGCTCGTGCCACCGTGTGAACCTGTTCCCACAGTGTTAGCGCTTTGCTCAAAAACACTGCACCTTTTTTTCCCCACGTACCCGCGGCCACAAAGCAGATCGTATCTCGGCGGCTCGTCTGGGTGACGCCACCTGCGTCGACGCTAAGAAACCATCAGGGAAGTCGGCGGGAGGGTGACGAGCCTGCTGATGACTTAAAGAGTGCGTGTTGGCCTTTCTTTTTTTTTTTTTTGTCTCCTCACACAAAACTTTTCAGCAGCCGCAATCACGCCTCGACATTCAAATCGACTGTCTTTGTAACGAGGGGGAAAAAGGGGAAGTGACGTATGCCGTGAAGCAGTCCATATTTGTAGTTTTTTGGTGTGGCAGGGTTCCCGCCACACCCTCAAAGTTGCTTAGTGCCGGTAAAAGCGATACAGACCCCCTCAAGCCATGACAAAGGTAACATTCAACTAGCTGTCAGTCGATCAGAAGAGTTATAAAAAATATTTTTGGACGGTTGAAAAGTTTGATTTCATTTCAACCCTATTCAAGTTAATGTCGATTTTTCAAGCGTTGCTCGAACCAAAGCGGCACCACCCGTGTGTTGATCATCCTCCATGAACCAAGAAGCGCTCCCCGAGCAGTTAGCCGAGCTCAAAAGGTGTCAAACTCCGGGTCCTGGGGGGCCGCAGTCCTGCAGGTTTTGGATGTTTTTCCGTTCTTCAACACAGCTGATACATGATCAGCTCATCAGCATGCTCTGCATAAGCCTTGATAACGAGGAAAACCCCCAAAACTGGCGGTTTGACACCTACGGCCTCGCTGCATTTGTTGACGAGCAAGGCTTTTTAGAGCGCCTTGCCGTCTTCGCGTGTCACCGTGTGCTAGTTGCGCAGAAGTACACACCTGTGTCTGACGCTCTGACAGAGCGAATGCTGAGAGAGCCTCTCTGCGTGTCCGCACGACTTATTACCACGCGAGTGTCGCGCTGCTTGTAGACAGGCTCGTTGCCCACGTGGCTGGACCCGACCAGCTGGATGGGCCGGCGGCGACCTTTGCTCTGGTGGTACCACAGCATGAGGTCCTGCCTGTCGTCGTCATGGCTGCACTGGAAGTCCACCCGAGATTCCGCGTGGACGATTTTGGATCCAGGAGGTTTAAAGTGTACGCCCGCGACGTGACCTGTGGGCCGAACATAGCGTGTCAACAATTCACGACAATTAAGTCGTCTTTGAGAATCGTATTACTTGGAAGCAAGATGAGAAATCCAATCAGGGTGGTCGACATCGTTGTTGTGTTACCACTTCATCACTCACACTGGTACCTTGAGAATTCGGAGGGAATCCGTCGCTGCCGGGTGCTTTGCCGCACCCTGTTGGTCGAGGCCAATCAAGATCGTTTCGGTAATGCGGTGGAACCTCACAATTTGTGGCGGTTAGGGACCAAGACCTGTTGCGAATAGCAGAAATTTGCGATCACAGTGGCTCCTTGAGATTAAGTTTAATTTGTTTTGTGACCATGGCCAGAATTGATATCTCAAATAATCATTTGCTATTGAAATGAATGCACATACCAATATGTTGCACTACAGGTGCAAGTGATTAATCGACAATTTGTTGATAATCAAATTAATATATGTATATATATTTTTAAATATTTTTTATTTATTTAATTTAAAATTGCAGAAGTTCTCAATTCTCAGATTTCTATCTTTATGTTGAACAAAAATAAAACTGCTTTTATTTTGGAAAACATTGATCACCATTTTTTTTTACTATTTTCTGGACTTATCACGGACCAAACCAGTAATTGAATCGTATTTAATTAGTTTGTGCGTTTTCTGCAACCAATTTGAAATAATGTTCACTTGTTGAATAAAAGGATGAAAATGTAAAAAGGTAAAAGTAATCCATTAATATGATCGACAGATGAATTAAAATACTGTAATCGTCGTGTGGCAGCCTGAGTTCAAACCTCCTCTAAAAAAATATATATTTGAATTTTGTCACACTTTCTCATTCAATTCAATGCACCTTATGTTGCTCATTTTGGTGTGCACAGTTTGACCACCAGGAGCAGTATTGAGGCTAATTCCTACTGAGTTCGTACCTGCAGTAGCTGATCTTATTAACAATTTAAAGTCTTTGAGAAATGAAGCGCTGAAACTCTTTTGGAATAAGGGAGAAAACCGGAGTAGTTGAAGGAAACCCACGCGAGCACGGGGAGAAAAGACTTTAAACCAGGAACGCCAGAGACCAGATTTGAACCCCAAACCTCAGAATTGTGAGATGGGAGGCGCTCGCCACTCTTCCACTGTGCCAAATCACTCTAAAAACAAACGATAACTTCCATCGTATTAACTTCCCAGTGCTATTTTGGTGACGTTTTGCCTTGTGAGAACAGCCGTGAGAATTCACAATGCCAGCGATGGAGCCGGGTGCCACAGGTGTTGGTTTTGATATTAAACCCAGATAAGCAAGGGTTGCTTGTTTTGTGACGGCTGAAGGGCCAACATGCAGCGCCGTGCTAGCTGCGCAGAAATACAGCGCACTGTCGTTTAAGGTCAGGTTGGCGATGATCAATTCGGACCGTTGTCTGCCATCTCCGCTGATGTCAACCTTCCCTGCCAAGTGGTTCTCAATCCCAGGGAAGTTCTGATTGAGGTAACCCAGGAACTCCATCGCGTTACCCCGACTTTGTTTGTACCAGAGGATGACGTCGTAATCTGTGATGCCGTGAGAGCACATCAATTCATTGGCGGTACGTTCCCCAACTCTCTTCATTATGAACGGCGGCGTTTGGTGCACAGTTACGGTGGTGTCTTCTGCTGCGGCTGCGGGAAAAAACACACAGGCTGTTAACTAAGCAATGCCATGTGAGGTTTTATTATTATTTTTTTTAATCCTGGATGATGTTCCTGGTTCCTCACCTTCAGTCTGTTGCAAGATGAGGATTAGCAAAGCGATCATGTTAGTTGCTCCAATTTTGGATTACCAGGAGAGGTGTGACCGATTTCTATTTATCAACAGAAACAGTACCCAGAATGCTCCTTGACTTTTGAGCTGATGTTTGGGGGCGGAACCTGTTGATGTTGATTGTGATTCTCAAAGTGTGGCATGCAGGCTCCCTCTAGTGGGATGTGAAAGAATTCATTTCCAAGTTTTTTTCTGATTTAAAGTCAACCTTGACAATAACGTGTTATTATGTGATCTCACCAGTTTAAACATGACATTCTAATTTATATTACATTTTTGGAATTGGGAGTTATAAAGCAAAATCCAGGGGGCGGCCATTTTGCCACTTGCTGTCGATTGAAGATCACATTAATGTTGCTCAGGGTTCAGGCAACAACCAATCAGAGCTCACCAGTTTTTTTAAAGTTGAGTTGTGATTGGTTGTTGAAACCTGAGCAACATTGATGTCATCTTCAGTCAACAGCAAGTGGCAAAATGGCCGCCGCCCGAGATGGATAAAAACGGCTGGATTTTGCTCCTGAACTCATATTCCACTAATGCAAAATTAACCAGAATACCGTATTGAGACTAGTGGGGCTGCATAGAACATATTATTGTCAAAAAAAGAAAGAAAAACAACTCATTCACTGCCATCAATTCTTTTTCTTCTTCTTTTTTTTAAAGGGAGCGGTGAGCAGCAGCAGGGGCTGCGCTCGGGAATCATTTGGTGATCTAACCCTCCAATTCCAACCCTTAATGCTGAGTGTCAGGGGAGACATGCGATTAACATTTTTAATTGTAATTAATTGCATGACTTCACTAGTTAACTCACGATTAATTACTGTGCCCACCATTATCTAATATGAGTATTGTAAGGCTTACAGTTCAGTACTTATGTTGACACTAACTTTTTGGCCGAAAATATCTTTACAATAGTTCTTATCTAACCATTTACCTTAGCTGTTTACAATGGGTACTCCTGAAAGCCTGTGGCCAATAGTTTTCAGACTGGATTTGGGTCCGAATTTCCCGCCCTCTGTCTGCGGATGGGACGCCATCTACGCGGTTGTGTACGTGAAGAAGGCACAAACCCCTCTTCACGTAGTTTCACTTTTCGTCAACAGGTGGCAGTAGCGATTCGAAATGGAATTTTCTGCGTTCCGCATCTTTAACTTTATTTTATTAAAAAAATAAAAAATAAGACTCTAAGCCTTTTCTCTTAAAAAAAAAAAAAAGCTTTTCCTGGTTGATTAAATTTTTTTATTAAATTTGTACTCTGATTTTTAATTCACTCTTTTTTTCGACTGTGTGCTTCCTTTGCTTTTATTGTTACTTGTGACATTTATTTCCATAAATATAAAGTTCGTTATAAGTAAATAAATAAAATAAATCTATTATTTGCCTTTAATGGTATCATACTTTGTGTTATATATCAATTGATGTAAAATCATATTTAAAACGTTAACATAATTTATGTGCACGTACAATATAGATCGTGTGTATATCAATGTTCTTATTTCATACATTGGCTGATATATCGGTTATCAATATATCAGCTTTTTTTTTTTGCCCCCAGTACGCCGACATGTACATAGGTATCGGCATAAGCCCAAAAATTCCATACCAGTCAGGCTCTACTTGTGACACTTGGGTGTGTCTCTTTATTTGGTTGCGTCACTTCATCGTGTCTCTTCTTTCCCATTTTGTCATCAACACGGTAAACATCTCACTTTGTCTTTTAATTATTCGAAGCACCTTAGCGCTTCTTCTTATCACCTCACTTTGTCAAGTCACTTTGCAATTCTCATTATTATTTATATATATATATATATATATATTTTTTTTTATAAATGCTATGCGCTTACTAATTGATTTAGTTTGGAGCAAACCGGGCTCTTGTCTGCTCCAAAAATATTTCAAAACAACCAACTGAATCTTGCATGGTGTTTTCAAACTCTTGCTTCCATCCACTAGGTGGCGATGTTCCCACGCTATTAAGATAAAGGGAAATTCAGTCTTAAATGCTGGTGTTCCTCGGAGCACCTCCCGGCTTCTGGTACGTCCGGTGGAGTGGGCTGACATTTTAGGATGCTTGGCAAAAACAATTGGGGCCACCCGTGGCGAGCCGCCCACTTTTCTAACCATACGGAGACGTACACCAAAGATCCGTTTAGGAGAAGGTGTTGAATCCGTTCTTGTTGTGCAAAGGGAGGTTTTCCGCCCCTCGGAAATCCTCCGCGATCTCGTCGAACGTTCGACCCTTGGTCTCGGGAACTCGAAACCAAGTAAAGGCGAAGCCCATCACAGCCGTGGTCATGAAGAGGAGGTAAGTGTAGCCGCCGATGACTTTCTGTGTGCAAGACAGATGCAAAAAGTGGCAAAAAGGACCGAAAAATCCGCCCCCGGATTGACGCGGGATGGACACTCACCATTAAGGGAGGAAAGAGCAGCGCCAGGAGGAACTTCCCTCCCCAGTTGAGCATGCTGGCGAAGGCCATGGCGATGGACCTGCCGGGCTGGTCGAACAACTCGCCGGCGATGAACCAGGAGATGGGGCCCGGCCCGAGCTCGTACGCCGAGATCAGGCAGAACACCAGCAGGACTTGCAAGCTCGCCAGCTCAGGCACCATTTCCTGCATGATGGCGGACGCAAAAAAAAAAATATTGGGGCGGTTCAACAAAAGATGATTTGATACGGAATGATATGAAGCGGAATTTTCCCATTTGAGTTGCGTCAAGGCGTATTGTCGTCAGAGAGGGATGTTTGGATGGGAAGCCCCTTTGTACGTGGAGAGACAAGCCTTAGCGCTAGCTTAGCGCCAGTTTAGCGCCAGCTTAGCGCCAGTTTAGCGCCAGTTTAGCGCCAGCTTAGCGCCAGCTTAGCGCCAGCTTAGCGCCAGCTTAGCGCCAGCTTAGCGCCAGCTTAGCGCCAGCTTAGCGCCAGCTTAGCGCCAGTTTAGCGCCAGCTTAGCGCCAGTTTAGCGCCAGTCTAGCGCCAGTTTAGCGCCAGTTTAGCGCCAGTCTAGCGCCAGTTTAGCGCCAGCTTAGCGCCAGTTTAGCGCCAGCTTAGCGCCAGTTTAGCGCCATCTTAGCGCCAGCTTAGCGCCAGTTTAGCGCCAGCTTAGCGCCAGTTTAGCGCCAGCTTAGCGCCAGTTTAGCGCCAGTTTAGCGCCATCTTAGCGCCATCTTAGCGCCAGCTTAGCGCCAGCTTAGCGCCAGCTTAGCGCCAGCTTAGCGCCAGCTTAGCGCCAGCTTAGCGCCAGTTTAGCGCCAGTCTAGCGCCAGTTTAGCGCCAGTTTAGCGCCAGTCTAGCGCCAGTTTAGCGCCAGCTTAGCGCCAGTTTAGCGCCAGCTTAGCGCCAGTTTAGCGCCAGCTTAGCGCCAGTTTAGCGCCAGTTTAGCGCCAGCTTAGCGCCAGTTTAGCGCCAGTTTAGCGCCAGCTTAGCGCCAGTTTAGCGCCAGCTTAGCGCCAGTTTAGCGCCGGCTTAGCGCCAGTTTAGCGCCATCTTAGCGCCATTTTAGCGCCAGTTTAGTGCCAGTTTAGCGCCAGCTTAGCGCTAGCTAGGACGAGGCTACAGCATACACATTTAAAATGCACAGTAAATTTTGTAGAGTAAATTTTACTATAAACAGAGAGTAAAATTTACAGTTGGAAGAGAGTACAAAATTCAGAGTAAATTTGACTCCAAGTACTTTTGACTGTATATGCGAGAATTGGCCTATCCCATGACAAAAACCTGGTAAAGTTTTTTCACTCAGAAATTCTAAGTACATTTTAGAAGGATTTTTTTGGAGTACATTTTACTAAAAAAAAAAAAAATGACACAAGGGTTGAGGAACAAACTCACGACTTTCAGCTTGAGAGGCTGCCACTCTACCACGTGAGCTATGCCACTCCTACCGTTTGCTAATATCCAAAAAGGAGACCAAAACTTGGAAGTACAAAAATTCCAGCGGACACGAGCGACATACTAACACACGGTAGGAGCGGCACGGCTCGGGGAGTAGATTGGTCGTCTCACAACCTGAAGTGGCGGGTTTGTTCCTCACACCGTGAGAGGACTTGCTTTTTGTTTTTAATTCTTAAATAAGCTAGCAAAATTTTGTCTAAATCTCTCCTGGCAAAATTTACTTTATTACCGAGTGAAAAATCTTTAACGGATTTTTTTCAGGGGATAGGCACATTTTCCCGTAAACAGTAAAAATACATTGAGTAAAATTTACTCTCTTGCAAGTGTAAATTTGACTCTGCTCGTGCGACCAAATAGACGCTGTTTAGAGTAAAAATGACTCTACAAAATTTACTGCGTGAGACCAAAGACAAAACAACATTCGAGGTTCTGCCATTGGCGCCTCATCCCGGAGGTTAAAGTAAGTCATTGGTTATAGATTACTGTCCAAAAAGAACAAGTTCAGAAACTGAAACTTACCACCACGGAATCCACGACGGTCAACAGGAGGTTGCACACGGCGATGATGATTAAGCCGATCAGGAGCAGTCGCCTCCTTCCGGCCTTTTCCATCAGGAAGACCTGACGGTGGAAAAAGAAGAAGGTACAAAGTGACACAAAAAAAGGGACTTGATGCGTTTCGTGGCGACTGAGGCCGCGCGGACTCACGGCCACCAGAGTGAAGATCACGTTGACGGCCCCCACGCCTAAAGTCAGATATTTGGCCTCCTCGAAGTTAGCCTGGAACATCGTGGTGGAATAATTGATGATCTGCGAAGACGGAGATTCACGTTAGGTTCCTCAAGGCGGGGTTTGGGTTTCAAAATGAGGCTTTAGCAATTTCAAACCTGTACTTTTAAACTACAGTTCAGGTTTCAAATTGCGGCTTCAATTCTGGGAATGGCGCCCCCCCCCCCCAAACAAAGGTTACTGTGTGAAATGGACGCCGGTCGTGTTGGCGGTTACCGCGTTGAATCCCGACAGCTGACTGGTCAGGTTGACGCACGTGACGATGACGATTGGCTGCCTGTAGCTCCGCTTCTGGAAAAATCCCCAAATGCCGACGGACGCTCGAGCGTGAGCGGCCTCGCTTTTCATCTCCTCCAGCTCGGCTCGCACCCCTCCCTCGGGATTTCCTCGCAGTCTGAGCAGGGCTGAGGGACGGTCGCAATAGGATGAGTTGTACTGTCAGGGAAAAAAAGGGGTCGGGTACGATTTTGTCCGACACCTTTCGTGATGTACACGACGGGGGTCACAATACAAGCCCTTGGCACAGATAAGTCATGTTTATGATTAGATAATGTATATAAACATTCGGTCACTTTTTGCTGACATGTAAGGGTTCAAACAAGTGCTACAGACTGCCAACGAACTGCCAACGGTTCTTGTGAGAGAGGCAAAAAAAAATATTGCTGCCCTTGTACTTTTCGGTCCTTCTTTGGTTCCTAGAAGGCAGTACAAATGATTTCAAACAAAAGTTAGGCTTTCCTACTCGGGTTAAGGTTTGAAATGAGGGTCTCAAGACTGGGTTAGGGTTTACATTTTTCAAGCGAGGCAAGGGTTTTAAGTTTTGGGTTACAAAACTGAGTTGGTGTTTCAAACAAAGGTTACAGATTCAAACTAGGATTATGGTTTAGGGGTCTTTTAGATTCAAAGTGTGGATAAACTTGAGTTAAGTTGAGTTTCAAGCCTGAGTGGGTTAGGGGTTCAAATTAGGTTTTAAAACCAGTTTATAAAGTTAGTTAGATTTTCAAACGGTGCTTATGATTTCAAATGAAGGTTTCAAGTCGTTATGGTTTGAAGCTAAGGTTAAGTTTTGGTGCTTTCACGTTCGGGTTTTTCCCACCAGCGTTGGCCTTGTCCTCCTGCCCTTTGTTAATGAGCAAGTATCGAGGGCTCTCGGGGCAGAAAGGCAGGAAGAGGTACTGCGCCAGCGCCGGGATCAGGGACAGGGACAGCATCATGCTCCAAAGTTCCTCGGTGCCCAGCGCGGTCTCCAGTCCCGACACCTGCAACGAGCCCAGTAAGCCGCCGTCATCTCGTCTCCGCGGCAACGGCGGGTTGTCCTCCTCACCATCCCCAGCAGGATTCCCGAGGCGAAGGCCACCTGGTTGAGGGTGGCGAAGGCGCCTCTCAGCGCGGTGGGCGACACCTCCTGGATGTAAAGCGGGTTGAGGCTCATCACGAGGCCACAGAAGAGACCGAACAGCAACCTGCCCAAGATCAGAGCCTCAAAGGACTCGATGAATTTGGACACCACCATCAGGGACGCCCCCACCACCGACAGGCAGTTGACGATCAGGATGGAGTTACGACTGGGGGGGGGGGGGGGGGGGGGGGGGGTTGGGGGGGGGGGCAAGATTGAAGATTGAATCGAAATGCATCAGAGTTCTTAACGGTCACAAGTTCTTTTCATCCTCACCGTCCAAAAGAGTCCGCCAGGTATTTGACTCCCAGGCAGCCCAGCAGGGCTCCAAAGTCCTTGATGCTGACCGAGAGGGACCACAGCAGGGTGAGGCTTTGGTCCGGCATGCTTTCATTGTATCGGTCCCTCCAGGTCTGGTTGAAGAACTGCTCGATGATCTGAGAGCAAGACACGCTGCGCTTGGTCCGGGAAAGTCTTTCTGGAATCGGTGGGTCGGTCTTACCTTAGCGGGGGCATTGACGTTCCCCGTGTGGTAGCCCACCTGCAGCGAGCCCAAAATGGCCGCCAACACCGAGGTCAGGAGTAAAAACGTCAGGTGGCACTGGAACAGATGGTGAAAGCAAATCTTAAAATGAAGGGTTCGGGTTTCAAATTGGCCTTTGAAGGATTGGTTATTTTCAAATGAGACTGCCAAGGGACTGTTTAAGGGTTTGAAATGAGGGTTCGAAAAGACAGAACTTGAAATCAGGCATTCAAGCCTGGGTTGGGCTTTCAAAGCAAGAGAGCATTCAGGTCAGGGTTCGGCTTCCATGTTACGGTTTTAAGATTGGGTTAGTGGTTTTTAAATGTGGTTCAAAGGTAGCGTTAGGGTTTCAAATAAAGGTTCGAGTTTAACAACAGGGATTCAAACCAGGGTTATGGTTTCAAGGCCATGTTCAGATTTCAAACAATACTGAGGTCTAAAATGATGGCTTGAAGCAAAAGTTAGGGATTCAAATGAGGGTTTTGAGCCAGTGATAGAATTTCAAATTAGGGTCTCGAGCCTGGGTTTGGGTTTCCGAACAATAGCTTCCAATGCAGGCTTAAAGCGCTAGTTAGGCTTTCTTATCAAGGTTTCAAGCCCGAGTTAGGGTTTCTAATCAGGATTTCAAGAGGGTTTAAAATGAGGTTTGGTATTTGTTATTAAATCAAGTTAGAAGCCAATGTTGGGGTTCCAAGACAGAGTTAGGGTTTGAAATGACAGTGCTCGGTATGCACATAGTTTCAGAGGACATCACAGTATGGACGGTCTCGGAGGTTAAAGGTGCTGTCAAGTATTTTCACACAGTGCTAACATGTCGACTTCGTATTGACATCAAGCAAGTGTTAGTGTTCTGCTCTCACGTGTTTGGAGGGTGAAGAAGAAGAAGAAGAAGAAGAAGAAGAAGAAGAAGAAGAAGAAGACACAAACCTCCAGTGCGGCCATTTGTCAGCTTCAGATGCGCTTCGTCTCCTTCCGGGTGATCACAATGCCTTCATTTACTGCTGAGGAACGGACACAACATCACAAATTGCCGTTCAAAGACCTCCACCGAGGAACAATCCTTGGGGCCCCCCAGTGCAAGTGGACTGTATCAGCCAACCATAACCCTGGTTTGAAACCCAAAACAAGCCTTCAAAACTGAACTTGAAACACCAACTCGGCCTGAAACCCTGACTTGAAACGTGGAACTCTGGCTTAGTTGAAACATTACTTTGCAACCCTCATTCAGGCCTCAAGCCCCAATTTGAAATCCTAACCTAGTCTTGAAACCATAATTTGAAAAAAAAATAATAACCCTATTTTGAAACCCTACCCCACCCTTGAAACTCCTAACAAGCCTTGAAACCTGAACCCAGGCTTGGATCTATACTTTGAAATCTTAACCCCAACTTGAAACCTTAACCCAACCTTCAAACATAAACTTTAAACTAACTCTGGCTTGAAACCCTAACACAGGTCCCAACCCACCAAATTGAAGCCTTAACGCTGTCTACAAACCCTTAATATGAAACTCCAAATTATGACAGGTCTGAGTCTTGAAAAACCTAATTATAAAACCCTGTCTTGACACTCCAACTTGAAACCCTAATTTGCAGCCTTAAACCTGACCTTTAACCCCAGCTCAGTCTTGTAACACAAACCAGTTTTTAAAACCTAACAGTTCTTAAAACCCTAGCCCTGACCTGAAACCCCAGCCAGTCTTGAACACCTAACTCAGTTACCTTAACCTAGGAAAGGGGTTGTTAAACCTTACCCAAGAAAAATGACTCAGCCATATAAAAAATAAATAAAATACAAATATAGTGAATACTCACCAGTGCTGCTGCGTAAAGCTCGTCCGTGATAATCACAAAGGAAAGTAAGTTATTATTTACTATCTCCCACCCGACGCCATCCTCATCCCGTGCGATTCAAGTGCAAGTGTGTTCTCGTCCGAGCACTCCACCCCTGGAACCACTCGCGCGCACACAAATATAGCAAAACACACACACACACACACACACACACACACACACACACACACACACACACACACACACACACCTCCCGGACCAGTTAGTCCACTGATGAAGTCGCACGCAGCCGCTGAATTTGTGGCCGTCCTGATAAAATAACCGCCGCGGGCCTCCCGGGAAGCTTCCCATGTAACGGCTGAACCGATGCATGTTTTCAGGGGGCTGACCCGGGATCAGTCCGCTTGTTCTGCTGCCACTTCGGCGGGCCCTTCGCAACTGATCCCAAGACCTTTTGGTTAGAAGCCGCGCACGACACTCCGCTGCGGAGATGCCACGATGTCGACCGCACGAGGATTATTGACGACTTGCGTCTTTCTAGGAAATGACAACGCTGACGGTTAGAATGAGGGGGCTAATGCTAATTAGCAGCTTCGCGCTGACACTTGGGGGGTCTGGTCGCGACTCGGGCAGAGCGGAGAAAGCGCCGAAGCGCTAACCCTTGAATCTTCAAACCTTCCTCGAGTTGACCCGGATTACTCGGGCACATGCAGACCCGCGTCCGTCCGCTGAAGTACTCGATCGCGTCGGTCATTCGTGTCGTCATCCGTAACGATTTAGTCAAACCATTTTCAAAAGTGTAAAAGAATGGCGTAACCTCCACTTGCTGGTGCGCGTCTGGAACATGAACTTTGACCTCGCCCAAGCCAGGGCAACTCGGTGACCCCCGGGCAGGTTCTCAGCGACCCTGACCCCCAGCCGGCGTTAATGGCCCTTTCCAATTACTCCTCATGGCGCGTCATGTGGTTTTAAGTGTTTCAATGCACACATACAGCGTATCCCAGCTGCCTTTTGGGGTGGGGGGTGGGGGGGGGGGGCAGTAGAAAAAATACGAAGTCATTGTTGGTAATACACAAATATAAAATATAAAATGTTAGAAAATATAAAAAAATATTAGCTGAAATATAGAACAAAATGTTGAACATTGTTTTATTGATGACATCATGACTTAGGGCTGGGTATCAATTCTAATTCCCTCAATCGATTCGATTTGATTCACTTCACTCCGATATTGATTAATTATGGAACATCAATTCTTCTTAAATGTTAAGGACATGATAAAAACACCGCACGCATTAAATTCCCAAATACAATTTTGCGTCGGCAGTAACTGGGTTAAATGATTTAGTTTATTAATGAATGTAACAGGTGTTATAATCACTTAAGTGTTACACAAACATTGACATCAGCAAGGATGAGATGAAAAGGTTTTCATAATTCTAATTCAATGTGTCAATATAAATTAAATAGATTCCGAATTGTCTTAAAGTGCAATGCGTCTGGTCTTTCATAAATGGAAGAAAATACCTTTAAATTTATGTGAGCAGTAAGTTCATAGTTTTATGAATCAATATCAGGCTCGACAAGGAAAATCGATTCAATATCGATATATACATTTTTATTTTTTTTTACCCAGCCCTACCAAAGACCTTTGAAAAAGAGTTAATTAAGCCTGTGTAACCCAAAATTGTCCACTTTTGTAAAGCTTGAAAGGGTTTTTTTGTCAGGCTCGAGCGTAGACTTTGACATCGCGACACCTTCTTAAAATAATCGCTTAAAAGTCACTTATTCCGATTTTTCAGGAAACACAAAAAATTTAACCATTTGCATCACGAGGAGATGATTTAGGCAAAAAAAATGACTTGAGCAATTATTTTAAGAGGGTGATGATTAGGCAACTTTGAAATTTGTGTTGTTGTTTTTTTAGCTTATTAAATTAGCAATTGAACGAACGGAAGGTTTTGCCTTTTTATTTATTTATATATATATATATATCCTAAATACCGCTCATTTTGGAGATGTGAGGATTCTGCCGAACAACGACGATATAACATACAAGGAGCGAGTTCGCTGACCCGCTCGCCGCGTAAAGCGCCTCGAACCTCCGTTGCGATTTGCCGCTAGATAAATAAAACCGACTTGACGTTAGGTCACGGGCCCCAATTCCAGCCGCCACCTGTGAAATCCACACGGCGTGTGGCTTGTGTCGTCCCAAAACCCTTTTGAACTTCACACCGCGAGTCCAATGTGCCACATGTGTCCGCGGACGAGCCAGATGTGCCGCAGCTGCCTCGCAGCTCCAATTTCATCAGCGATGATCAGCCCCGCCCACCTGCCAACACGCGGCCGACGACATCCGCGCTTTGGAAGTCTCATCTGTGCGTCGCGACGAAAACAGAGCGCGTCTTTGTCGTGATTTTTTTGTGGGTGGGGGCGGGGGGGGGGGGGGGGTTACTCCACGCCTGGAAGCTATTAACGTTGATTGTGAGTGCAACCTTTTAATTGCACGTCAGCTTCAAACAAAGGCACCTGGTACCGCCACGTTGATGCATGCAATAAGTAAGTGAAATTTGGTAACAATCGGACCAATCGTTTTTTGGAGTTGACCGAGGAAAAGTGGCCTCTTGTGAGGAATCTTGGCTTCAGACCGACAGCCGTCTTTCGGGCCTGCTTCTTCGCGGATCACCAATCGCCATTAGCGGTGATTGCTTTCGTCTTTACGGTGTCTGGAAGCACTTGAGCGTAGGTTCCGTGTTCAAACCCGGGATGGCCGCATTCCCAATCTTTCCCGTTCAAATTAGAACTCTGAAGGTTTGAGGAGAGTAATCACCTAAAAGCTTTCCGCAATCTTAACATTCTGTGACAATTTTTGGACAGCTTTTGCGGAATGCGGTGCAACGGTTCAGGGCTGGAGGAGTCGTTCACAGGTGCCAGTTTGTTCATGCAACACAGATGTGAAGCGGTTCTCAGAATATACAGCGGAATTGAACAAGTAAACATTACTTCAGGATCACTCAATTATTATTATTATTTTTTGTCATTTAGTGATGTCCGTCTTGTCTCCTAGACGAGGTTCAAATCGGACAAAAGGTTTTTTTGTGCCATCCAACTTTCTATCGTCTCACAATATAACACCGGCCATCTCTCTACTCAGAGGTGGCAAAATCCAGGTCCAGAAAGTAAAAAAAAAAAACCTGCCACAGTTTGGCTTTAGCTAGCTAGCTAACATGGTGCTCGTTTACCTGTTAGGTAGCTAGCTAGCTAGCTAGTTAGCATCAGGGGCTAAAGCCAAACGGTGGCAGGGTTTTTACTATTTAAACATGTTTTACAAATTTGGTAGCTTTTGAACAAAATGTTTTTTTTTTACTTATTGTATTTTAGCGTTTTATTTACTTTTTTTTTTAATAGATTTTATTTGTATGATAGTTGTGTGGATCTCAATGTGCAGCACTTTGGAAACGCTTGTTTATCAAATGTGCTATAGAAAAAAAAAAAAAAAAGATTGGATTGATTTAATTGGTCCTTCAAAATGGCCAAGTAACCAAAATGGCAGAACTTCCTGTTTCTGGGCATGGCTTACTCTTAACTTTTTTGGGTGGTTCGACTCATTATAGACATGCCAGGTTCCCAACTTAAACTTGCGTGTCAGGTGCTGATTTGCTTTTTTTTCTTCTTTTTTTTTTTCTTGGCCTCAAACCAAAATGGCAGACATAATTTGTGAGTCTACTCGTGATAGTGAAGCCTTTCCAAGTTCCTTGTTCTGAAAGTAAACCGGCTTCAAGGGCTGAATTTATGTTTCTAAAAATTACAGCAAATCCGCCAGAGAGCCAATTTCATGTTTTTTTGCCTTCAGAATAACAAGGAATTTCAAAAAGGTCTTTATTATTTAATTATACAGTAACTGTTATTCTAAACACAATCGTACGCAATACTATAGATTGTCTCACATTTGAGCACGATGCGCTACGAAGAAACACAAAATAAAACTTGTTGACTTTTTCTCAGGAGACTCAAATATTTATTTTATGGATTGCGGTTTGCATAACGTCACAGGTTGTGTACAAAAAGCAGGATTAACCAGAGCGGGGCGGCCATTATGAGTGGAGTGAGACATGTAAACACAGCATTCTGTTTTACTGCTGGCGTTCAGTCACCGTTATTTCCTGGCATTGCTAAAACTTCGGCAGTTGAGCGGATTTGCGCGGGTGGCGAGGCCGAGGTGGAGTTGAAAACATTTGTGCTCGTTTGGAATTAAAAACTCACAAAACGTTGCTTCCTTTTTAATTGTTTTTATTTATTACCTTGAGGTCGGCACAAACTCAAATTTACGTAAAACGTTAGCAAAAAAAAACATTGATCTTCAAGATCAATGCTCGTAAATGTTGGGTTGCACTTTAAGGGGCGAGTAGCACAGGCTAAGTTTCATCCGTCACTTGCCTATGCCGGATGTTAGCGACAGTTACGTTTCATCTAAAGCTAAATTGGACGAATGAATTTCATTTGTTTAGATTTTTCTTTTTTTTTTCTTCCATAGCAGTTCGTGACAAAACTCGGCACGATACATTATTGATAGCAAAATTTTGAATAGTTTTGATTGAGACAGCAATATTTGGTCCCACTTCAATTGTTGGGTTCTACTTTTCATCGTAACTAGTATCAAAGTAACTTTTGAAAATAAAAAAATCAGGCCAATGTCACATTTGTACAACCTGACAGGCAAGTGAAGTGAATCCCGAGTCGGTGCTAACTCTCCCCCCGTCACAATGCTAGTCAGATGTCACACTGGCAAAAAAAAAAAAATGTTTCTACAAAGGTTGCTTACAGTTAGGGTTGCAAAACTCCGGGAATTTTCAATGTTGGAAACTTTCCGTGGGAATTAAGGGGAATTCGTGGGAATCAAAAGGAGAAAGAAAGAAACAAACAGATTTTGAGGTAAATGAATGTAATATTTTGACACTACAAAATAAACTTCTATATTTTTGATAGGCTACATACACAAACATGTACTAAATATTTACATGAGAGTGTTGAGGGTTATTAGAAACAAAAAAAAATACAAAGTTGTTATATTGTGTGATTTAATTGTGCTCCCTTCTCTATAATACTGTACTTGCTAGCTAGCTAGCTAACCTAACCATTAGCATGTTAGCTTTAAGCTAGGCGGCCTCTTTCATGAGGCAAAGCTACTTTGCTTGAAACGCGCAAGGTCTCATTGTCTTTGTTTTCCGTTTGGTGTCGCAGGAAGTGGAAACCGGGCGTGGCATTCAACAGCTTGAAGCCTCTTTCTTGAACAATTATTCAATATTTGCCAAACTGCTGCTTGTGGTGAAGTGAGTCGAGTTTGTGCTCGACAAAACAAAAAATGTTTACAGTTACACTTGATAGCGATACCTCCCCATCAATTCCCACTAATTCCCGTGAAAAGTGCCGGATTTGGAATATTTGCCGAATTGCTCATCTTCATTTGCCAATCAAATGGACTGGAATGTTTCTGTAAATGGACTGGAAATGTTCCATCCCTTCACAACCCTATTTACAGTGCAAGGGGATCCATACAGCTAAAATTCCGTGCTGATGAATTCAACTTGGGGAGTCACAGTTTAATTCTAATTAGATGCACGTTCATATGTACAACAAACATTCCCTCGCCGTTGCTAGTAGGGATGGGCAATCCACAGCATTTCTATGGGGGGGGATTACAGTCAGAATGTTCTGAACTCCTGTTTCAACAACCTTGGCTGACTCACGGGGCATCTCGACTTCAATTTCCCACAATAAATGAAAGACTTAGTCATATTTTTTGTGGGGTTTGTTTTGTAAAAGGATGGGAGAATTTCTGTATATGTTCTGAACTCCTGTTTTCATACCCATCGATGACATCGCAGTGCACTCCGTTTTGTCACTTTGAGACTTTTTTTTTTCCAATGTGTCAAACGGACGCAGCTACTAAGATTTACTTGATGTCAGAATTATTATTTGTTTGCCTCAAGTATCAGTGGCTAGTATCAGCATCCTTCATGAGTACCCGATACCTTGAAGAAAGGCTGGCACCGGTACTCGCCCATCCCTAGTTGAGAGCAATGTGCATATTTTAGCCCGCTAACTGCTAACTGCTAACTCTTGTGCACGCGCCCCACTTGTTCCGTGGCCACTTTTACACGTAAATCCTCGCTCACCTTTTCACTCACTTCAAAACCACATACAATCCAAAATACAAACATAACAAGTCAAACACAGGGAGGAGAAAGTGCAAATATTTTGGCGCTGCTTCGTTTTCTTCTGTTTTGTGTGTGTGTGTGTGTGTGTGTGTGTGTACGAAACAAATCAGGAAGTTATTTTCTCTCCGACCTGTCTTTCCTTTTTTTCACCGTCAAGCGAGCGCGCCGATGCCTTCCTTCTGTGCCCTCCGCGCTCGTCTCGGCTCCTGGAACCTTCTCCTCTCACGCCAGACGACCGACTGCAATCACAGCATGGCAAGACGCCGTTGCAGTGAGTGTGACACGCGCTGACGCGAGCATGGAGGATGGTGGGTGTCCAAGCTACGGACCGGGGGGCCATTTGCGGCCTGCCATCCATTTTTCAGTGGCCCGTGTCAAATGTTTTGGGAAAATTGGGGGGGGAAAGGGTTGGTTGTCGGAAAAAGAACCGCCGCCACTACTACTAATAAATTAGCATGATGTAGAGCTTTTCTAGATATGCAAAGTTGCAAATAAAACTTCTCTTCAAAACGAATGGTGACGAAAGATAATTGAATTTTACAAGCAAAAATGGTTTCTCCCACTTTCTCGCTTTGGGGGATGATTTTTTATTTTTTTTTTATCATGTTTTATGAAGGGTGAAACACAAAAAAACCTCTGTGTCTTTTCAGGCATGGCTTCCTGAGAATTTTTTGTGGGTTCGCTCATGATAGCAAATGCACATTTCCAACATGTTGTGGATTTATTTAGCCTAAGAATAATAACGAAAAATCAATTTCAAGAAGGCCTTCCCTCATTAAGGACAGATGGAAGTCGGCTTTTATTTTTATTTTTTTTAAATGGACATATGGAGGAGGCCTGGGAGAAAAGGAGATGAGCTTTGATTGCTTACAGATGGCCACATTATAGTTCAGCTGTGTGCGTGTGCGTGTGTGTGCGTGGCATTACATGTTCGGGAACATGGTGTGCACGTCAGTATGTGGAAACTTGTGTTTGTAGGCGACATTTTGATTGCAGGTGCTCTCTTCGTAGCTCCTGGATTTAGCGTTCAACGTCTCTCGGCGGGCTCATAAATCTCACGCGCGCGGCACATCGGAGTACACTTTTACGCGCATGGAAATAAAATATTACGGCCAACTATTTACGACGACCGCCGCTTTCAGACATTCGATACGTTAAGTATGTTTTTTTTGTGGTTTTTTTGCCAAAACGAATAAGAGACGACTTGACTCGCATGACTAACAACTCAGAACTTTGGCTTGGCTCGACATACACTGCAGGTTAAGTACCCAATTCCCCATTTAGTGCCGCTATGCAGTTTTATTTGACTATTTACCATAAATATTATAGGTTATTTGACTATAAATACAATTTACATGAATTTTCAAGTGACCCGTACCCTATATCGCTGTTTTTACTGTGTAAATGTGTGTTTAGTGTGTGAAATGTGGATTTTAACATTCATGACATGCAGGGGGTGGGCCGGCGTTCCTATTTTTTTTTTTGTCCAATCAGATTTCAGCACCTGTGTGTTGCCATGTCAGACTAATCTGCCTCGAGCCTTTAGAATCACTCTTAACGCAACCAATATCAGTAATGGGATTGTTTCTTCAACCAATCAAATTTCAATTTGGCCTCAGTGGGGCTCATTGTGTTACAAATGATTTCACATATGGTACACTTTGTTTTTTGTTTCAAGTGTTTCTTGTCTTTTCCTGTCTTCACCTGGGATGCTTCAAAAGTAAAAAGGCACTTGGCTCAAGATAGGACTATTACAATGTTTGCACTCGAAGGCAACAAACGTCCACGGAAACAGGTTTTTGTTTAGTTTAGTTTTTTTAAGAGGGCTGCTTTACTGGCGTGTAAATAAAACATTTTAGAAAAGCAGCGAATATCATTCACCAAAAACAAACATGGCGTAACATACAAGGCCAAAATGTGCAAAAAAATAACTTTAGTGGACCAGTCCTACCGGAACGGTATGTAAATAACCTGAAGGTTTAGAGTTAAAATGATATTAATAAATGCACACTTCTGTGTGATCCGCACCCTTTAGCTACTGTTGCCAATTATAGCGAGCCTCGTAAGATGGAGCTCGGCCTTGCCTTGTTAGCGTAGCGTTAGCATTTTTCAGCTAACATGATCTAAAGCGACCTAAAGCTAATCTGGTTAACTGTGGTCACTAAGTCGCGACCCACTTTTAGAGAAGTTAAGAACAATAAAGAAAATGTACTGTTCAGAATTAGCATGTGATTATACTTTGCTGTATGTAAAGTGTTTTCCTCCTATAAAGCGACGAATCCTTTGCTCCCCTGCTATATCGCAGATTGCTAATACTATTTATGAATATTTGTCTGACAAACATTTCAGCCATAGACACCTGAAGTGTGTTGATCAATTTCTATTTATTTATTTTTTAAATAAATTCCCCTTTAATTATTTTCTTAATGGTAGTTTGTCCAGCACACCTGAAGTGTGTTGATCTTTTTTTTTTTAATTAAATGTATTTATTAATTTTTAATAAATTCCCCTTTAATTATTTTCTTGGTGGTAGTTTGTCCAGCACACATGAAGTGTGATGATCAAATTTTATTTTTTTTATTTTTTTTAAATAAATTCCCCTTTAATTATTTTCTTGGTGGTAGTTTGTCAGCACACCTGAAGTGTATTGATAATTTTTTGTGTGTATTTTTTTTTAAATAAATTCCCCTTTAATTATTTTCCTGGTGGTAGTTTGTCCAGCACACCAGAAGTGCATTGAATAATTTCCCTTTTTTTTTTTTTTTTTTATAAATAAATTCCCCTTTAATTATTCCCTTGTTGGTAGTTTGTCGTGTCACAGGTTTAGCCAATAGCCTGTTGCGAAAGGACCTTGTGGAGCCAAATCTCCCAACTCCATAAAATGTGGTCATGTTCATTTGCGGGACCGAGGGAACCATATTACCAGCACGCCTGCTGACTTGGCGGGAGTCTGTGCGGAGAAAACGGCCGCCCTGGGACCTCTCATCAAAATGCAAAAACACCCCAACTTCAGCACATCAAGAATTTGCAGGGGGGGGGGGGGTGTGAGGGGGGGGAGGTATTCCCATTACTCGGATATGTTGTGTTTCGCCACCACATGCTCTTAATAAGCCTGCTCAATAAAACAGCAACCCAACATTGCGACGGAGTGCAAAGTCACGGTGACTTAAAAGGATGTGGGCCGTTAAGAATTATTGAGGCATGTCTGAACACAATGGGCCCGTATTAACTAATAAATGCAGAAATGCAAAGCGCAACATTACTGTTGGATTCATGACACGTGCGCGCACCAGCCAATTTTCTTCTCACCGCCGTGTGCATGTTTGGGAATCGGGATTGATTCTGAAGGCCTTTTCACACTGCACTTAGCAACACAGAGTGTGTTGGACCACCGTGCAACAAACACGAATTGAGAAATTCTCAATTCTAGTGCGGCGTGGCGATGACATCACAAGGCGCATCCAATCGAACAGAATCTGGCGGAGTGATTTCAGAGTGCTAACAGCAAAAGATCAAATAAGAAGGAAAAGCCTCCGTTTTGCTTCTTGGCTGGGCAAGCTTGCAGGGTCGTCCTTGCGCGCTGCTCTGCGGCGAACACCAAGGAAAAAATAAGTGCAGTGTGAAAAGGTCTGGTTGTGGAGGAAAACGGCTCCCACGAAGTGCTACTGAGACAATTTTGGGAGTCAAATGTGAGGCCTGAAGTCACTTCTAAATATGAATAAATGACTTTTGTTATTAATGTGCATATTAATCGTGTTAAATACACAAACTATCAACTTTGACACTAATGACAGAGACGTATTAGTAAAAGTAGTAGTATTAGTTGCTCTTACTGAACACATTTGTCCCTTGCCTTGTCCCGTAGCTGCTGCTTGCCGTTGAACCACCTGAAAAAGTCATAAATAAATCACAATACTATGTTAAAGTGGAAGTCAACCGTAAACATTTCTTGACAATAATATGTTATATGTGACCTCACTACTCTAAACATGACATTCTAATTAATATTAAATTTTGGGAATCAGCGTTATGAAGCAAAATCCAGCCATTTTTAATCCATCTCGGGGCGGCCATTTTGCCACTTGCTGTCGACTGAAGATGGCATCACAGTTGCTCGGGGAACCACCAATCAGAGCTCACCTTTTCTCTGAAGCTGCGCTGTGACCTGAGCAACTATGATGTCATCTTTAGTCGACAGCAAGTAGCAAAATGGCCGCCCCCTGAAATAGATAAAAACTAGCTTCCACTAACGCATACCATATTTAGACTAGTGGGGCTGCATAGAACATATTATTGACTGTTTTAGGTTAAGAAAACGAATCCCTTAAACCTTAACATTGCAATATGATATTTTAACGAGCGTCTCTTGATGAATTGTTGGTGTATTCTGGCAACAAGCATGTTACCTTAAGCTACTGGGGGGTTTTCACCCACTTTGGAAATTTGAGTGCGATGACCCGATAAGAGCCAAATCCTCCTCCAGGTCGATGTTTACACATTTTTGGCCTATCCGTCTTTATACGTTTCTCACAAAGAAGCTATTAAAAACTTTATGAGATGGTCAGCAGCTTGAGAAGCTTATAGTGAAACCCCTCAAGTGCAATACTGGAAATAATCTGGATAAGGTAGAACTGGGCAAGGCATTCATTTCCATTAACTTCCACGAATATAGTGATGATTTTCTTCCATCCATCCATCCATTTTCTGTACCGCTTGTCCTCACAAGGGTCGCAGGGGTTGCTGGAGCCTATCCCAGCTGGCTTCAGGGCAGTAGGCGGGGTACACCCTGAACTGGTTGCCAGCCAATCGCAGGGCACACAGAGACCAACAACCATACTCCCAATCGCACCTGTGGACAATTTGGAGTGTCCAATTCACCTGCCATGCATGTTTTTTGGAATGTGGGAGGAAACCGGAGCACCCGGAGAAAAGCCACGCAGGCACGGGGAGAACATGCAAACTCCACCCAGGAAGGCCGAAGCCCGGACTTGATCTCACGACCTTTGCACTGGGAGGCGGTCGTGCTAACCAGTCAGCCACCGTGCCGCCAATGATTCCCCCCCCCCCCCCCCCCCCAAAAAAAGGTATCCTTACCGTCCTTGCCGACTCCGAGGCAGCCCTTGAGCTCGTGCAGCGAGATGGCTTTGTCCTTGTTCAGGTCGCAGTAGTCGGTGAACTTGCGGGCACACTTCTTGGGCTTGGCCTTTTTCTTCAGGTACCTCTTGAAGGGCTTCAGCTCCTTCTTGCTGACGTCCCGGCTGCCGTTTGCGTCCAGCTGGGCGAAGTACCAGTGCACCACCCGCTCCTCCAGCGTGTGGCTGGGGTCCGGCTCTACGAACCTGCTGGCGGACATTTTAAAACGAAGCGGGAGAAATTGTGTTTCGTTTGTCTTGTCATCTGCGATAAAAGATCGGCAACTTCAATCCAAATGTCTGTCGATAATCATCTGAATCGTATATCGGGTCTGCGGGGACGTGTGAGAGTGTGAAATGAAAAGCATGAGCGCTTCCTCGAAGCGCTTGAGTTTCAAGGAAAGCAAAATGACAGATCGGAAGGAGGGGATTTGCGTTACAGGGTAATGGATTGCGATCAAGGGGGACGTAAGCCGTGAAATATGCATTTCAACAGAAATGCTTTAAAAAAAATAAAAAAAGAAAGAAAGAAAACTAACTGAAACTGCACCTTACATTTATGAAACTAAGAAATGTCAAGTTTTAAAATCGTCTTTGTTAATAGTACCATACAAGTACATGAGCTTTCGGGGTTCATTTAAAAAAAAAAATTGGGGGGCTCAATGCTATACGCCCCATATGGAAAAAGGAAGGTCAAATAACTGTTCGAGAATTGTAGTTTTTGTTATTACCCAATACTTAATTACTCGACAAATAGTCCATTTAGTATATATATGAAAAAACTCAACTAATAAAAACTATATTAAATCCAAATATTTTCAGAAAAACTGAAAAAAAACTAACAAATCTGCTTTAAAATTTCATTAAAACTAACTGAATTTTAAAAGCAATATCTATAATGAAAAATCCAAAACTGTTGCTGCAATTTAAATGAACCCATACAGTTAGTAATGCTCTACATCACCACCATGGTGTCCATGGGCACCAGATAGCACCCAAGGACTACATGAGTAGCCTGTTCTAAAAATATATCATCTGCCATGGGACATAATGATTTCCTAGGAGTAATGATTTGAAAATGTACACACTTGCAGGGATTTATACAAATAAAGTGTTGCAAATTTCTGTTTCCTACATTGTTAAATCATCCTTCTTAATTATTCAGATGTTACATATTGACTTTTTATGTAATAGTCTATATATTTAATGTAGCATATTTAAATCACAATTATATGTATACCTCTAATGTATCATATTTGTTATCAATAAATGCACCTATGAGTGTAAAACGTTTCTGTAAGCACTTTATGAGTTCTAAGTACCATTTGCTTATAGAACTTACTGATGTACAATAATGTATTCAGCATTTTAGTTGTTGTTGCCTACCTCCCGCCACCAGAGGGGACTGGTGAGTTTATGGCTTGAACCATGTCTGTGGTCAGGGCGTCTAACAGGCTCGTAATGAATTCCACTTTTTTCCCCTCGGGGCAACCTGGAAAAAAACAAAAACAGCAATATTACCTTCCCAGTCTAATTTGTGTGGTTACACCAAGGTTGTGGAGATTTCTCAACGAGCATGACGAGGAAAGGAGACGTTGCCCAAAGCGTCACACGGACTATAGTAGGTAAATGATCATTTTTTTCATTGGAGGAAAATGGATGCGAGTCACATGCAGAGGTACGGAGGAGGATTAGTGTCAGTGAAGAATGGAAAAAAAATAAAGTTTGGCAGGATTCTGACTTTATTTTTAGAATTCTGACTTTAATGTGAGAATTCTGAGAATAAAGTCAGAAATCTCACTTTACAGTGATTTTTTTTTGTGGCTTTTGCTTCTGACTTTTCACTTAAAAGTGAGAATTCTGACTTTATTCTCATAATTCTCACTTTAAAGTGATTTTTTTTGTGGCTTTTGCTTCTGACTTTTCACTTTAAAGTGAGAATTCTGCCTTTATTCTCAGAATTCTGACTTTAAAGTCAGAAATTTCACTTCAAAGTCAGAATTCTGACTTTATTCTTAGAATTTTGACTTCTGACTAAAGTCAGAATTCTGAGTTAGAGTCTGAGTCAGAATTCTGAGAATGAAGTAAGAATTCTGAGATTAAAGTGAGAATTCTGAAATTAAAGTCAGAATTCTCACTTTAAAGTCTGACTTTAAAGTGAGAATTCTCACTTTAAAGTCTGACTTTAAAGTCAGAATTCTTACTTTAAAGTGAGAATTCTGAGAATAAAGTCAGAATCCTGCCAAACTTTTTTCTCACTTTAAAGTCTGACTTTAAAGTCAGAATTCTTACTTTAAAGTGAGAATTCTGAGAATAAAGTCAGAATCCTGCCAAACTTTTTTTTCTCTCTTCACTGGCCCTAATCCTCCTCTTCCTCAGACCCGAAAAAAAAATTTATGACGCGATTCAAAACACGCAACATGTATGATGCTCACAGGGAACTTAAGTGGCATCCATTTTGTCAACTTGAAAGGCAAAGACATTTCCACACACCTCTCCAGATTCCCCAAGACCAACAGATGCTTGTTTCTACAAGAACCTGAGCAAATGTGGTGGAAACACAGACAGCTGTCGACGTTGTTTCACCCTACTACTGTCTTTTAACAAATTCTATTAACACTTGCTTTAACCCGTACTGGTAAATCTGAAATCCCTTCGAGAAGACACGACATTTGATGACATAAAGTAACTCAGATCAGCCTGTCACCCGTCGCCACCTCCAACCACAACACTCACAAAACCTCCCATTAAAAACAAGCCACACATCTGCGGCGCAGCCAGCAGCCGCCACACTTCGCTCTGTAAAGTCAGCAGATGGCGAATAAAACGTTGCAGCCTTCGATGGCGGTGAAAAAAAAACAAACAGGAAGTGAGCAGTGACGAGTTACGTGGCATGTGTTCAAAATCATTCTTGACAAAAATATGTTAAATGTGGCCTCGCTAGTCTAAACATGACATTTTGATTAATATTACATTTGTGGAATATGTGTTATGTGGCAAAATTCAGCCAGTTTTATCCATCTTAGGGGGCGGCCATTTTGCCACTTGCTGTCAACTGAAGATGACGTCAAAGGCCTCAGGCAACGACCAATCACAGGTCACCTGTTTTGTAAAGCTGAGCTGGGATTGGTTGTTACCTGAGACCTGAGCAACTGTGATGTCATCTTCAGTCGACAGCAAGTGGCAAAATGGCCGCCCCCTATGAGGCTAATGAGTTTGAGTCCGGAGCAACTGTGATGTTGTTTTCAACCAATATACATTATTGGCAGTAAATGAATAATCGTTTTCAAACCAATTCAGTGAAACGTTATCATTTTCACACCTGATGATTTCTCACAGCGCAATGGTTGAAAATTACAGTTCTGGGTTCTCATGCTACATGGCTATATGTTAGCCTTACTACGCGATATTGACAACACAATGACATTCTCGCTTTGAACGCGGCTCATTGTAAGGCCATCCAGAGTTGAACTTAGACTGATGTAGTAAAAAAAAAAAAAAAAAAAAGGGGGAAGGAAAAACCTGTCAGGTCTCGGCCCTGGAACAGATCTTCGGCGTCGGAGCTGCGAGAACGTGCGGTGTTGTCACATTCTGGCGTCTGGTACCTGTTGGGACGAGATACACAAGACGGGAGCTGGATGAAAAGGGAAGACGGAAGAGTGGGGAAAAGCCTGCCGTGCTTAAATCAATAAGCTGGCTTCGGATCTCCGAGTCTGCCGGACTCCCAACTTTTTAAAGGCTCCCCACAAATTTATGTAGCATGTACAACGCTAACAAAAGTGGCTGTGATGGGAAGGGAAAAAGGTGCAAATACTTTATTAGTATACAAAGGTCCGAAATTAAGCCTATTGCCATCATTTATTTTTCACTTGAGTAAACATTTCAGCAAATTTTTTAAAACTCATTTTTAAGGAAGCCCAAGGACTTATGTGGTCTGATGAGTCAATTGTACCTTTCTACATTTAGTTAAGTACAGGAGTTGAATGAGTACTTGTACTTTTGCCAGAGCCTGTTTTTTACCCAAGCACTGCATCCGCTTAAATACAGACTGTGAATATTTTTCTCGTCCATATACATGGCATGACAGTTTTTTTCTGCTCCAAATGAATGGAAAGTTATCATTTGCTCTCACTACATTCCTAACATGCGTTTATTACCTGGTGGAGGTTCCCGGAATGGGTCGTCCGGTGTCGACCAGCACGCACCAGCAGTAGCCGGTGGACTGGTGGCACTGGACGGCCTTGTATAGGCCGCCGGGCCCGCAGTCGGGGATGAAGACGGCCTCGCGGGGGTTCTGCCGGGCCTCGTCCAGCGCGCTCTGTCGCTCTTGATCGCAAGAGGGAACTTTCTCTAGAAGCATGACAAACAAACTCAGTGCAAGCTCACAAATTGCTCAGGAAATAGTCGATGAACAGCAGGTGGACTTGGTCCCTGAAGCAATAGCCACGCAAATTGTATTTATTTAAATAATATATTTTTTTTAATAATAAACATCTAAAAAATAATGTAAAAAAAAAACCATGCAAAAAAATATATAAATATATATTTAAAAAATAATAAGAAATACCTAAAAAGTAATGTAAAAAAATAATAAACCACGCAAAAATAAATTAATAATATAAATATATATTTAAAAAATAATAATAAATACCTAAAAAGTAATGTAAAAAAATAGTAAACCACGCAAAAATAAATTAATAATATAAATATATTTAAAAAATAATAATAAATACCTAAAAAGTAATGTAAAAAAATAAAAAATAAACCACGCAAAAATTAATAATAAAAAATAAATATCTAAAAAATAAAGTATATATATATATATATATATATATGTTTTTGGACTGTTGAAGGAATCCTGTATATTCTGTAATTCTGTGCCGTTTCCACAATGACGGTGTTTTACCGAGACCGAACTTTGTCATCATGAATGACACTTTGACAAACACCGTTATGAAATATTAGTGGCTGAGGCTCTTAAAATGCTTCTGCGACATCTCGTCGCTGTCACGCTGTATTTACACTTGCATCCATTTGGGCTATTTCTCACTCTGAAGTCGCACGAGCACAGCGGCGTGCCGTGGCTCCTGGTCCATTTTGGCCTCAACAAACGTGAGATGTGAGGCCTTAAAGCTGCAACTCTTTAGAGCATTTCCATTTCAAGATGGTGGCAATTTGATGTTGGTAACAAAATATGGAGCTGATTATGACTAGAGCGCCGGTGGTCTCGGCGTGCAATTAAATTTGAATTAGGACAAACTTTGTGCTTCATTTCCTTGAAGATGTCATAACAGCGAAGCAGCTTCATGTTTTCTTCTCTTGTTTTTTTTTTTTTTTTCCATTGAGTCACACGTCGTCGTACCTTCAAAGCTTCATGTTTTTGGCATTCGGACGACACGTTGTGTTCTTCATCAGAGCGTGTTTCTAGTCACGTCCAGCGGTTTCAATGAACAAAAATGTGTTTTCGCCAAGGTAAAAAAATTTAAGTGCCGTCAAAATGTTGTCTCGAGCCAGTGAGACTGAGAAGACAAGGTTTAAATGATGAGCTGTGCTTGTAAATAAACAGTAAAGGAGACATATTTGTCCAATATGAGAGCGCCGGGACATCTTTGCGAATGATAATTCTGTACTTTCCCGCTTTTCCTTCCACTTTGATAATTGTGTCACATCATGTATCAAGAGATTCAAACATACAGCAAGGCGTACAGTGACCCCGGGCGGGCTTGCTGTGATTGTGCAGATGACAGTATTTCCATCTTATAAAATAAGCGGAGATGTCTGCAATGTGTCTGCGCGTCGCTGTGGTTCTGGCTAAAGTTGTGCTAAATATAACGACGTTACGCTGGCGCCAAGCAATAAGATTCCCTGAAGTAAATTGTCCCGCAAAACACGTAGTGTAATTCAATCTAGCATTGTACTGATTTCTATTTAGTATTTCTTTTATCGCATCGCTTGTGTTCCTTGTGTCTTGTCTTGACAGGACGAGAACGAGACAGCCCGACACCCGAAACCCACAAAGTCACTTTAAGCGTGGAACAGTTTTGCTGCTTCTTGATATAGTAGACAAAAGATGACGTGCTGAGAACAGACTTGCTCTATTTTATGCTTTTCGCTCCTCCGGGCGCCGAGCCAAGTGAATTTTTAAACCCCGGTCTGTATCCTCATTCAGGCCTAACCTTTCCTCCTCCTCCTCCATCGTCTGATTCCCTTCATCCTCAAAGCCTCCTTGCCGGAGTTAACCCCCACCCAGCCCTCCCCTGTCCGCCCGCCTCACCAATGGCTTTCAGCTGTGCCATAATCACTGCAAAATTCTCTCAAAGCAAGCAGTTAAATTAGGGCGTGTTGGTCGAGATGCGCGTCGCGTTTACGTTCATGCAGACAAAATGGTTTGCTCATAAAATGAAATCACGTCACATTTCTTTTTGAAGCACCCCGTTCACAACATTGTCGGTCTACTGGAACAAATGGACGCATGCAACATTGTGGAGCATCCATATGTCGGAGTTAACTGGAATATAAACATGGGTGTGCATGACATTGTGGAGCGTCCACATGTCAGAAGCTACTGGAAAATAAACTTAGATGCACATAACATTGTGGAGCATTCACATGTCACTCTACCAGAACAAACATCGATGCATGCAACGTTATGAGGTGTCTACTTGGGAGTCGACTAGACACCACAACATTGTGGAGCGACCACGTCGGTGTCCTGTAACATAAGCAAGGATGTGCACAACATTGTGGCATGTTCACATATCAATCTACTGAAACGTTCACATGCAACATAGTCAGCATCCACAGAGTCAAGTGGAGTACAAACAAGGTTGTGGAGCGTCCACATGTCAGCATCTACTGGAAAATAAACATAAATGCACACAACATTGCAAAGCATTCACATGTCACTCTACTAGAACAAGCATCGATGCATGCAACATTGTGAGGTGTCCACATGTCAGAGTCAACTGGAACATAAACGTGCACAACACTGTGGAGCAACCACATCAGTCTCCTGTAGCATAAGCAAGGATGCACACAACATTGTGGCACGTTCACTTGTCAATCTACTGGAATGTTCACATGCAACATAGTCACCATCCACAGTCTAGTGGAATACAAACAAAGCAAAATCAACTGGAAAAATAAATATGGACTTGCACAACATTGTGGCGCAACCACACGTCATTCTACTGAGCACAAACATAGACGCTCGCAACATTGCGGAACGTCAGTGTCTACTTAATAATGTTCTCAATGTCACCTTGCTTCCTGGGCGTGGAGCTGTTCTGCTTGTTCTCCTTATAAACCAACTGTTTGATCCACAGCGTGGGGGCGGTTATCTCTGCAATGACAGATGGACGTCATGTTACCGACGGCAACCTTATGATAAACGGTGACTAATTATTCATGACAACTCATCACTGATTTTATAGTGTATTTGGAAAGTGTATGTTTTTGTGGCAGTTCACTGATTTCATAAATCCAACGCTCTCATTTTTTATATGAAAAAAAAAAAACGGCATATGCAGTGTATCCAGTTTTGGATGTCCGTTCGGACCCGTAACACCTGCCTCAAATATTCCTTTTAATCGTCAGACCCCTGAGGTGAGTGAGTACTTGTGGAAATTCCGATACTTGAGGACCCTTACCGTCGCCTTCGGCGGGGACGAGGGTCTCCATGGTGGGCGTCGGCTTGGAGCCGTCGTCTGGATTGAGGGTGAGAAAGAAACGGAAAGAGACTACCATTATTGAGGTTAATACAATCTACTCTCCACAAGTGTTGAATGGTTGGGATTTGCACATGGCCCGGCCAAGGTGGACACAAAAACGGAGATGCGCGCGCGCGCACACACACACACACACGCGCACACGCACAAGCACAAGAAGAGTGGAACAAAGCATGACCACCCACATGTAGATGTCCCTCACACTTAAACAGATCTCACACCAACATCAAACAACTCCACATTAACACAATTTTCCTTTTTGTGAAGAACAAGAAGCGCACACACACACACACCACTTACATCAGAAGACCCCCACAACCCCCATCAAGGGGCAGGACGTGTCAGTGAAGACCACCCACTCTAAATAAAAGTGTGCAATATTAAAAGTGCCATGATAGAATAATTATGACATTGTGGGTTTTTTTCTCAAGCCTGATTTTTTTCCCCCCTCCAACAATGTATGAAAATGTTCTCTTAACTTTCAACTCCAAAACTAACACTGTGCCAGGGAGAGGGGGTGCACGATCAAGGTCATTTAAGTGGGTCTGGACAGGCCTCCATAGCCAGCGATTCGGCACTGGCCGAAAACAGGCTGGCCAATCAAATTTGTCCATTTGCGCGACGTCTTTGTGAGCAACGCCACTCTTCCCTCTTCAAGTTTTTCCCGCAACAACGCGACTTAAGTCATTTACTAGCCATGTTGGATTTTGACTCCGTCTCCGAAAAAAGAAAAGAAAAGATTTTAACGAGTCGCTTTTCTGACGTTACGTCCGCTCTTTGCTCATTGGTTCATTCCACTGTCTGTTAGCTCAGGTTAGCCCCGCCTCTGAAATGCGACTGATAGGGCGGTTGACCCGCTGATCTGAATATGTGACTGCACAGCCGATAGGCCGACACTTTGGAAGTTGCGAGGCCGCCATATTGCTCCTCCCAAGAAACGTTTCTCGGCATGCGATCCTATACATTTACAGTTTTAAAATTGGAGAACGTTTGAGACAGTACTTAGCAGAAACAGCGTGATTTAAGATGTTTTCAATTTCAGACATTCAGACATTTTACAACTTGCCTTATATATATATATATATATATATATATGTATGTATAAATTATATGCTTAATGATGTTTACAGGAGGAAACTTGCATTTATTTTTTTTAATTAAAGAATTATAACTAATTCAACAAAAGATGCCTCTGCCGAATCTAAAATTGTTGTATCTTCAAAGTCAAAGTCACATACCGTCCATTTGTTAATTTATTTTTATTTTTTACTTGTTAAAAAAATAGTGACCACCCCGCCCGCCGGCCTTATACTAACTGCCTACGAGCTGAATATGTCTCATCTGTACATATTCCGTATAATTTATACAGTAGTCTGTTCGCAAGATGTGAGGAGCAAGATGGCCGCCCTGTGACTTCAACGGCTTACACGGGCGTGTATGAGCTATCGGCTATCTCGTCATATATTCAGATCATTGGGTTGACCAGACTTACTCTACGGCAAAGCCGCGAGTGAGTCAGGATTTCCAGGCTATGTTTTTTTTTACCTTAAAAAAATAAATAAAGGTGTCATTTACAACTGAACATGACTTAAATTGTGGCAACGATACATTTTTTTGGCTCTGCAGATTACTTTTGAGGGATTCGCTAGAATTTGAGCTTTAAAAAAATATTATATCAAGGTCGTGAAATGAAAGTGACGGGGTGCGTCTTACGTAACGTTGAACGCCCCCCGGAAAATACTCACCCACGTGCAGCTTTGGAGCATCTGGAACATTCCTTTAGGAAGCAATTGAGTCAAAAGCAAAGCACAGACAACCTGCATTGGATTTAGTTGATACATTGTAGATTTTTGGGATGAAAAATGTAAGGTCCTTGAAGCTTATAAGATATCAACACACGGACACGCTGCCTACAGGGCAGATCTCAGACCAGTGGACTGCCGCAATTTCGTGAGGAAAAAGTTATCACTTTCTTTTGGTTATTTGACCACAACTGAATATAAATTAATGAAACATTTCTTGAGCTCAACTCACCTTTTCGACCGGTGTTTGCCGGCCCGGGGGGTCTGTCGGTCACGGACCCTGCGGAGCGAAAACACAAACGTGTGCAAAGCAGAAAAGGTCAGCAACGACGACAACGTTCCTGCAAGTAAACACGAGTATTTGGAGTCCTTTCGCAGGCCATGAAAGATTGATCCTGAGTTCAAACGGGCCACAAGCAAACGAAACAACCTGAATGGTTACAAGAACATTCTGTGAAGACTGTGCAGTAAAGTTGAGGACAGGAGTGGAACGGTACAGATTTTTCGGTACGATACATACAGTGGAACCCTCGATTTAACATACTAATTAGGGGAAGAGGGTCATCTGTGCAAGTACTTTTATTGTAGCCTAAAAAAAACTAATACAGTACAAAATTATTTTTTTTTTTTACTTTTTTCAAAGTCTGAAAATGCCCAGTACAGTACAAAATCATTGTATAGAAATATTTTTTAGAATTTTTTTTTTACACGCTTGAAACAGTTTGAAAAGTTGATTCAAAGCTTATCTTGTTGGTGTTTGTGGGTGAAGGGGGGGGTATTGGCGTGCAATCTTGTTACGTAAATTAGCTAAAATCTTAGCATTTCCGTTCCGAATAGATGTCATAGATAAGGGCTTTACTAAAAAAAAACACAAAAAAAAACTGTGTACTATACCAAAAATAGCACCATCGAGAGACGTGTACTCTATTTATGCTGGTAAAAACAACAACCATATATATAAATAAGTTGAAATGACATGCTAATTTTGACTAGCTGCGTACCAAGATGCTAAGCTAACGTCTATGCTCCATTACATTTGAAGGGACGCTCGCTCTCCCCTGCAAACATGGCCGCCATATCTGTCCATACATTGTTTTGATGGGAAAGTCGCCCCTTCCAACATGGCCGCCAAGTTAACGCACACTATGCTAAGCTAACGTCTATGCTCCATTACATTTGAAGGGACGCTCTCCCCTGCAAACATGGTCGCCACATCTGTCCACACATTGTTTTGATGGGAAAGTCGCCCCTTCCAACGTGGCCGCCATGTTAACACACACTTGATTTCAAATTAAGGCTGGCCTGACCTATTTTTAGTGCACAAAAGTACAGTGACAGACTTGAACTGGAGCACAATATTGAATTTCCAGTCGCACCGGCGCACCACTTACGTGCACCACCTTTTTAGGAGGGTCGTCAGTTATTCCCGGATTTTCACTATTTTTGGCAAGGCTTGATCTTTACACTTCAGGTCAAAATCATTAAACCGTTTGAAATTGCATCACACCAACGTAAAATTTGTGTTTCATGACATTTCTGACGGTTTCTTACCTAAAAAGATGACAAACAACCGATACTGCACTCCCCAAAACAGAAACGTTTTTTTAATAGCGTGATTACATAACCCTGAAAAAGTCATTTCAAAGTTATGGTTTCAATTTAAAAACATCATAAACCGAGGGTCCTTCTCTGTATGTACCAAACTGTAATTTTTGCCAGTGTTACACCCCAAACTTTGAGGGACTATCCCATCACAATGCTGCCGAATGGGAAAAGCCAAAATGGCGATGCACTGAAAATCAAGTAGAGTTTGTGGTCCCAGTCATGCGGGTGGCGACATGCTTTGTGGATGCAAAGAGCAGGACAAAAAGAAGAAAATTCGCGATTTGTTTCGGAAGATGTACTACCTGTCAATGCGCTCGTCCCGGTGTGACTTCCCAAAAACTCATGGAAATTTCCTGCGAACGTATACGGCACATGATTGATGCCTGTCACATGACGTACGTGTCGGTGAATGTCATTTGCGGTCGCCACTAAAGTCTTGTTTCTACAGTGCCCTATTATGGCGATTTCTTTTATATTTTACTAAATATTATAGCCCGCAACAATCATTAAAAACTGCCTGCAAAATTCTTAATATTTGGAGAAAAAAAAAAAGTTTACTCCCAAATTTTATTTTTGAGTGACAAAAAAAAATTGCATATTTTAGAAAAATTGGCCACAAAATCAGGCATTTTAGCCTACAACAATCATGTAACAAAAAAATTGCAACTTTTATCGCAACTTTTGCAAAAACTGGCCGTGAAATCGTGCATTTTAGCCCACAACCATAAAACCTGCCCGCGAAATTCTTAAAATTTGCAGAAAAATTCTTTGAGCAACAACAACAAAAATTGCAACTTCTATCGCAACTTTTAGAAAAATTGGCTGCGAAATCGGGCATTTTAGCCTGCAACAATCATAAAAAATGCCCGTGAAATTCTTAAAATTTGCAGAAAAAATCTTTGAGCGACAACAAAAATTGCAACATTTATTACAACTTTTTTTTTTAATGGCCGCGAAATCTGGCATTTTAGCCCGCAACAATCATATAAAATGGCCGCGAAATTCTTAAAATTTGCAGAAAAAGTGTTTGAGGAACCAAAAATAATAATTGCAACTTTTAGAAAAATGGCCACGAAATACTGGAGGGATTGATATGGGACAACAGTCTCCCATATACTTCAAGAAACACACTGAAAACACTCTCTCCAAAATGCATGAAAGGACGATTCAAGAGGCTAACAAAACGACTGGCTACGTACCTACATGGGACAACAATCTCTTGTATTTTTCTAGGATTACGGTGAGGACAGTCTCCCTATAATGGATGAAAGCTGGTCATAGAGGCTACTAACTGAGGCTAACAGCAACATTAAATAAGTTATGGCAATTTCTGGCAAGTACCAGCTTGGTCCTACATGTGACAACAATCTCCCATATTCTTCACAGAACACAGTCCCTTTAAGACAGATGAAAATACAGTAAGTAAACCTGTGGTCATTTCTGGCTAATACTAGCTGTTTCCTACATTGGACAACAATCACCCTCTTCGCGGCAGATGGTCATTGAGGTTACTATCAACAATCTCCAGTATTCTTCATGGAACACAAAAAAAGGTATTCCATTTCAAATAAACTGGTCAAGGAGGCTGCATAAATGGCCTACAGCGACATGGTGCTTGACATGTGACAACAATCTGAAGGTGACATTAAAAGGAGCTTGAGTAACTTTGGGCAAGTCCTGCCTTTGTCCTAAATGTGACAACAATCACCATTATTTTACATGGAACACAGTCAAGACTGTCCCATCAAAAGAGATGAAAAGGCGAGAGGACAAACAGTCAGAAGGGCTGCAAAAGGAGGCCAAAAGCAACATGGAGGGGGACAGCTGGAATTTCTGGTAAGTACTGGCTGTGTCCTACATGTGACAACAATCTCCCATATTCTTTCTATGTCTGGACAATGGGATAGGGACGTCTTTTAAACCTCCAGACCTGTGCACATTTGTCCGCAAAATACACGTGTACTAATGCGCGACTTTGCAGCCAGCCAAGAGCAGATTGTGCGCCAAAAGCCTTTTGGTAACAACAGTTTACAGCGATGCAAAGACCGAAGAATGAGTTTTTGTCGTTGAGTGTGGGCAGAGCAAGGCAGCCAGGTTAGTGATTTGTGGTTGCGCAGCCTGGGAATTTGGGGGAAAATTCAAATTCAGTATCCGTGCCATTCGTTAAGTGTGCAATGGGGAATTCTCCAATTCTCTTCATTTACCAGTAATTGGTCTGAAAGTGATTATTTATTCACTAAAATAGAGTTCTGGGTAATTTTTAAAGCTGGAAACATGGGGATTTATGATTTATTATAATTCGATGCTACAATCCAACTCATTGTGCTGCTCCTTCTGGTGTTCCGAACCTTGACCACCAGGAGGCAGTGTAATAATAGTGCAGACACAAATAAAAAAATATTGCTTCTTCTTCTACAGTTCTACAACTCTAAGTGACTCTGCTGTAATATTAGTCACTTTTTTTTTTTTTTAAGAGTCTCTCCAACCCCCGCCAACTAATTCCCGGCAGTACCTGAACACACCGGAGTCCTGTTGTGCACCGAGGAGCCGCTCACCGGTTTTCCGTCGGTGGTGACGCACCAGCAGTAGCCTGTCAGAGTGTGACACTGCGCCTGCGTGAGCGGCCACAGTTGCAATACGTCTCATGAAACAAAATCATTCTTTCATTTCGACATTGTCGCGCCATCATCGCACACCTGCGCAAAGGAGCCATCCTCGTTGCATTCCGGAACGAACATGGACTCTTGCGGCCTCCGGGCTTGCTCCAAAGCCTGGCTCCGCTCCACGCGACACTTGGACTGGACCTCATCTGTAACCAAATGCCATCTTAAAAAGCAGACAAAGTGCAATTTCTGCGGAAATGAAGTGGGACGCTATTAGCTGAAAGCTAAGATTTGAATGCATGTGCTTATCAAGTAAACTGAAAGATAAATGACTTAAGTGCTCAAATGTGGTCCAAGCGGGGTTTTGGACCCAGGTACTCCGTGACTTATTCGAAATCATAGCTAATAGCGTAATTATTTTGAAAAGTGTCATCTGATGTTGAAAGCTAACATTTTGCATTTTATCATTTCAGTGAAATTATAATCCATTTCCTGATATGATGGTCAGTTGCTATCGAACTTTTTAAGTAACTAAGTAGAAAAATGTAGTCTAAGCGGGATTTGAGCCCAGGTACTCCGTGCTCTAACTACTGGGCTAACTTGACTTGTTCAAAATCATGGCTAATAGCGTGTTTATTTTGAAAAGTGTCATCTGATGCTGACCGCTAAAACATGCATCTAATCATTTCAGTGATTTGATAATCCATTTCCTGATGTGATAGTCAGTTGGTATACATAGGATATATTTGTACAGTGGGAGATGGGATTCGAACCTGCGACCTCTTGGTTACTGGGCAGTGCACGTTACCAACTGCGCCACTGAGCAGTATCAGTTGTAAATTGTAAAGTGGGCGTGGAAAGTTTGACTTAATAAAAGTTCCCAATGAAAATGAATGAGGAAAAGTTTAGATTTAACGTAAAATTTTGCGAAGCTGTAAGTAATTTCAACGGTGTCAGTATTATCAGGGAGTTATTGCATGGCAAAAAAAGTCAACGGAATAATAAGAGCCCGAAATAATAAAAGTTAGAAACAACATAATCAATATCATTTCAAAGTCATTCCGACCATCTGCCACAGAGAAAAGAAAGACCGAGATCCACAAAACCATTTTGACATCTAAAGTGAGAATAAAACTGCACCTTCGCGAACGCTGGTTTCATTTTGGTAGGCTTCTAAAAAAAAAAAAAAAAAAAAAAAAAAAAAAAAAAAAGGCTTCTACTTCCTGTTTGGTTCCTTCGTGTTTAAAATGTCCAGCGAGGAGCGTGAGCTGCCGGCTCCAATCGAAGCTGCTACAAAGCAGAGCCGTGGCATCTGCGAGAACGTGTGATCTTTGCCCAGCTTTCCTTCACGCACGCATGATTTTATGGAACAAAACTGCCTATTACCGTCGGGAAAGACGACGCGGCTTGACCAAAAATGGATCTGGTGCGAGGTGCAGTTTTCCTAAAGGTCACGGGTGGGGTGGGGTGGGGTGTGGGGAAGGGAGAGCGGCGGGTGAGCAGATGCCAAGTTCCGACCTTTTTACTCCACACCGATCAATCTGCGCTGCGAAGCGAGTGAGTGATGGAGGTCTGTGAAAAATTACACGCCAGCTAAGACGTGGAAAATGAAAGACATCTTGTCTTTCACTTCCCTTTTTTTTTTCTTTTTGCCCAAGCTAACGAGATCGTAAAAGGTTCATTTGAATTTAACGTCTGTTTCTTGAGACTCTAAGAGAGAAGAACTTTTATTTGGAATTCTTTTGTCTTAGGCCATGTCCATACCAACAAGGTTTTTTTTTTTTTTTAACTCAGTCACTGCCATAAATTCATTTTTTTTAAAACACAAAAAGATTATTAAATAATTGGGGCTTCAGGCGATTAAAATTTTTATCGTAATTAATTGCATGATTTCACTAGTTAACTCACGATTAATCACAAATTTGATATCTGTTCTAAATGTAGAATTTAAAAACATTTCTAGGTTTTCCTACTCTTGTTAACAAAGTTTAAAAAAATGTTAAACTAATTGAAATAGTTCAAATTAATTTTTGACTTTTATAGCCGTGAATAGCAGTGAATTAATAAAAAAGAAAAAGAAAAGAAAAGATGATTAAAAATTCGGGGCTAAAATTTTTAATTGGAAATAATCGCATGATTTCACTAGTTAACTCACGATTAATCACAAATTTTATATCTGTTCTTTTTTTTTACTCTTGTTAACAAAAGTGTGTGAAACTAATAGAAATAGTTAAAAAATAATTTTTGACGTTTATAGCCGTCAATGGCAGTGAATGAGTTAATATGTCCTGCTGATTTTTACAAAAGCTTTTGTTTACGGTATTTTTGTTTTTTTGTTGCAAGGAATGATTCAAATAAAACAAACATGTATATTGTACAAAATTATTGTAATTTTTACAAATAAACAAATATTTTCCCCAAAATTACAAAATGCATTTTACATTTATTCATTTTAATGTATTCAATGTTTTTGAAGGTATTTATTTGCGTTACTGTATTAAACAAAGCTGCACGTGCATTTATTTTCTAAGTCAATTTGTTTTTAATAAATATATTTTTCAACATGTTTTGGCCCATTTCTAACGGTTAAAATTAGCTTTAAAAAATACTAAATAAAGAGAGCTTTTTCAATGTTATTAAAATTTTGATTACTTACTTTTGCAATTAAAATATAGGTTTTAATTTATTTATTGTAAAAGAATAAAGAAATGCATCTTTCTCAAGGAATTGTTTCCTTTTGTCCATAATTTGTTTGTATTGCTTTTGTCATTTCATATTTTATTTTAAATAAATAATAAAGTTTATTCTTCAACCAGTTTGGCAAATTTGTAATTTTTTTTTTTTTACTAAGAAAGAATATTGTAAACGCAAATATTTTTCCCCAGGTGTTTTGCTCTTTGCCTTATTTTTGTGTTTATTTATCTAAGCATTAGCTACATAATATTTAATGAATCCATTCACCAGAGTTGTTGTGGTGCCTTTTCCAGAAATGATTTTCTTCTCAAATGTGATTGGTTGCAATATTCTCCTGGGTACAGCGCTTACCTGTTTGCACAGAGTCTCTGCCCACAGATGGGGGTGTCGGTGGAAGCGCCGCCACCGCCGCCACCGCCGCCACCACCGCTGACTGCTCGACTTTCGCCCAGTTTCTTCCTGAAGGCCAAAACGTGACACTTAGCACATGACTGCCCCCAGTGGCCAGGAGGCCTCAAACTCAACCTCAACCTCAAAAGTGGACGAACAAATACATTTTATTACTAGTGAAATTATTTTTCAAAAGCGTTCTGTCGGGAACCCCAGGTGCAAAATCTCCTTGTATGTGCGTTCACCTCGGCAGCGGCCGCGGTGCGCCAGCGTCAGGGTCTTGTCTTTGCAGCGCGCCCTCTGCAGCTCGCATCCGTTCTCGTAGCTCCGCCCATCCGAGCCGCACACCGGCTTGGCCTGCGGTCGCGTGCAGGAACCGCCGCAGTGGTTGTCTCTGTCGCCAATCAGCCACTGAAACCACACGCAAATTCAAATGGAAACATTTTGGTTATCTCATAATTCAAAAGAATTCCCAGAGGTCTTAATAACTTGTCTGTGATATGCTATTGGGAAAATAGAATATTTTTACAGCATATTTCTTGCAACTACCCAGAGCCCTTAACAGGCTATGAGGACAGCTGCATAGTTTTACCCTGACCCCCTCAAACTATGAATTTAATTTAATCAGATCTCTGCTCTGCACTATGATTGGCCATCTTGTATCATGGGGGTGTGGCTTAGTGTCATGTGTACGTACCCTAGAAGGCAACATTGTTCACATTCACATAGACGAGTGACAATTGAAAAACTGCCCTTTCAAAGTCATTTTACTTTTCTTTTTTTTAAAACAACAATTCCAATAGCGTCCCACAGGATAAATGATGACGAAGGCTTTGCAAAAACTTTATTTAAAAAAAATCAATAATAATTATAATAATAACATTTGAGAAATCAGATCAAATCCTATGATGAAATTTCAAAAAGGGTTATTAAATCTTTTCTTTTTAGGAAAGTGCAAACAATCATTTACAGTATCTTCTCTTTAGGAAACAACGGATGCAGATAAGTGCAGCAGAAGAAGTTTGAGTAGGCAGTAATGTAAAAAAATGTATCAAACTGATATAGAATATCTTATATCTTTTGTTTTTCGAAAAACGCAGCACTGTTTTCTTTTTAGGAAACGAACAATGCAGACATGAGTGCAATAGTAAAAGGTTTGTTAGTCAGGAATGTGTACAGTAAATACAAACATATTGTATGTATTTAAATATGTAACAGCTTAAATGTTATCTGTTTAGTAAAGTCCAACATAAATAGTAGGGGTGGGAATCTTTGACTGTCTCACGATTCGATTTGATTCCGATTTTGGGGTCTGCAATTCGATTTTTTATTTTTATTTTCAAAATGATTTGATTGACAATGATTTTTGCTTCAATCTATAGATGTGGAAGGAATTGTAATGATCTACTCCAGTCTGACTCGCTAATGCTAGCGCGCTACTCGCTCCACGCTGGAAAAAAAACAAAAAAAAACTTTTATTGTAATAACTTGATGGTGACTTTTTCCTTCTACTCTCTAATGTGGCTACAACTTAACCGTGTATCAGACCGCGTGGAACCACACTGCCCCTCAGTGGTTAAACCGGGTACAACATGAACAGCGCTCCGAATAAAGGCACACACAGACAAAAGGCGAGACAGTAAAGAATAATTTACATAAAATCGATTTTGGGACATTTAAAATCGATTCTGAATCGTACTAAATGAGAATCGATTTTTTGGGCACACCCCTGATAAATAGTTTGTCTTTTTGTCAAAAGCGCAACTTCTTTTTGTTTCTGTGCTGGAACTCAAATCAACTATACTTATGGAGCCCTTTAAAACATGGAGCAAAAACGCAACGACATACAACAAAGCAATCAAAACAAAACACCAAAACAATGCCGAGCATCATTATCAGCCGATATCATCGTTATGGTGCGTTAGATGCCGAGTCCGGTTGCTCCTGATGCTGCATCATCAGCCGGTGAATCAGGAGAGGATATTAAAGCGCTTTTCATTAAGGCGGAAAAGCCAAAAGTCAAAACCCAGTTGCCGTAAACTTACGAGCCACAAAGTCTGGACCCTGCCCACACACAGCGACTGAGCCGCCTGACTCAGCGCTTTAATGGACGCAGCTCTTCTTCTACCTACACCAGGATTAAAAAAAAACCCATTTCATCTCATTTTTGAGACGCCATTAAATGGAAATAAACCAAAGTCTCCCACGTAAGCGTCGCAGCTTAGTCATACGGTCCCCGCCACCCGCGGAACTGACCCGAATCTTACGAGGATCTCGTTTTGGTTGAATATTTAAAGAAAGGTTTCAAGGTTGGGTGTTAGTCAGTGAAATACACGTGACTTCCCCACAGGCCTGCTTGACTTAACACACTGAATATAGACCCATGAGTCACTCAAGTTCCACACACATTGTTCAAAAACCATCTTTAAAAGGGCTTTTCCATATTCATGAAACTCGCCAAATTCTGCAGGCGAGTTGGTCCTGGTAAAGAACTTTACGTTTGGTTGGGAGGGCGAGCACCAGCCCCAGAATGGAATAAACAAACAAAAAAAAAATGTTTAAGTCATGAGAAACATAACATTTGTTGGACATGTCTATCATGTGAAGACCCACAAAAAAAGTCTCAAGAAGCCCCTGAAGACAGTTTCACTACACATGAATTTTGGTAGGCATGTTTATCAGGGGTGTGCCCCAAAAAATTGGATTCTCGTCAGAATCGCCATTCTCATTTAGTACGATTCAGAATCAATTTAAAAAAATCGATTTTAGTTAAGTTATTTTATACTGTCTTGCCTTTATCTGTGTGTGCCTTTATTTGGAGCGCTGTTTATGTTGTACCCGGTTTGGCCACTGAGGGGCAGTGTGGTTCCACGCGGTCTGATACACTGTTAAGTTGTAGCCACATTAGAGAGTAGAAGGAAAAAGTCACCATCAAGTTATTCCAATAAAAGTTGTTGTTTTTTCAGCGTGGAGACGTTCTTTTGAGTGATAAAAGTGGAATTAATTACGATTAAAAAATGTAATCACCTGACGGCCCTAATTTTTAATAATCTTTTCTTTAAAAAAAAATAATAATTAGAGATTATTAAAAATTAGGGTGGTCAGGCGATTCAATTTTTTTTATTGTAATTAACCGCATGACTTCACAATTTTTTTCCTTTTTTTTTAAAAAAGAAAAGAAAAGATTATTAAAAATTAGGGGCGTCAGGCGATTACATTTTTTAATTGTAATTAATTGACTTCACAATTTTTTTCCTTAAAAAAAAAAAAGATTAAAAAAAGATAAGTTTACTAAAAATTAGGGGCGTCAGGCGATTAAAATTTGTAATTGTAATTAATCGCATGTCTTCACTAAACTCACCATTTTTAATATCTTATCTAAATGTACAATAAATAAATAAATATTTAAATAGAATTTGACGTCTATAGCCGTCAATGGCAGTGAATGAGTTAATATACCACCATAATTGAATACTACATAGTTCTCAGTGTTTGGACCCTTTAGTAGCGCTCGCGCAACGAGCCGAGCCCGGAGAAGCTTCCAGCGCCAGGAGAGGCAAATGTCAGATCTGGCTTTCATTATCCTGATTGGAACGGCAGACAATTGAGCATGAAAAGGCATTTTCCGAGGGTGAACTCATGTGTGATTGGTCGCTGATGGCGTCGACGTCCAGGACATCTGTCAATGGCCCGTAAAAGCCCCCCAAAAAGTGGAGCCCCGGCATTCCTAATGAGAGCTTTTGGCTCGTAAAAGGCGCGCGCGTGTGCTTTGGAGCGCGCGCCTCCACCAGGATGAAATGATCCGTTGGCATTTTGCGGAATGTAGACGTTATGATTTGTACGTCTTTGAGTATTTCCACCACTTAATAGCATCACTAGGAGTAAAAAAGCGGTGTCAAATACATTTGATTGATTTACACTAAGGTTGATGATGATGTCGCTAGTTAAAGCAGCTCTTCATCACGTTATGACACAAGGATTTGGTTTTTAGTTGGGTTGTCGAAATGAGTACGTTAATTTTGAGTTAAGTTAAAGTTTCTTTAACGACACTAATTTTTTTAATGCGCGATTAATGACCGCCCCTTACTTGGAAAGCCTGTACTGGGGGTAATTCAGGTCACGTTCACGTCAAAATTTAGCAGTAATACATTTAATAATAATGCATATATTTGTGGAGACCGGGGTCAAGTAGTATTTTACAATTTTAAAAATGTGCAGAATTTCACTCGTTACTTCATGTTAAGGATCACATAGCTCTTAATATGAAAAGAAAAATGCACTGAGCTGTCGCCATCTTGCAATTGGGATTATGCCATCTAGTGGCAGAAAAATGACCAACACAAATCAATATCGCACTCGTTAACTTTAACTCAATTTTCAACTATTATGAAATGACTATCATTGACTTAAAGATGCAGCCATATTTCTATTATAGTTTAATATTTTTTACACTTTTATGTTAGCTGGAGTATGAAAACTATTTCAATCGTACATTTAGAACAGATTTAAGATTTGCGATTAATCGTGAGTTAACTATTGAAGTCATGCGATTAATTACGATTTTAATTACGAGTTTTTAGGCAATGAGGCTGACTATTCCTACTGCGATACAATTCGAGGACGATTTGTTTTAAAGTGGAACGATTTGATGTCACTGTCGACTATTTTTAGAATCGATTAATCTATTGATTATTCAATCGATTCACCGGATTCATTATAATTTTGCATTAAAGTGCATTACTTACCCAGTGATTGGTGTTTTTTTTCGTACTTTGTATTCGTGTAGTGATTTTTTTTTTTATGGGTGGGGGGGGGGGGTGATGTTGTACTATGTTACCGGTTCGGTCATTGTTTTCTAAAGTAAAAACAGATGTTTGTAAATGTCTTATTTTGAGTAAGCACATAAGATAGTCTTCTTTCATGAAGGACTACAGAAATCAACAATTACTGTTGATATGCTGAAATCAGAAGATTTGGACAATTTTAAATAATAAAAAAAGAGGCTCCAAACGATTACTCGATTATTAAGATAGTTGTCGGTTATTTCGATAATCGATTAATTTCAACAGCTCTAATTTTGATTCGATTCGATGTGGTTAGGGATCAGTTCGGGAATAAACAATAAAAGACGATTCAATACGTTATCTCCATATATTTTAAACCGATTTCCCGATTCAAATAATTTTGTTATGCCACTAATATATATCTATATCATATATTTAGCAATATTAAAAAATATTTACGTAAGATGAGCCACATCTGACTCATGGACGAACTGCACATTTGTCCATAAAGGCTTTACTGCCTTTTTTTTTTTTTTTACTATAAACAGCTGTTGACTAATTTGTACATTTGTATTTACACTTAACAATGTTGAAATTGTCTGTGGTTTTATGACGCCGATAATTGGACGCCGGGAGAGCTTGTTTGTGTTTATATCACTTCCTATGAGAAAAAAAATATGTTGTAAGTCAACCTCTCAAAATGCCGACATCCCACATAAGCAGACTTTCCCTCAAGGCGTACCTGCATCCACACACCTGTCGCCATTTACCTCATGCCAATAAAACATCGGCCCTGCTGCACTCCCCCACCCCAAAAAAAACGAGGGTATGCGTTCACGGCTCTTGTTTATTTGCACTTTGTTTTGTTTTGTCCTGTCACGTTTACGGCGCCGTCTATTAGCCAGTCACTCGGCAACTCGCAAGTCATAAACCATGTAAGGCTTTCTTAAACTTCCCGTTATCCCGCTTGAGGGGGAAATTCCGGGCACCGATTGCATCACAGGAGAGGAGTGTTGCCTTTCCCTTTTTATTTGGGAATCTTCCAAGAGGCAAATGATGCATTCAAGTGCCCTTAAATAGCCGCCAACCGCAACTTAATCAGCCAACTTGTACTATTATTATCATATTATCATTATTATTATGCTTGGAGGCCGGCAGATAGAGAGGCCGTTACACAAGTGCTACGTGCGCCCGAGTGACTTTTTTTTATTATTATTTTTTATACATGTGTTGTGAAATTGCTCCAGTGTGTGACAAGTATGATAGTTGACCACAACTATTACATTGTCGAACCAACGCAATAAAGCACTGGTGATTATTCAGCAAAATGATTCAGCATCCAATCCAAAACCGAAAAGAGAATAAAACCTGCAGGATATAAAACGCTGTTACAAAAATGTGCAGATTGTTCAGAACGAATGCATTTTGCTGACATTTGCGGAGCCGTGTCCATGTTTTCCGGCCGGTCTCACCTCGTGTTCCATAGCGTCTTGCAAGATGGGAGGTCGCAGCCAAGCTCCAGAAAATAATTAGCATTTCTTGATTTTTATTGCATTTGAGGATTGTGCTACATGTCTTTAGCACGCGTACGGTCATATGCCGCACTGCAGTGTTACAACTCACAAAATGCAAACAAAGCAAGTTATGTTGTTCGAAGAATGGTTTGCTATCGGGTGAATTTCGCATAGCGGTCTTAAAAATACTGGTAGTGAAAAGATGCGTTTTATGGTGAAATATCACGGTACTTATGTAGTTCTGGTACTCTGACTGTCTCTTTTATTCTTACATATTGTCCATTTTCAATTTTGACCAGACGAGGGTGAAAAATATCCTCACAATAATTGTCTATCAAATTATGAAGTTTTCCAAATTTGCCTAACTAACATTATTAAATGAAAATGGTTTATTTTTAACTCATTCACTGCCATTGACAGCTATAGACGTCAAAATCCATTTGAACTATTTCTTATTAGTTTAACATATTTTTCCATTTTTGTTAACAAGAGTATGAAAGCCTAGATTTTTTATTTTTTTACATTTAGAACAGATATAAAATTTGTGATTAATCGTGAGTTAACTAGTTTTTTAAATAATCTTTTCTTTTTAAATATATATATATATTTTTTAATCATCTTTTTTTTTATAAGGAAAAGATTATAAAAAAATTTGTGGCGTCAGGCGATTACAATTTTAAATTGTAATTAATCGCATGACCTCACTAGTTAACTCACAATTAATCACAGATTTTATATATGTTCTAATAAAATAAAAAAAATCTAGGTTTTCATATTCATGTTAACAAAAGTGGGGGAAAATGTGAAACTCATAGAAATAGTTCAAATGAATTTTTGACGTCTATAGCCGTAAATGGCAGTTGTTTTTGGATTAAAAATAGCTATTGTCTGAAAAATGTGATGTCCTATTTATGCATAATCATTCTTGTGCTCTATTAACTCAATCACTGCCATTTACGGCTATAGACGTCCAAAAATCATTTAAACTCTTTCTAGTAGTTTAACATTTTTTTCCACTTTTGTTAAGAGTATGAAAACCTAGAAACATTTTTTTTACATTTTAAACAGATATAAAATGTGTGATTAATCGTGAGTTAACTATTGAAGTCATGCGATTAATTACAATTTTAAAAAATTAACCGCCTGACGCGATAAAAAAATATTAAAAATTAGAGGCGTCAGGTGATTACAATTTTTAATTGTAATTAATTGCATGACTTCACAACCCACGATTAATCACAAATTGTATATCTGTTCTAAATGTACAATAAAAACATTTCTAGGTTTTCATACTCTTGTTAACAAAAGTGGGGGGGGGAAATGTTAAACTAATAAAAAATAGATCAAATGATTTTTTGACGTCTATAGCCGTCAATGGCAGTGAATGAGTTAATTGGTCTCTAAAGTGTAATATTGAACAACAGGTGCACGTTTCTGTGGAAACTCAGACATCTCTTCTTGTGTGCCACCTTGTGCCTAATTTTGGTTCCGTAAATATCCATTGCATTTCCTCTTGAGGGATGTACATCACTTTTGGAAAAAGTCATCACACTTCAAGATTAAACAATGACATTTCAGATATTTCTAACACTGTCAAATGTCAACAATTGCACCTGACGGGATGACGGAACTCACCCTGTTGGCAGGCTTGTTGTGTCCGGCGTGGACGTGAGGCAGGTAGCACAGGAGCAGCAGTGGCACCATCAGGTGACAGCAACAGGTCGCCGCCACAAAAACAACAACAATGCGCGAAGACAACATGGCAGCGGCGCTCTCAAAAACCTTCGTCGTCGTCGTCGTCGTCGTCGTCGTCGTCGTCTTGCTCGCGTCAGCAGTCACATAATAGTGGCACGCGCGGACGACCGTGGCCGCCACAGCTCTTGTGTGTGCCGAGTCCGGAGCGCTTGTGTCCCCCCACAGGTTGACTTTGTCTGCGCACCCGCCCACCTCGCCGCCGAGTTTTCATTGCCTCCTTTCTTTAAAAAAAAAAAAAAAAAAGGAGCCCGGCGAGTGATTGACGTTCCCGTTCGACCAATGGGCGGCGGCAGGTTTGGGTCGAAGCCACGCCTCACTCAACATTTCTGTCTGTATGATTTAAGTGATGAACAGCCATTTTGAGTAAAAAAAAACACACACACAAAAACTCATGTTTTATGTTAACGTTTTGGTTAGTGTAAGGTTTAGCCAGTAGTATGTCAACGAGATACATCATTTATAATATAATAAATTTCTTATCAAAGCATAAATGAGTACCAGTGTGGTCAGAACAAGAGAGCATCCGTTTTAGCATTTGGCAAGATTGTACTGCTAATTACGGGGGTGTCAAACTCATTTTATCTTGATTTAAAGTGGGCCAGACAACTGAATTTGTGACTTAAAAAGCTATACACAACAGTAATTCCAAACGTTCCCCATTTTTTTGGCATGAATAAATACAAATACATTTAGAAAATATTCACATTCATTGATTATGCTAGCTAGCAATGAGCGTTAGCTGCGGCTAAACATGTTGCAGAATCACGATCAAGTCAGTAATCATCGCCTCTGTGGTGGCAAAATAAACTACATTTCTGACTACAAGTATTATTCTGACGAGGCGAGAAGACATGCTAATTGCTAAGCTAACCTACGATTGACACGGCTAGCAAGTTTATAAATTAAGCGCTTTTTTTCGATAAACAAAGAGGGGAGGAAAACTCAATTGAAATCTGAAATATGATTTTTGTGTGGAAAAAAAATAATGTTGAAGAATTGTTTTATATAACTGAAAACAATACAGTTGTTCAATTTGGTGCTGATCCAGCAAGTCACACCTTGGCGGAGGTCCGCTCCGAGTGTCTCTGTTGCGGTTGAAGAGCAAACATGTCAGCGTCGGCCATGAAAGACATTTTTAACTGATTGTTGTTTAAACGTCGGCTATCGTGTGACATAAACACAGCGAAGCTCCACGCGGGAAAATAAATAAAGGAGACATTAAAATAGATCTGTTTATTTGGTTCGGAGGCTTAAAAAGCATTTTGGATTGCACGCAGGTACTTTTTTTTTGGGGGGGGGGGGGGGGCGAGAGCTCACTACTTCGCGTAGCCAAAGAAGTGTCACAGATGTATGCTGGATTTTTTTGCTGAGCGTTTTTTAACCCATTGAATAACTTCTTTGGTCAAGTAAATCTTTCGTGAGCTGCCCATTTCCTCGAATGTATCATCATAATTCGGCTCATTTGCATAATAACACCCCGACACCAAGTTAGATCCGCCATTTTTAAGTGAAACCTGGCCAACGTTTTTTTTTGTGTTAGTCGTGTTTGGCGATACGCCCGCTGTAAAATTAAATTTTGAATGGCTGAAAAATTGAAATTCTCTTATCCGCCATTTTTTGTCATGTGGCATGCGGTGATACACGCCATCGCCCAAAACACGGTTCTAAACGAGCGTCGTCGCCAAGATGGCACCCAGCGTTGTCTGTGGACCTGACTGGTCCTGTGAAGAATGAGACCTCTGCTTGCCCCCAGTTCACATTTCCAGCTTTGCTTTGCCAACAGAAAGCTTTGCTGGACACTTTCAACAATTCCCCCCTTTTGACCCTTTCTCCAAACACTAACAAACCCCTCCCCTCGCCCAACTCCCTCCTTTTACCCTCCCCGGCGGTCCCATGCCGAGACGGAGCTGTTAATTCAATCAGCCGAGCACTACGCTCAATTGGGCATCCATAAGGGCCCCGGGATGGGCGCGGGGGCCCCGCGGAGGGTCGGGCGCCCTCGTCCCCTCCCTGCGGGGGTTGATAATTGCGGTTGACAGTGTGTAAACATGGCGGTGAATAGCGCGGCGCAGGTGCAGGCCCGTGTGCTGACGCCGGCTGGTGCAATAGTTCACACCCGCGCCTCCCGCGCCTCCCGCGCCTCCCGCTACCCCTTCCAATGCCGCACTTTTGTTTTTAGCCTCAAGTGGTGCTTTGCCGACAACAGCTTTACACCCAGCAAACTTCGATCGCCGTGGGGGCCGGGGCGGCGGACTGTAAGGGGGATCACTTAAGGTGATCTCGTTAACATTCCTTCAGACACTCCGGTTGGCCCACACTCATCCTCACGTACCAGAATGTCTCTACACTCTAACCCTGCCACCAGGTAGGGGCCGGGAGGCATAGCAGGGCTTCAGACCGGCAGAATCCCTCAAATGAGGATTCTTGTCTTAATTGTCACAACCACAAATCCAGATGCTTTGTCTTTATTTAATCAAAAAGCCTCCATACGGTCTCGTTTGCCCCGGGTTCCAGAGGGCGTGGGTGATTCCGGGTGAGGAACGGTAGTATCCCTAGATCTGGACCATAGGTGTCAAACTCCGGTCCTGGAGTTGCCGCAGTCATGCAGGTTTTGGAGGTTTCCCTCTTCCAACGCAAGCTGATTCCAATCAGCGGGGTCGTTATCAGGCTTATGCAGAGCTTGCTGATGAGCTGATCATATAATCAGCTGTGTTGGAGAACGGAAACATCCAAAACCTGCAGGACTGCTGCCCTCCAGGACCGGAGTTTGACACCTATGGTCTAGATCTAGGGATACTACCGTTCCTCAACCGGAATCACCCACGCCCTCTGGAACCTGGGGCAAACGAGACTGATTTTCCAAACTCCAAACTGTCCTGCAACCCCTTACCTAGCCTCCCCCTGGATCCTGGATGGAGTGAATCCATAGACTAAAGATCCTTAGTCCACACGGTTTGGATCTGGCACCCCCTTTACTGGTCTCTAACTGGACACTAGTGAAATGGGCGGTTTCAACAGAAGAAGGGGAGAATCGCTAGACCAGTGGTTCTCAACCGCAGTCCTCGAGTACCACTATCCAGCCTGTTTTCCATGTCTCCCTAAGCCAACACAGGTGTTTCAAACAATCAGCTAATGCGCAAGCTCTGCATGAAGCCTGATAACGATCCTCAGCTGTGTTGGCTGAGGGATACGCGGAAAACAGGCTGGATAGGGGTACTCGAAGACCGGGGTTGAGAACCATAGGTGTCAAACTCCGGTTCTCGAGGGCCGCAGTCCCGCATGTTTTGGATGTCTCCCTTCTCCAACACAGCTGTTATATGATCAGCTCATCAGCAAGCTCTGCATAAGCCTGATAACGATCCTGTTGATTGGAATCAGCTTGTGTTGGAAGAGGGAAACAGTCCCTGCAGGACTGCGGACCTCGAGGACCGGAGTTTGACACCTACGCCCTAGACCAGGGTTCACCAATTGCGGTCCTCGAGGTCTGAAGTCCTGCAGGTTTTAGATGTTTCCGCCCACGAGCACAGCTGATTCATATAATCAGCATGCCTGATAACGATCCTGATCTTTAATATCAGGTGTGTTGGTAGGCGGAAACACCTAAAACCTGCAGAACTCCGGGCCTCGAGGACCGGAATTGGCGAACCCTGCCCTAGACTAAGGACTCTTGTCTTCACCACCTACAACAAAGATTTCTACTGTCTTCTGTCTCGCCTGCATTTCTTGCTCTCCCGCCGGATCCTGCTGGCACCAGGTGGGGACTGGTTGGCATGGCGATGGTTCGGATTAAGCAAGGGGGGCATTCTTTGAATAAGGGCTCTTGTTTTACTTGTCTAACAACCAAAAATCCAGATGATTTTGGTTCCTGGGTTCATCAATAAAACTCCAAACTGACCTGCAACCCCCCCCTGGTCTTTTCCCTGGATCCTTCTCGAGCACGGGCGGTTTGAACAGAGGAGAGGGAGCGTCTCAAGACCAAATCTTGTCTTAACCTTCCTCCAAACAAAAATATTGGTGATGCTTTGTCTTCAGTTCATCAAAAAACGTACTTGCTGTCCTTCATAGTCGAGGTTCGGATTGAGGAAGGCGATCATCCATAGACTAAAAGGATTCTTGTCTTTCCCATCCCACAACCCAAAAAAATCCACATGATTTTCTTTTTTTCGCCTCATTAAAGGATCTCCAAACTGTCTCCCCCCCCCCGTAGGCCTGACTGCCACCCAACCCCCCCCCCCACCCTTGCCGCTGCTTGCAATCATTCATGCTGACCCTAATTGTGCCAATTCCAGCAGCTCAATAGCTCTAATTACGAGGCCTCGGCCGAGGCTTTCCACAAGCTGCTGAACCGTCACGGCCAACAAGTAGAAAACATCTACAGGGACAAAGAGTGCGGGTCGAGTGGTGGGGGGGGGGGGGGGGGGGGACTGAAAGGCGTGAGGGGTGGGCGGGGGCGGGGGGTAAATAAAGGTTGACCCGTTGGCCCTTTTCAGTGCTTAAAAGCTGCATTTGTGAAGCTGAACACCTGCACTCAGAATTTAGTGGACATTCTGTAACGGAAAACGGACACAAGCAGTGCTCGCTTTGAGGTAAAATGGAGGACGTAATTGAGTATACATCGCAATTAAAAGAATAAATAAATTCCTCCTCCAAATGACGCTTTTCTAGTAATTAATGAGTACACTGCTTTTAGGAAAATATCTTACAAAAATGTCATCAGAACTGTCCAAAGATGCTTAGAGTTACATCGTAATTCTTGACACCGCCACCTATTGGCCCGGCATGCATATTACACTGTTTTAAATCGTTTTTGTTTTTGTTGTTGTTGTGCTTATTTGCATGAAAAGGATTATAGAAAAGTAACAAAAATATCATGTTGGCCTGCGGAAAATGTGGAACGACATTGGTGGACACGTCGGTCATAACAGGACACATGAAAAAGTTTCAAGTCATCCATTTTGGTTTGTGGCAGCCATTTTGGGAGAATTCCATAGCTTGCACTTCCTTCCTTGATTGGTAGGCAACATGAAATTGTGAATTTTATTTTGCCGATGGTATCAGAGTTTGATCATGATAACGATTTGCAAAATAGGGGGTGTGGAGACCCCCGGAAAATTAGAAAAAAATACCCCCCCCCCTCACACACACCAGTTTCACCTATCAACACAAATTTGGTGGACTTGTTTGTTATGACAAGAAAGACACACAAAAAAGTCTCAAGGACCCATACATGAAATGGAACAGAAAGTCAGCCATTTTGGTTTTAAGGAGCCATTTTGGCCTCGTACTTTGACGAATTTCCACATCGGAGATGTTCTAGACCAAAATAACAAAATATGTGAAATTGTTTGGAGAAAACCTCTCTCATTTTTAGTTATCAAATGCTATGTAATTTTATAAAGAGAAAACTAATAAAAAAAAAAAAAGAGGCTTTTCATTTGACAATGACAATAAAGTCAATGTCGTGAAAACCGGTTGAGAAATAAGCAAGTTCTGATTTATTTTCAGATGTATTTGCATTGCCTTTGTTGGGAACGTCGCCCCCACCAAGGTGGCCGCCACATAGGAACATCATTTAGCAGGCTGCTAAGCGGCGACGTACCTAGTTTTCTATAAATATCTGTGGTTACACCCAAAGTTACTGTAGTCGCTCCGCTAACTACCCTGTATTGAATGCTACTCGCTAAGATAGGTTTTGAGTTCACCTCTGCGTGAACCCGCCGGTCCAGGCTTCCAAAAACAACAACAATAACAACAACACAAAACTTGACCTGACCCCCACCACTCAGCCTTGGTAACAAGCCAACCACCACCTTCTCTGTCGCCGATAAAACTCAATTAAAGTGGCACTGTTCCCCTCGGTTTGTCACAAAGTTTAGTGGGTCACCATGAAGGGCTCGCTAGAGAATACGCAGCGCATTTACGACTATTGCTATGTTTATTATTCATTTACTTTGGACGTATATTACAATCGGAAATATTTAACTAAACATAGTACTGTTAGACAGAAAGACCAGGTAGATTAGATAGATAACAAAAAGGATAGACAGATAGTGAACATTTCAAAGAGACTTCAAGCTGTTTTATGGCACTTCCAGCTGAAGTTTGTCAAATTATACATAAAATATGAATGACACATGAATTAAAAGAACTACACGTTGCGTTTTTCCAAAACACACGATTAATGCTTCATGCTAACATGTATAGGAAAATAACATCGGCATGCTAATAGTTACCCTATAGGTTCTGGGTTTCACGCTTTGATCATTGGAAAGTTGAACACAAACAGTTCAAACAACACATACAGACACATAATATTATCCCCTATAAATATTAGACACTTAGTAGAAGAAGGCTATTGTTCTTTGTTCATTTTTACATGACCGTACAGTATTATAAAGTACTGCCTCCCAGTGGCCAAGAGTGGCACACCAGAAGTTAAAGTGCAAGCAACACTCGCACCCCCACCCCTGCGCCCCCCAATCGCGAGCTCCCGCTCAACGCGCAACCGAGGGGCACAAAGGCGGAAGCGCAAATACTGGGACGCGACACACACACGTCACAAACGGAGACAAATTTGATGGGGGAAAACCCGGAAGTCGGAAGTCCCGCCTCCTCCGTGGCATATAGTCCATAAACTTTAAGTAGCTTCCAAAGGATGTCGCTTTCATATGTAAGTGTATATTCAGGTTGCCCTGACATAATAAATGTACAACAATGTAAAATTGAGTTAGATTGAGTGCTAAAATTGACCATTAATTAACTTCATTAGAAGGATAGTTGGATTGGTTTGTAACAATAAACTTCTCTATATAACCAAAAGAAGCAGCTACCTGATGGCGCAGTTGTTTTAATGAGGAAAAGGATTATTTCAGACTGTCCTTGAAAGCAACATTGAACGAGCTGGATTGATTGGTAAAAACATTTAACAGTAAAACAATAATTATTACCAATTACATAAATAACAATATTAATAACAAAAAAAAAATTGTTTTTTTTTTTACATGCGCGTTGTTGTTGCCGCTGAATCAGAACACCGTAATATAGTATTCTACCTCCCTCTGGTGGTCATAAGGTGTATTACATTATCTTTGTTTTTCTTCTGCTACCTTTCAGAATCATTTCCATCAATTCACATCATGCACATCCGAAAATTGCATTGAAATAGGCTCCACTAAGATGAATTGTTCTCACTTTAACGAAAATATACGCAAGAACTACTACAGTATTCTCGAAGGATCTCTCTGACTCTTATCAGGAAGAATCTCGCCTGCACGCGTCAAGCATGTTAAAAGCATGCAGAAGCCGCACACTCTCATTGGTCCATATTGCCGTCACTATTGTGAGCATATTGAGCTGAGAGCAGGCGGGGCCAGCGCGGAGGCTGAGGCGAAGGTGGGGGATGTTGCAGCACAAGCGACGATTCTGGACATCATCGTAGAAAAAGCAGACGTTCAGCTGGATTATTTATATATATATTTTTTTTGCTATATTGTGGAACAATCTCTTGGATCTCGCCATCCGATCGGCCGCGACCTGCGGAGTCCGGGTGTCGTGATGCTGAGGCGGCGTGACGTTCCGCGGAGGTGGGGGAGAGGAGGGCCGAGCGCCAGCTGATGTTATAATGCGGGGAACGAGGCCCGCTGGACGGATTAAAGAGGAACAAAGCACCGCTCCAGGCGACGTCTTGCACACTGGCAGGTCAGCATATATTTTTGAATTCATATTCATTTTTGGAATATGAAAATGGACTGTACTCTTTCCCCATCTTTAGTCAGTGGGGGTGTGGGTGGGGGTTCGAGGCCTTCATTTTGTTGTAGAAGGTTGTGGTAACATCATTCTCTATGCTAGGCCTCTCTTAAGGGGGCATGTTACAGTCTATTTTTGGATATATATATATATATTTATATTTTTTTAGCCAAAACCTTCCTCCATGAATTTGCTGTGGTGTTTCATTCAGACATAAGTAGTGCTTTGCCGCCAAAGGCAATTACAAACCTTTTGGGTGTGTCAAACCCTAGCCTCTTGCAAATCTCCCTTCTAAAAGATCATTCCCCAAAATGTATATTTGATGTCGTAATTTGATTCGTTTGCATAACACCGCACCTAATTTGGTTTATCTCCGCGACTTGGAAGCTAGGCCAGGTCTAAATCTGCCACTTTCAAGCGACGGCTCAGGCCACAGTGAGCTCTAGCTGTTTGTTAGGAGATGGGTTCCGCCAAAGCAATAATTTTATATTAGACATGGTGTGTAAGGACAATAATAATGAACAGGTGAGTTTTACGGCGAATAACGGGGGATATGTCACCCCCATAACAAAAAGAAAGAAAAAAAAGACAATTTGAGAATGCTGAATCATGAATCGGGTGGGTTCACTCTAGTCAGAAACACTACAGCGTCAATCGTCAAAGCCAAAAAGCTGCAGAGCTGCAGTGTTGTCGGATGCACAGATGCTCTTCGTGTACACCGCATGCACCATATGCACGGATACCCTTCGTTAATTGGCAGGGAAATCGACGGATTTGGTAATGAAGTGCTGCTTCCACCAGTGAAAATACAATCCATATTTGAACTGTCAATATGGTGCTTTTTTAATTTTTTAATTTTTTAAATCTTGACACTAGTGGAAGCCGCTTGTGTCGTTAACGCTTTAAGTCTTTTCCCTGTCATCGTGGCAAAGAAAGTCGTAATTGGCATTGGCCCCGCAATAGAGGGGGAGCATGCAGGGCTCAATTGCCTATGAGAGAGGCATCCCCTCAAAACAGGCTAATTTCAGTTACTCGATCTTTGGGGTATTTTGATCAAAGCACGTCCTATACTCTAAAAACAATTGGGTTAAAGGACCCAAATTGGGTCCAAAAAGGGACTGGCCAAACTTTTTGAGTTATTCTTTGTACAAAAATCCACAGAATTTGGTTGTTTTGGGGTTATTTAACACAAAATCACAATTTGGGCAATTTTTGACCCAACTATTTGTACACTGGATCATAAATGGACCGACCCACTACTTGGGTCAGTTTGCCCCAATTTTTGGGGCTGTTATGTATAAACAAACCCCCCAAAATTGGGTCGTTTTATGTAAAACCACCCCAAAAATTTGGTCAAATTAACCTAAGTAGTGGAAGTGTCTGTCTGGTCCCGAATTGGGTTATTGGACAGAACGATATTTAGAGTCATTTTGAGGCTTGCTTCTGGGTTATTTAATTAACCCAAATTTTTGGTTTAAATGATAAATTAAAAAAAACATTTCCCCCTTTTTAAAAAATCCAATTTGGGTTATTTTTGACTGTTCTTAGACTATTAGTCTAGACATGGTACTGAGACACCTTGGTACTGTTTTAAAGCGGAGAGGGGGGACGGACAACATGTCTCGTTTCTGGTAGAGTGAACAATATTTTTTCAGAATTCACTTGGCCTAGTAAATCGGCCCAAAATAGAGCTTCTGTTACAGGATGGAGGCTTGTGTGTGATGTCACTTCCCCCGGAGGCAGAAAGTCGCATCTGCTGCAAAGACTCACATGTGCACGCACGCACGCACGCACGCACGCAACCCTCCCCCCGCTGACCACCTAATTGAACCCTCTTCCTGTTTTCCTTCATCGTAGCCAACCATGGTGGACCCCTCCGAGGCTGAGGAGCAGACCACCAAGTTCGTCGCCCCGCAAATGGGTGCCCCCGCCGTGCAGGTCCCCGGAGACCAACGCTTGCCAGACCAGGCGGACGGCGCCATCGCCGAGGAGGAAGGCGACGCCGGCGACTTCCAGACGCCGCCCACCGGCAGCTCCGAGCCCAGCCCCTGCCACACCTCCTCTCCGGCGGTCCCGTCACCGCCGCCTCCTCCAGAACCCGACGGCGACCTGTCACCCAAGCTGCACCTGGATCTGTACAACTTCGACTCGCCGGTGGCCGAGGGCAGCCGTTACGTGTTGACCAGCCCGCGCTCGCTGGAGGCTTGCGCCCGCTGCGGCGTCAAACCCGTGGAGCTGCTGTCCCGGCCGCTCTCCGACTTTGCCCGCGAGGCGCCCGGCCGCTCCATGCGGGTGGCCACGGGTATGTTCGAGGTCTACGAGCGGGATCGTCACGCCAAGTTGCGCCACTGCAGGGAAGAACGGGAGCGGATCGTCAGGGAGGAGAAGCGGCGGGTGATGCAAGCGGCGGTTAACAGTTGCGCGTCGGCGACGGAGCAGCACAAAGTCACCTCCCAGCCTCCTGCGCAAGAGACCTCCAGCTCAGCTACCGATTCGGTTCCAGCTTCCAAACCAAGAGCATCTTTGCAATCTAAACCATCCAAAGTCGGGTCCACAGGTTCCAAGCGGTCCTTTGGTAAAACCCAGCGGCCAGCATCAGGAGGTCCTCCGCCGGTAGTCCCGAGGACTTGTGGGGGCAAACTCTCCAGCACGTTCCCCAGACCCGCACCCAAAACTCCGGTCTTCCTCAGAGCCAAATCCACCTTGACGCCATCGGTGTCGAAACCGTCCAACGGTTTGTTTTCGCAGCACAATGGACACTCTCACCCCAAGGTGCGAGCAAGAAGCCACTCCTTGGAGTCCCTGCAGAGGAAGGCTGAGCCCGTCTGCTCCTCGGCATCCAACACCACCACATGCACCTCCTCAGAGTCCGGAGCCTCGTCATACAGCTTGGACGGGCCGCGGGACCACTGGGCCAAAGTGCTGAGCCCCCGCGCTCGGACCCTGGCCGCGTTCAACTCCCTGATGGGCCGCAGCCTCAGCCTGGGTGACCTGAGCCACTCGCCGCAAACCACGCAGAAGGTGGAGCGCATCATGAGGGAGGTGAAGCGTCGGGGCCTGAACGCCGTGTCGGAGCGCGACCGCAAGATCGCGGCGCTGATGCTGGCCCGGTACCAGGAGGAGGACATCATGAGCCAGACCCGCTACGTGGCCCACCTGCAGTGGGACAGCGAGCGGCGGATGGAGGAGCTGCGGCGGGAGCAGGACGAGCGCGACAAGCAGCGGGCGGTGCAGCACGGGCAGAAGCTGTGGCAGACGCAGGTGTCGTCGCGGCAACGGCGGCTCAGCCGGGAGGAGCGCCGGTCGGCCGCCGCCAAGATGCGGCAAGCCGAGGAGAGCGAGAAGCAGTGGCGCGATCTGGCGGAGCGGCAGGAGCGCCACCGCCTGCAGAGGCTGCAGCAGGCGGCGCGCGAGGAGAAGCACAAAAAGTCTCTGCAGGAGCAGAACCTCAAGGCGCTGGAGGAGGAACGGGCGGCCATGTTGGAGCAGGAGCGCCTGCTGCTGAAAGAGAAGCTCACCATGGCCGAGCTCAAGCGGCAGGAGAAGGAGCACCAGGCCCAGGAGGAGCGGCGAGGCCTGAACAAGGCCGAGCGGCGCCGCCACGCCGCCCTCATCCAGGAGATCACCCGGCGCGAGCTGGAGGAGTACGAGGAAGCCAAGCGGGCGGCGCAGGAGAAGCTCAACCGCTCGCTGGAGAACTACGAGCACATCGTGGAGCGACGAGGCCAGGAGCTGCGGGAGAAGGCCAAGCGCGAGGAGGAACAGATCCAGCGAGCCCGCCGGGCCGCCGAGAACCGGGAGCGGCAGCAGCAGAGGCAGCTGGAGGCCCGCGCCCGCGAGGCCGACAAGCGGGCCCGGCAGGCGGCGCTGGTGGCCGAGGAGCGCGCCAAGGAGAGGGCGCAGCGCGCCGTGCAGAGCCGGCGGGAGAAGGAGCGGCTGCAGCGACTTAACCGGCAACGCGTGGAGGAGGAGGAGCAGCAGCGGCGGCGCGAGCTGCTGCAGTCCATCGAGCGCAAGCTGGAGAAGAGCGAGCAGATCTTCAAGGAGAAACGCGCCGTTCTGGAGAGCGCGCGCTCGGTGGCGCGCGCCTCCTTCCACGTGCGGGACAAAGTGCGCGAGGAGACCAATGTGCGTACTTTTGACAAAATGGCGTTGGAGGCTCAGCTCAAAGCCGGCCTGGATGACAAATAGGACCACTTGAAAGCTTTAACTCCCCCCTTGTCCCTAAAAAAGACAACAACCTTTTTGTTTACTTACATATCATCAGAAACTGCATCCATCCCTCTTTTGTGCCTCCATGACGACGGACCAGGCTCTTAAAAAAAACTCCCTCCGGCAGCGGCGCAGCATTAAAGGACAGCCCATAAAAAAAAAGGAGGAATTCATCTGGAAAATAACGCTCCGGCCCAGATGACGAATCACCGGACGTCCTCATTCACGCTCCGTTGGCCGTGCACAAGCGAAGGGCTTCAGGTAAGCACTTCGACCAGGAAGTCCTCACAAGCTCTTCGAGAGCGCATCGACTGAACTGTACGCTAGCTGACGCCTGATGCTAATTAGCTCGTGCTTAATTTAGCTTACCTATTAGCTTAGTCAACCCCCTAAAAAAAATATTCTTTCCAATAATACACGCCCCCATTCTGATGATTACTGTATTGCGTTTATGGAATCTGAATTAAGCAGCAAAATCCACCCGTTTTTATCCATTTTAGGAGGCGGCCATTTTGCCACTGATGTCAACTGAAAATGACAGTTGCTCAGGCTCAGTTAACAACCAATCATGGCTCGGCTTGAGAAGGTCACATGACCAAACTCAGACAACAGGTGAGCCGTGATTGGTCGTGAGCAACTGGGATGTCATTTTCAGTTGACGGCAAGTGGCAAAATGGCCGCCTCCTAAAATGGATTAAAAAAAAGGTGGATTTTGGTGCTAAATTCATATTCTATGAACGCAATAGTAATCAGAATTGCCGTGTTTACAACTGTGACATTTATATGTTGTGTATCGTTAAAACAAAAAAAACAAAAAACTCTTTTCACAAGCCTTCACACAAAAAATATGGAAAGTTTAATTGTTTTTGTGGTAATAGTTACTTAACACAACATGAAAAGATTGTAAGGTGGAAAAAGTATGCCATCGCCATTGTTGGTTAAAAGCGGTCCAATAAGAAAGATACAATTAGTTTTTTTCTTTTTTCAAGAAGGATTTCCTGATACATTAGCTAACCTCAAAGTTGTTGTTTTTTTAAATCCGTTAAATGTAAGCCGTACATCTGTTCAGTGTTTGTTTATCCCATAGAACGAAGACATTGTTGACAGTTAGCGGATATTAGCATTAGCTGCTAACAGTGTTCCCCCGTGTCATTTCAGGTCCAAGAGATGACGAACCAAGTCGTTCCGAGGAAAAGAAGAACTCCCATTAAACTGCACACGCAAATGAAACTTGTTTACTTTTTTTTGGGTGTGCAAGGTTCAACTTTATTTCCATAAAAGTTTTTTCTAAACCCCCCCCCCCCTCAACAACCGTCCTCCATTCCTGTGTACACATGTTCAAGTGTGGCTACAATTCAAAACAAAACCGGTTGTGGCAAGAAAACAATCAAAATCAGAATAAAACAATCTTTTTTTCTTTGATGATGGATTGGCCTCATGTCAATAACAACCGCCATTTTGGACCCTAAACATCCTCTCTCTACCCCCCAAGCATATCAGACGCCGTAGTGTTGTATTGTTCTTAGCTCTAGCATTTTTTTTGAGTTACTATGGTGACATAAAGCCTCAAATTAAGGGTTCAATATCACCACACAAAAAAATGCTAAGCTGTTTTCCGAACCCACTCGCTGGGTAGCTGTGAATTTTGAACAGTTGGGTATAACTCTCCAAGGGTCCTCGCACCCCAAAGTTCTACAACAACAGACTATCTACTAGAACACTCCGCTACAATGTAACCTTAATGCTAACGTCGGCCATGTTTGTCGTTTACGTTCCGAGCTCACGCGCCGTGTTTTCCCTGACGTCTTAACCAACGTGGTCGCGTCTACCTCCGCCCGGCGTCAGTCTTGGTCAAAGCTGGTGGCGGCGTCCTTGCGCGCTATGATCTTGTAGACGCTCTCCCGGAAGCTGCTGTCGGAGGTGAGGCGGCGCGCCGTCTCCCTCAGCTCCTCCATGCTGCTGCCCACGCCGCCGTCCAGGCTCGCCGTGGCAAATGACTTGGAGTGTTTCACTGGGGAAAAGGGAGCAGCGTGGTCACGTCGGCGCACCTTCGGTGTACCACGTTTATATATTTGAGGGGGACCAAATTTAACAGCTGACACGCCTCCACCATATTAAACGTCCAACACGTATTCAGCGTACCATATGACCGGCACAAGTCCACCAAATTTAACAGCCGGCGCACCTCCAATGTGCCCAATTTTACATCCGACGCACCTCCAGTGTACCATCTGGCATCTCCAGAGTACGATATTTACATATTTAACTCATTTGCTCCCAAAAACGTATATAAATACGCTCTATTTTAAATATGACCATGGTCCTGAAAACGTATTTATATGTTTGTTTTTTTATGCTAGAGCACACAGAAGGCTTTGATGCAGCCTCTGAACTGAAAAGAATGCTTGAAGCAATGGTAGTTATTACAAAAACGGCCAGCAGGTGGCAGCAGAGTATAAGAGATCAACCAGGGCCATGTTGTAAAAAGCCTCCCCCCCCCCCCCCAGTGCTTTAAACAGATTTGTGAATAATGATGCCATTTAGCTATAATCTAATGCTAATTGCTGCAAAACGGAAACATAAAAATATAAAAAATATATACTTTTTTTCCTGATGAAAGAAGAGACTAATTTTTCTTTTGGTAGGTTCCATGTTTTTATAGCAATAGAACACAATATTCTGTGGGCCTTGCAAAATCAGTCAGAATCCAGTAAAACAGCCAGGAGCAAAGGGAGTTGCTTCAGTGAAAATAGCTGAGAGTGAATGAGTTGATGTCTGACGCACATTTGACTCGCTGAAAGTAGCATATTTACATTTATCACGTCTGAAGCACCTCCGGGGTATCGAACGCACCATATTTAATGGCTGACGCATCTCTCGTTTGCCAAATTTAGCAATTGACACACTATTGGTGTACTTTATTTACATATTTATTTAACGTCCACCACAGTTCCAGTGTACTATATTTATCAGGCCGCACACGATAACACTGTATTGACATATTGGCTCCTCCAATGCACCAAATTTAACGACCGACGCACCTCAGCCGATGCACCTTGAATGTACCAAATCCAATCCAATGAATCATAATTACATCATATTTACAGCGCGATATTTCCAATGTATCATATTTACGGCGGTACACTTCCGATGTATCAATGATTTACAAAATATTTTTATTTGCCCCGCGCACCTTCAATCTTTCACTGCAGTTGTGATTTAGCACGGGTGTGTTGCGCACAACATCATTGATCAACATGCAGCGGATATCGCGTGCGACTTACGCCAGTGTCGTCTCGAGGCTCTCCTCTGCACGCGGCAGCTCTTGATCCTGCGCGCCGCCGCCTTGTGGAGGTAGACGGCGTTCTTCATGATGGCCGGCAGCTTGGCTTCGATCTCGGCGGCGCAGATGCACTCCTCGAAGAAGCCTGACCGACACGGCGCCAATGTCAAGGCGGCGTTCAAATCGGCGCGACGTCGGCGTACGTTCGCCGGCTCAACTCACGCCGCAGCTGAGTGACGTCGCCCCTCATCCTCTGGTCCCGCTCGCTGGTGCGATCCAGAGAGTCCAGGCCTTTCTCCAGGTCTTGCAGAGCCTCCTCGGCCTGCTTCAGCCTCTTCTCCAGCTCCATGCGAGACTCCATCTCCGCCTGACGGCGAGGAGATTTTTTACAGACCGTAGCGTTTAAAATCTGCAAAAAGATGAACGCCGCACGCCGCGCGTGCGGCGTTACCTGCAGCTCGACTTCCGTCTGCTGCTTGTCGGCGGTGAGCTGAGAGAGCGACTGCTGCAGCGTATTGGACTGCGATGAGTAAAACTCTCGCTCCTGCTGCAGGACTTCAGCCCGCTGTTGGTTCTCACGCAGCCTGAAACGACAATAACAACAAAATATGGAGTTCGGATTGTGAGATTAAAACCCACAAAGATGACATGACAGTTTTAGTCAAATCTGACGCACCTCCGGCGAATCAAATTTGATGTGCGACGCACTTCTAATAACATATTTAACCTCCAATATATCAAAAATTATGTAATATTTATGACCAAGGGGGTGCAACAGCTACGTTGAAAAAGTAACTTAGTTACTTTACTGATTACTTGATTTTAAAAGTAATCAGTGAAGCAACTTTTTAAAAATGACTAGTTACCCAAAAAAGTGAACATTTTTGAGTAATGCGTTACCGGCGTCACTGTTCACATCATATTTATTTATGATTGATGCACATTCAGCGTATCATATTGACCAGCCAGAGCACCTCCAATTTATCTAATTGTAAGTCTGATGAGTTAAAAGCCAGCTTGGACTGCATGAAAGGGGCTAGCATTGAACAGAAGCCTGGACTTCTGCTTCCACCTACTGGCCGATCTACAAAACTGCACAACACGTAACAACCAAAACAAAAAGACACGATTAGGGCTTCCCAGTCGATAAAAAACCTGGCTGGAAGCTGACACTCGATGCTTGCACTTCAGTAGCGATCAATGCACATTTTTCCACCAGCATTAGCATTAGCATTAGCAGCTTGTGTTGTCGATTTTGAGGTGTGGGCGAACGTTTCAGTTTAAGGACAACATTTGAATTTTTAGGACAGACATATGAGCTAGATCAATCATGAAGTAAAAAATAAATAAAGTTACAATTAATTACAATACTTTGTTACTTATACTAAATGTAATTACCAGTATAATTAATTTACCATTTATGTATTTTTATAAATAACTCACTAGACTTTATTTGGTAGTTGGAATTTTGGAGTTATGTTCTCAGTACTTTTTAGAATAAAAAAATTAATAAAATCGATTTACTTTATATATCTATAAACAGTCAAATCTGATAATTTTGCAGTGGCCTTTTCATTTTCCCTCCCAATATGTAAAACATTTTCATTATTTATTTTATTGTTTATAATAAATCAATTTACCCAATTGAAATCGTTGAGATAAATAAATCATAATTTTTTTTGAAAACACGGCTAAATGAATGCAATGCTTTGTTTCGACATCATAACTCATGCTGACTTAAAATTGATCAGTTATGAACCAATTATTTAATACTTAAATGTAGAATTATTTGATAATTATTATTTACAAAAAAAATCAATAAAAAAATATTACTGTATAAAAACAAAATAACACTGAATGAACTCTTACTTCTCGTCCGCCTGCTCTTTCTCCTTCAGCAGCAGCTTCATCTGCTCCTCGATGTGGTGCAGATCTTGCAGGAGGTCCAGATTTCCCAGCTCCTTCCTGCTCTCCACCACCACCTCCTCCTCCTCCTCCTCCTCCTCCTCCCCATCATCCACCTTCTCCTCATCCTCCTCCTCCTCCTCCTCCTCCTTGGCCTCCAGCAGCTTCAGAGTTCTCCGCTTCTCCTGGGAGAGTTGCTGCCAAAACACTCGAGAGGTTCGGAACCTTTTGCCACCGTTCTCATTGATCCTGAACGTCAATGACGTCACGGCGGCATTGTTGGGTAACGCGTTATGTCGGCGCTGTCGATAAAGTTGCAAACCTACCTCGATGGACTTCTGCAGCATGACGGTTAGGCCGCTCAGCTCCTCCTTCTCACTCTCCACACCTCGCAGCGATTGAGTCGTGCCGTCCAGGTCTCTGTCAGAACCGAAAGCAAATGGACGTTTTTTTTTTTCCATGCAAGTAGAATTAATAGCGAACAATAGAAAAACACTTGGACGTTATCGGGGCTTAATCAGACTGCGGTAATTACAGTTAATGAAAAAAGTATTTTCGTGAATAAAATTTTTAAAAAGAAAATATATATATATTTTTTTAACTGCTTAAAAAAAAACTACAGGTATATCTTACGTTTATATAACAACAAATCTGCTTCACTTTAAAGCTGCCAATATTACATCCTTACAATTTAATTTGCTCCTGCTCGGCTTTGAGCTCCATCACTACTTCCTCGTACTTCATCTTTTCCTCTTCCAGAACCTGATTGAGACGCTCCAGCTCCTGCAAGTAAATAAATAAAATAAGCATGGCTGCATGGAAGGAAGAGCGGTTGAGAACAAAGAAGGCTTACTTCTCTCTGTGCTCGCTGCAGGGTGAGCTCCTCCGTCTCTTCCATCAGCTTATCTGCAAGAGGCACACACTGGGTCGCCACATGCTTCGAAAAGACTTACACGCACAAATTACCCAAGTACTCCTGCTTCTCCTTGGCCAGTTGAAGCCCCTGAGCCTCCAGACTTTCGATCATGGCCTCCCCCAGCTGAGCGTTCTTCCATGTGCTGTGGACAAAAAACACCAAAAATAACAAAATCATGTACCTTACTTTACACCTTGAGGTCTTGCTCGCATGTAGAGTATCGATTCAAAGTTAAACATTGCGTGCTCAAATATGGCATTTTGTAAAAGGTACTCAAAAAAGAAGTCAGTAATTATCTGTAAATAGAGAAACGATTTTCATACTCATTTCATAATTCTACATCAATATCAGCTAATATTAGGCTGGGAAGCCAGAAGATTTTCTATAAACAATCCCCAATGAACGCTAGCATAGCAACTGTTACAATGCTAGAGTTCATGACCCCAAAACACTGACCTCTGATTGGTCTATTAATATTTGTTTGAATAGCGGGTCAGATATATTAATTATTCCTCCGCAAAGAAGGACTAATATTACGGTCTCCATGTATGTCTATATTATACTGCCCCCAGGTGGCCACAAAAAGGAGCAGCACAACGTCCATTGAATTGATGGAAAAAATGCCGCAAAAACTGTAGAATTCTTCACATAAAGTACGTTATAAAAAAATAAAAAAGTTAGGGAAGATTTCCTTTCATTTCAATGGGGAAAGCTAATTTGAGAAATGAACGTTTTGAGTTCACAAGAGTGGTCACAGAGCAAAATAAACTTGCATATCAAGGCACAATTGTATATATTAATTAAGGTAAAGGGGTTTCTTACACTTTGCCCGACTCCTGCAGCATCTCCATCCAGTGCAGCTGCTCCTCCTCAGACTCAGCAGCCACCACGATGGTACCCTGCTGGCCACAACAATGTTGCACATCATTTAGAAGGAAATCTTACAACATTTTTTCATTACCATCAGTCATTTTCCATTGCGATAGTCAGAAGCCGCTTGGCAGGTTTGCAATAGTTTAAAATTTTTCATTAGATATTTTTTGCTTTGACTTTTGTTTTTTAAATTCATTTAGTTTTAATTAGTTTTTGTAGTTTATTTCTTAATTTTATTTTATTTTTTAAGTAAGTTTCATTTTAGTTTAGGTTTTAATCTTAATACATTTTTTATTTTTATATAGAATAGAATAAGTGCAACAGTCGAAAATTATATCTACCTTGATAGTGGTAAGAGTCCAACTGTTTTATCTTCAACTGTTTTTAGTTTTAGTTTTTTAATAATATGGTAACTAGAAATTTGTATATTCAGAATTTAATTTCCTTGAAAAAAAAATCAAATTCTATAGTTAAGATGTTATGTTTTTCCACCTTTACTAAGAAAATAATTCTAAAAAAAAAATTAAAAAAGGAAGGAAAAAGAAAACATTTTGCACCCCCAACTCTCCGCTTGGACTATAAATAGTATAATTCGTCCATAAAGTTGTTTTAAGCACACCCACGGCATTTCTTGTAATCCTTAATAACGTTAACTAAAGCGAAAAATAGAAATCAACTTACAAAGAATAACTTTAAACATGCTTTTTTATTCTGTCAGAAAAGTTTTGAAGTGCATCAATTTGCCTGAAATAAAAAAATTAATGAGCGCCACTGCCACCTACTGTAGTGGATGTGCAATTACACTTACAAAAGGAGGGGGAAAAAACATTCCCCAGGCTACGTGCCCTACGCTCCACTATTTGAAGAACTGCTTGAAAGAAATCTGACTTTATCCATAAAAAAAAAAAAAAAAACCTCCAGCCATATATAGTCCTTCAAATACAAAATACAAAAAATTGGAATGATGCGTTCAATGCATCATGGATTTTGCAATTTCCCTGCTATTTAGAATCAGCCCTTGGCAAATCGTTGACACAAGACTATGACGTAGTCAAAGTGCTCACCGAGAAGTCTTCCAGGCCGATGACGAGGCCAAAGGGCATGCCCATGTCCTCTGTGGGCGTCACCACGCATCCTCCCAGAGGAATCACTCCCTGAAACAACACAAACGCACACCGCGAGTGAACACGTCTCCCAGGAGGAGGCCTCGGGGCGACGGAAGTTGACCTTTGGGTGGATGTTGAAGATCCTGCTGCTCTCAAAGCTCCTTTTCTCACTCTCAGCATAGTACAGCAAAAAGCTGTCTTTGATCACGAAGAATCTTTGCGAGACAGAAAGTAACTGTCACTCAAGCAGGAAGTAAAAAAATAAAGAAAGAAGTATTTTTTAAAGGCCATAACCATAAATAGATTGAAACCAAATTATTTGTTTTATTTCATGCTCACAAATGTTTGCCTTTGAATCACACTGTTGTAACCCTTTTTCACTCAACTAAATTTAATTGGCGGTCGCTCTTACAGTACATGACCTTTGACCTTGTGCCGGCCGGTCTGCATAACACAAATCGACAAAAAAAAAAATAATACAAGCTGTGACCTTCACCACCCGCACAAACGATCGCAGAGCGTGTTGCAAATTGATTGAGCTGTGACGCCTTAACGGTTACGTCACCAGGATGCCGAGTTTACGTCGTCAACACTCTTGCAATAGCCGCAATTAAGACATAAACTCGGCTATTTGCTGTAAGAACATTGCTCAAACTCTTCAATAATGGACACCAAAGTCATCACAAACCCTAAGGAGAGCAGTTTCTAGTATTTTCAAGTACAAGAATAAGCAACAGTCGTAGAAGCTTCTGACCTGCGGGACCACTTCGCCGAGGGCCGTCCGAAGGGTCTCTTCCAAAGGATGCCATGCAGCTGCACCTTGGCGCTGATGTCCAACGCTTCCGAGTCCGACTGCTCCATGGACGACCAGGGCGAGAACGCCGAGCTTCTGGACGAGGACGGGAACATCCCGCTCGGCTAGAGAGGAGGAGGAGGAGGAGGAGGAGGCGCTGGAAACTGAATCAGATTCGTGAATCCATTTGAAAGAGAAAATAGTCGATAACAATTAACCCGCTGCGCACGAGCATGCTAACAAATCCTCAATAAATCAGTGAGGCAGAAGGATGCAGATGCCAATATGCTCATCAGCTAGAGGCAGGGAGGGAAGAAGGATTGGGGGCGGAAGGGGGAGGGGAGGGGGGGGGGGGTTTGGAGGCTGTGAGCGTGGACGCTGGAAAGTCAATTGCGCTCCAGCCAGTAAAAGCTGCGCTTCAGATTACTGCACGGGAGCAGTTTTAAGAGCAGCATTATGGCGGCGCTGAGGCTAAACACATGCACTGTCAGATTAATGCTCACAACGTAGATGAGAACATGGCAAAAACATGTCCGAACGTGGGTCAGAGGAGGTCAAAACAGCGTGGGTCAGAAAACGTGTCCTTTTGTACCAAAACATGGGGCAGAACTACAAACGTGTTAGAACATAAAGTAAACATGGGGCCAGAACTCGTCAGACCGCGGATACTAATGTGTTAAGAATATATGGTAACATGCAAATCTGGCGGGTAAAATCAAACCTGAGCCAGAAAAGGGGTTATAATATATGATAACACGGATCAGAATGTGGCATATGATATCAGAACATGGGCCAGAACATGTCAGACCAAGGATATTAACGGTATATACTATACGAAAACATGGGTTAGAACATGATACAATGTTACAGAACATATCCTAACATAGGGGCAAGAACACAGTGGAACATAGGTCAGAATGTTTCATATTGAGGACAGAACAGAACATGTCAACGGATGTAAAGGTGTTAGAAATGTATAATATATGAAAACATACGCCAGAACATAAAAGAAGACGGGTCAGAGCATGTGTCAAAACAAAGATTAACATGCTAGAATGTCTGAAAACATGGATCAGAACCTATTTGGACATGTGGCAGACCTTGAATATTAACAGGTTGAAATATGGGCCAGAACCGATTGAAGCATTTGTCAGACAGGGGTCATAAACGTTTGTTAGAATATTTGAAAACATGGGTCGGAACCAGGGTTATAATTGTTAGCGTAATTGTTCTGGATTTTTCATTATAGTTTTTTATGTTTTAACCTTTGCACTTTAAACTCAGTTGTAATGAGCTTTTAGAGGTTTGTTCATTTTTATGATTTTTTTTTTTTATTAGTTCTATTTAAAAAGGTCAGTAACTAATGCATAATAAAGCAAACTGCAGATCTAAAACGATAGAGATTGACCTTTCTTCTTCAGTAGATACAGCAATACAAAAGTAAACACATTTAAAATTAACCCCCTCTTAACTCTTGTGTGATAATTGACAGATAAAAAGCAATGTTGAAACATGTGAGCACGTCGGAGAGTCGTAATGTGGGTCAGAAAATGCAAAATCACGGTTCAGAATTCAGTGATTCCCAATTTCACTTGATTCTATTCTGAAAATGATCACAAATGTATCTTTTGTTGATCGAAAAGAAATATAGCGAAAGCCAGTGTGATTGACCGCTCTTCCATTAGATGGCGTAAGGTACACCTCACCAGCAACTCTGGTTAGAATCCGGGTCACTGCACCAAATGAAAAGTTGTGTTGGTGCAAGATTTTGTTGCATGTAACTCAGCTGTCGTGGCACGATGAAGGTTGGGAAACACGGGTCAGGGGAACATGTGAACATACTGCATGTCAGAACCATGACAGATAATGTTGACAGCTCAGCGTGAACAATATTAAGGGATTTTCTCCCGTTTGCTTCGGTCATCACTTGGCAAAGGATATATACGCCTCGTCACTGTTGGGAGGAAAAATTTGTCCAAATTTGGTCAATTTCATATTTGTTCACAGAGGTCTTTTTGTTTTCATACAAATTACTCACTAATCTCAACTCGGCTGAAAGTGACAACACAAATCCTCCTCCTCGTGGATTTATCCATCCCGACCCGGTCGCACTCCACTAAAGCTGCTTTACCCTAACATGTGCTCCCTTCTGAAAGCTTTTCTCGACACCTTGTTCGTGACGATAAGAGGTTGATGGACACGACGGACGAGCCTTTGAAATGAAGTGAGGAGGGACACTTTTGTTGCGCCAGTTTAAAAAAAGAAGACATTTAATTTAGTCATAAAACATGTCGCTTTACAACCCATTTTGCACCATCAAACATGAGGCAGACTCACTGTGGAATGACAAAAAATATATGTACACAACACCGCCTTAAATGTTTGTTAAATTCCTTAATCCCAATTGGGAAAATGTCACCATTTTATTTTACAGATTAAAGTGAATTCATCCAATTAAAGTCCAGAAATGGAGGCATGATATATTATACTTGCGTCTACGGAATATCCCTTTAATTTGCAAGGGGACCCAAAGAAATCTTGTTATATGTGAAATTCCCCCTTAAACAAAAATGTACACGTTTCCCGGAAACAGGAAGTAGCCGAGTTCCAGCTACTATGGCACTTGAACGTCACTTTAAATCTGCGTCTAAGAGCTCTGTACAGTAAAAAAAAAACAAAAAAAAAAACGCCGCGACCACAACAGTTCCACGTTTACAAGTCTTTAGTTTTCACCGTCGTCCTAATGGTGATGGCCGACCGACAGCAGCAGCGGGATGAGGCAGCCCAGCACCAGGGCGCCCACCTCTACCTTACTCAGACCCTTACCGCCGTTGCCGCCCGGCGCCCCGTGGCTGTGGCCCGCCACGCCGCCCACCTCGGGCAGCACGTGCACGGTCGCCACGTACAGGAAGGTGCCGGCAGAGAAGAGCATGGCCACGCCGGTGGCGTTGATGTCGGACAGCGCCTCCTTGCTGCTCTGTGGACGATGAAAAGAGAGACTGTCATTTTTTTTTTATTTTTATTTTAATTATTGCGTTATCAGGCGAGGTCATACTGAAAAAATTGTTGAATAAAAACAGGAAACGACCAATCATGGCTCAGTTTGCTGACCAAACCCAGAAAACAAGTGAGCCATGATTGGTCGTTACCCATTTCCTTAGCACGGGTGATGTCATCATCAGTCGACAGCGAGTGGGGAAAAAAGGTTTTTTAATGGGAAGTCAACGCCCCCCAATTATTATTTTTTTGAATAATATGTTCTATGCAACCCCACTAGTCTAAATATGGCATTTTGGTTAATATTGCATTAGGAATATGAGTTAAGCAGCAAAATCCAGCCGTTTTTATCCATCTTAGGGGGCGGCCATTTTGCCATTTGTTGTCGATTGAAGATGACATCAACGTTGCTCAGGTATCAACCAATCAAAGAACAGCTTCAGAAAACAGGTGAGCTCTGATTGGTTGTTGCCTGAGCCCTGAGCAACTGTGATGTCATCCTCAGTCGACAGCAAGTGGCAAAATGGCCGCCCCCTGAGATGGATAAAAACGGCTGGATTTTGCTTCGTAACTCATATTCCAAAAACGTAATATTAATCAGAATGTCATGTTTAGACTAGTGAGGTCACATATAACATATTATTGTCAAAATTGTTTATTACGGTTGACTTCCACTTTAAAGGTATTACTTGTACATGAAAATTAATGAAGTTATCAACTTAGTATATATAGCTAAACGAGTCAAGTATGAGGCTGACCCAAAGAGCCGCCACCTCACAACGTCATGCTGGTTGTACCTGGCTGAGTCCGAGGAAGGTGAGCATGGCCAAGACGGGCGCCGCCAGGGCGAAGACCAGCAGGTGCTTGCGGATCCGATTCCTCTCCAGCCCGGCGTGCATGAGGAAGGACACCAGGCCAAACGCGGCGGGGGCCTGTAGAAAAGATTCGGTCTCATGTTTACACCAAAACGGCATCCAAACGAGGGCTGAACCATTTTCAAAAAGTATCCAATTGCGTTCTTTCCCCTTAATATAGTGATCACAATTTAATACACAATTATTTTTTTTCAAGGTCCGCTTCCCATATATTTTTTAAATAAATTCATCTGTATTATAATACCTTGTTCATTTTACATAAATGTTGGTCTTATAGGTTGGTTTTACACAAAAATAAAGAAAAATGGACAATGAATCAATTTGTAAGACAGTTTATCTACCTCAAAACAAAAACTACCAACCGACCGAAATTGCATTCCACTACATTGTAACATCGACTTGAATTAGATCAACTGTTCGGCCCTCGTCCCGATTTGGCTAATGCGCAGTTTACCTTGTGTAGCATGATAGCGACAAAGACGATGAGCTGGACGCTGGTTTGAGATGTGGAGGCGGCAGCTCCCAGGGCCACGCCGTCAGCTGGAAGCCACAAACCGGCATGATTAGCGGCCCAAAAAACAGATGCACTCGCTGCCCACAAAATAAGCTATGCCTCAATATTAAAATGGGATAAAATATCAATAAATAAATCGTTAAAAACGCATTAAAAGTTACAGCTCTAAAATTACTTATATATATAATATATATATATATATATATATATATATATATATATATATATATATATATTTGTATTTGGGTAAATAAAAATAGCATTTTCCCCCCATTGAACAAAATTTATTTTACTTTTAAACTAAATATGAAATACTTGGTACAGAATAAATGTGTACCATGTTAAGTTTCAATAAATAAGTTAATAAGCTATTTTTTATAACCTAGGCTACTCAGGCTGTCCTTGGGGCTAACTAGTACACGCTGACACAATTTTTTATTTTTTTTTGAAACAACAATGCACATTACTTAGAGTAAAAGGCATCCATGTTTGCAGCACCCTCCCCCCCAAAAAGTTAGTTGGAGGCAATTAACTTCAGAGGAGACTGAAGCCGCCAATCATACTGTGCCCTGCTTGGAAGTCCCCTCAAAAAGAAAAGTGCTCATTACAGGTGACAGCCAGTATTGGCAGATTTAAACACTGAAGTTTGCTCACCCATCGGCTAGTTAATACTTGGAAGGTGAAGACACACAAGTTGACTTACCAGCAGCATGAACCACTAGACCGAGGGTGGTGGTAATTTTGGAGGAGGCCACTCTGGCTGATTCGGTATCTGTTTCACACACACAAAAACGTAAGACAACAACAAAAACAACAAATTGCGTGCGAATGCTTGAAAAACTGAAAGTAACCTGAAATGCACTCATCAAATTATTTGTGTTATTCAATTTGTCGTTGCGGCCCTACATCGCACATCGACAAAAACAAATCCTTGGCCTCCATTTTTTGCATCTCACCCTCAGCGCTGTGCATGTGCGCCGAGCCGATCTGGTCAACCAGCAGCATGAAGACGAAACCCAGCACCAGCGAAACGCCGATGCAGGCGTGCAGCTGCTCGTGGCCGTGCTCGTGGTGGCCGTCCGCGCCGAGCACCGCCCCTAGCACCGCCTCTGCCGCCGCCGCCGCCGCCTCGCCCTTGGCCTCCGACGCCTCTGCGACAACGCCCACCTGGCTGGGGCTGTGGTGCCCGCCCCCTGCGCAGAAATGCGTGCTTCACATGTTTGACATCAATAGGGCAATGGGGGACGCTTTTGAAAAGTGTTTCTTCTCATGTCAGGTAACGACCTCGTTATCATAAAACCAATATTTGCGTTTGACAAATGTTACTCAACTTGATTTACTTTGGGGGGGAAAAACAACTACAACTATAACAAAGTAATACAGATGGAAGATTCGACCCCATGCATAGTAAATACAGATAACATCAGGCAATGAGAATATGGACGATGCTCTCGTCATTTCTTCAAACAGGTTTTCAACCCCCACCCCCCGAGGCAGTCAATACATTCAGGTTGACTCAATGCACTTCATGTCTACAAACTGTGCTTAAAATTGCAAAATTAATAAAACACGTGACAAATACCAAACTAATATACTCTATATAAAAACAATGTTTAAAATTAAGTTAAAAAAAAAACTGATATTGAATTGGTAAATTTGTAATTAATATTTTTGTAGCCCAAAAAATAAACCTCCAATATACGTTTTTCACAAAAAACTGGCTTGCCCCCGCCAACCGCAAAAAAAAAGGGAAACAATTTTTAAAAAAATATTGAGGTGAATCTGCGGGTGCCAAACACAGGTCTTATTTCAAATACATATTTATGTTAATATATAAAAAATAAAAATAAAAATAAAAAAGCTATGGCGTAAAATACAAAAATAAAAAGTTAAAATAAATAAAATGTTTTTTATTTTAATAAAATCATATAAAAAGTATGGCAATTTCAAAAAATCATTATTAAAACTACTTGTTTTATTTGAATACTGGTCAGCGTTCTCCAAGGTACAACAACAGAAAGGATTTTTTCAGAGCTCAAATATTGTAAAGTTCTGAAGGGAACTGCAACTGTTTCTTTTATCTTTAATGTTCGCTTTACTATCAACACCCCCCCCCCCTCCACAAAAAAACAAAAACGAGAGTGGCTCATAAGACAAGATGTGACTCAAAAATACACTTGGATGCGTCGCTGCGGTTTAAGACACCTCCTCCCACTAGCAAACCTCTTCTCAATGGAGGTCTAACTGTGTCTATACAATTTTTTTTTGTTAAAAGTTACCTTCCAGGATCTCCTCGTAAAGAGCGTGAACGCCTTCGGGAATGATGACAGCGAGGGCCGTGCCGCACAGGAGTCCCGCTCCCAACACTGTGACTAGCTTCAGCTTCTCCTGATTGGATACATTACAAGAAAAATTAGAAAAATAAATGATGGCAGTGCATCCACCTGTTGCCACACATACAACAGAAAAATGGCTTAGTATTAGGGCTGAATGATTTTGAAAAATAATGTAATTGCAGTTTTTTCTATTTTTAAAAGCACAAGTCATTAAATTGTCAATCAGATTAGGGCTGTAACTTATTATTTTTAATCACTTAATCAGTTGATTCTTTTCTCAATTAATCGAATAAGACATGTTTATTAAAAAACACATCATTTCCAATTGACAGTACAGAAAATGTGCAAGCAATTATATTTGGCCTGTAACATATCAGAAAATAGGCAAAAATATTGATCATTGCTTTCAAAAGTAAAAGCAAACATTTTATTGTGGTTCAACAAAAAGATAATCAGTCCGATGTCAGCAAATATTTACTGTTGAGAAGCTGAAATTCCGAGCAGTTGTGCAATCTTAAATTTAAAAGGTCGCTACACAATTTGATTATCAAAAATAATTAGTGATTAATTTCAGAATCGATTTGCTGTTGATTACTTGTTGCTGCTTAAATCAGACTAATTTACAACAATATCTGTGGCTTCATCACTTCAACTTTTCATGTTTCATGAAACGACGTGTAAACATGTGGGACTGCTTTAATGCAATGAACTTAGCTAGACATTATATAAACAAATTAACAGAAAAATTAAGCAAACCAACTGAAGTAAATTAAGCTGTTTTTTGCCAAAATTGCAGCCCTTGCATTTCATTTCACTACACTGCGTCAACTTAAATTCCATTAAATCTTTAGCTCTATCTTGCAGTTCTTGTTTTAACCGCGCTGATGCTTTTACATGTTCAGTAAATTATGACTGAAAGAATGTCGGCGTGGCCCTTAAGGCAAAAGTTTGAACACACCTGTAGTAGAAGCTTACCTCTGAGAAGTTGACTGCTAAGGGAATGGTCCCTGCCACATAGCAGCCCACAAGCATGGCAAGAGACAGCAAGCTGATGGAGCTGAAGTCATCCATGGCTGCACTAAATCGAATCTCCCCAAGATAAATGAAAACTTCTGGAGGCAAACGACACTCCCAGAACGCTAACCTTCGGTCTTCACTAACGAGTTTAGCAAGCAGCCCGCAAAACGACGACGTGTAATTTAATTGATGGCCTCCTCCTCGCTACGCTAACTAGCTTCGGGATGCTATTGTCCGGCCCGCGGTGGCGTTTCACTGTCGAGGCGACTCGACGTGTCGACGTCCAAGTAGGCCACGCCGGGCTTCATGTCCTGCACATGAGACCCGTCCCAAATTTTATAAAATTATTACGTGTTTCGCCCACCGGAGACGTGTCTAAGGGGAGCAAACAAACATGCTAATTAGCTCGGCCTCTCTGAGTGCAGTGGGACATTACTTCCGGGTCACGTGATGTTTTATTGCCACGTCACTCCTGCAGGTGGCAGCCGGCTGTGGCAATGAAGCTAAATTGTTGTGTACTGTGATGATTGTTTGCTTAAGGTTTGCCTTTTGATTTTAATTTGTTAAATAAAGCAAAAACAAAAAAAACGTGGCAAGGAAGCTGAACTTTTTGGTTTTGATGAGGGAAAAAAAACGAAAGTACTATGTGATATGTTTGATTAATCTGCTGCGTTAAGATTCTCCCGATTAGTTTGGATGCAGTTAGCTGTAATTTATCAGACAACATACTTACGTATACTTCAGAATTCATTCCGCTGCTAGTTACATAATAAAAAAAAAAAGCCGTTCCAGGAGCAGCCATGCAAGCCAAGCCATAACATTACCTTCGCAGATGAGCTTGTGTGCTTTTCTTTCTTCATACTTTGGCCTTTCCAAAAGTTTGGCAGAGGTTCATCTTGTTCTCATCAGTTCATAAAAGTTTGTTCTAAAACTTATGTGGCTCATCTCATATTCAGATCCGTACGTAGGTGCTGTAAATGTTTAGATTATACTACACAACAGTGTAGTATAATCTAAGTAACTGCGAGAGCGGGAAACATTTGAGATTTTGAGATACTGTTCCGTGACGCTGTTCACAGCATTCAAGACGCATGTAAACTGAGCTACAGCGTATCTGCAGGTCGCCCATCAGTCAATGTCATGGCGGTAATCGGATGAGGTATTTCCCAGCATGCTTTGCTGTAGTTAAAATTATTACCTTAGGTTGTTATCAATGCCTCTTGATTAGTGTGATTGTATATACACATGGTGTATTAACTTAAAATGGTGTTTATTGTGTTAATTAAACTGGTGATGGCGAATAACACAGTGGACACTCGCATCATAGTGCGACTTAGATAAAAAGGATGATGTCGCTTCTGTCGAAACGAAATCCATTTAGATAGAAACATTAAGTTGACAGACTTGATTTACTTTAGTGGGCCACATAAAATGATTAGGCAGGCCTGACCTGGCCCCCGGACCTTGAGTTTACCACCCGTGATCCAAGGCAAGTCCTCCCTTCTATTTTTCATGTTTTTCAATTTAATCAGCTGCAATGGAGTGTGTCACACAAGCCAATGCAATCCTGTTAACTAATCTCAGATCAGATTTTTTTTTAAATCATTATAAAACCACGTTTATTCTTGGCCAGTGAGCATAACCACCTCGACTTGCAATCGTTAACCGTCTCACCTACTGTTTTGTTCCCATGTGTTTTACATTTATGGCCCAAAAGTGTTTTTAGCATAATTACCAATTGATTATTGCACTAGCATAGTTTAGCGATACACTACGGCACGGCCCGACTTTTTGGGATGACAAAAATTTGGATTACGACAGGAAGGAAATTTCATCCTAAACTGAGGACTTCATGTACAACAGAAAGCATGTCCTTAAAAAAAGCTGACAGTATTTATTAGGTAACACAGTTAAGCAGTGCTTCACCATGAATGATTTACTGGAGAACAGATGGGGAAAACACAATTGTTTTGTCTTTTTTTGTGGGAGGGTGGGGGGGGGGGATCTGTTTTTTTTGTGTGTTTTTTTTTTAAACCTCAACAAAAATACAACTTAAGGTTTCTTCATGCAATATCGTGATGTAGTCATTTCTTTCCATGTTCGCAGCTCCCGTCTTCCGGGGCTGGCAAGCTGGAACTGTGAGCTAAGCGGTCAGAGAGAACGTTTATTTTGCTAGTCCGATCTTCTTGAATTCCGTTTCAAATATTAACAACCGCCACATTTTTACTATGAACACTTCTGCTTCCTCGTCGAGAACCTAAAAAGCAAACGAACACAAAGACAAGTTTGGTTGGTCGTCGTGTAGAAAGAAATAAAAGTTGTAAAGTGTCTTGACTTACCATGGCGACGTCATCGAGAATGCCCTGAGGAGTGCTGTGTGCCATCACCTGTAGAGGGAGGGGGGGGGGGGGGGGGTAATCATTAAAGGAGTCATTTCAGTTACCGAGAGCGTTCGACAACACAGCCTTTACTCCCTCGTCTTATCCCATCCCGTTTTCAATCACACATTTCAGCACAATAGAGAGGCCGACCACGCTGCATGACAAGAGAATTTCGAACCTTTGAACAGACGAAATCGACCAGCGTTGCTTCCTCCTCGCCGATGTATTCAATGATTTTCTTGTTGATCCACGGTTTAATGCGACGGTCCATCAGTGTCTGCCGTGATGACAAGATCCAACCGGTTACTCAATGTTCCTAACTAAATATTTGCTACAAACAGATTATGTTTGTCATATACCGAGTCAACCATGGACCAGTCCAGCGGGTAGGTGAAGAGCTCGGGCCGGGCGGTGGGAATCTTCTCGATGAGGCTGCGGATGTTCTTGCGCTTTTCCTCAGTGTTGACGCTGCCTTTGGCCCCCGACATGTCAGCGCCGTCCAGGCCCAAACACTTGTCGTCGTCACCGTAATCCAGCGGCACGAGCTTCCTCTTGCGCGGCTGCTCGTCGGCCTCCTCTTCATCGTTGAACTTGTTGAAGATGCTATCTGCAGCTGCCAGCTTTTTGCGCTTGGCAGCGTGCAGCTGGCTGGGACTGTTAGTAGAACCTGGAGGAGAAGACGTAGCGGCTTAAATGTGTATAAACAAAAGGGCATAAAAGGGAATAAGTCACATATGCAAGTCAGAAGTCTTAACCCGCACCAAGTTACTGTGGCTAAAATCAAGTTGAGTCCTCATGCGATTTTAAACTCCCAAATATTTTTTTTCACAATGTACTATGCAGCCCCACTAGTCTAAATATGGTATTGTGGTTAATATTGCGTTAGTGGAATATGAGTAAAGCAGCAAAATTAAACCATTTTTATCCATCTGAGGGGACGGCCATTTTGCCACTTGCTGTCGACTGAAGATGACATCAATGTTGCTCAGGTCTCAGGTAACAACCAATCACAGCGCAGCTTCAGAAAACAGGTGAGCTCTGATTGGTTGTTGCCTGAGCCCTGAGCAACTGTGATGTCATCATCTTCAGTCAACGGCAAGTGGCAAAATGGCCGCCCTCTGAGATGGATAAATACGGCTGGATTTTGTTTCATAACTCGTATTCCAAAAATGTAATATTAATCAGAATGTCATGTTTAGAATAGTGAGGTCACCTATAACATATTATCAAAAAATTGTTAAGGTTGACTTCATCTAACTGTTAAGCACATCCTAAGTCACACACTCATGTCATACACTCACAAAAATTAAGGATATTTGGTTTACGGGTTAATTTTAACGATGAACCGTTTCAGTATATTTTGCACAACAACACAGCTGTTTTCTACCCTTAACTCTTTTACCGCCAAAAACGTTTAATGACGTTTACTAAAATCCAAATGAATCCCGCCAAAAACGTTAATTGACGTTTACTATGTTTTTTCTCTCTCTCAATGGGCAGTGGAGGTTGTTGCGCAGCGCTACCTACTCAATGGATTTGTGAAATCACAAACACCAACTAACTATGGCCAGCAGATGGCAGCATTGTATCTCTTTTCAATGTTCTGCTTGTGTGTGCAATTGCAGTGAAACATGGCGGATATTAAGAAATGTAACTTTTTCAAGGATGACTTGAATGATCAAAGCCTTTGTCACATTAAATCTAATTCACAGGGCGCCACTAAACAAAAAATATTAGTGTCAAAGCTTGTTTTCTCCTTTCCAATTTTCGCTCAATGTCACTCCAATTACCTATTTTAAAATGGTGATTACAAAAGAACGGAATAAGGTACAAACATACTTTTTTTTCTAATGAAAGAATTGAACGCAATCTTTCATTTGGTACGCAGCATGTTTATGTAATCAAAGCACACGATACTCTGTTTGCCTTGAAAGATGAGTTAAAATGCCTGAAATCGGCTGGCACTGTTGGGGTTGATTTTTGGATCATGTGTGGCAGTAAAAGAGTTCATTCTGAACAGCAAAATTAACAGTCAAGTGAAATCTCGTGAATATCACCAGATTTAGCCAAGCAAGTTGAAAATCCTAAAACCGTCCCGATTTGTTTCGATGGATTACCCACCCAGCTTGAGACTGAGGCCAATCTTGGGCCGGTGCTCCTCGAGAGGCTGCACCTCAGGCGTTCGCTCGCCTGGAACGATGATGCCGTGCGGGGAGTCGTTGCCAGGCGTGTTGGGCGTGGCATTCCCGCTGGCAGAGGACACAGAGGGAGCGGTGTTGATTGGTCGCATGAGGGCTTTGAGGTGCAGCCTAGCCTCAGGTGAATCCCCACCATTGTGGGCCACATGCTGTTGCTGCAGTTGCTGTTGCTGCAGTTGCTGCTCCTGCAGTTGCTGCTCCTGCAGTTGCTGCTCCTGCAGTTGCTGCTGCTGCTGTTGTTGTTCTTGTTCAGACTCCTGCTCCGCCTCTTCCTCCTCGCGCTTCCGCCGTCGCCGCAGCTCCTCCATTTCGTCCTCTTCTTCCTCTTCAGAATGTGGTGGAGGGTCTCGAGGCGTGGGCTCAGCGGGCTTTGCCGAAGGCCTCTTCTCCCGATCCCGGTGGGACTCTCTGTGGGACTCTTTATGAGACTCTTTGTGAGATTCTCTGTGAGACTCTCTGTGGGACTCCCTGTGAGACTCTCTGTGGGACTCCCTGTGGGAATCTCTTTGGGAATCTCTTTGGGACTCTCTTTGGGACTCTCTATGGGACTCCCGGTGGGATTCCCGATCCTTTTTCTCCTGCTTCACTTTCTCCTCGGGTTCCAGCTTTAGAGGCGGCTTCCGTCTGCGTTCTGCCTCTTCCTCCATCTGCACACAGTGAAACACTTGAAGGTTAGGAACTTTTTGCGAGGAGCTTTCCCTTCAAGGCACAGGTTGGAGATTAATCACTTTTCTCTGGCTGTTTTAGGTAGTTTATATCGCGTTCCATTTTCAACATGGCTGCAAACAAAGTGGAGTTATCTTACAAAACTACTGTCAGTTTTGCCAAATTACGGTAGCAACAGGGACTATACTGGATTTTAAAAGAAGTGACTATTTTCTGCTTTAAAAAAAACACAAGCAGAATCAATTTTCACAATGTTTTGTGTAAAACAAGAGTCAGAAGGCAAGCATAGAGTTAATGTTGCAAAACTTTGCCAAAGAGGTGTACAGTATTCCCAGTATGTTGCAAAAACAGCAATTTAAGCACATCTTAGCTTAGCTGAGTTCTTCCAAGCCACAAATATTTCTGGTCACCTTGCCTTCTTGTACAACTCTTACATGAAAAAGACAGTAAGAGTTGGAGCGATGAAAGATGGCATCGTTTGATCCATACAGTTCAACGTCCCATTTTTTTCGTTAAATTGTTTAACATTTAAAATGGTAATTTAAAGGCCTTGACCATTTTTTTTAAACACATCAACACATTAAGATGACATTTACACACATCCCCACCCGTTTTTTTGGTAAAGTTTAATAAATACTAAAGGATAGACTCACTCTTTGCATTTCGGCGTCCGGGTCAGGGTGACCCTCGGCCAGAAGCCTCTGTCGGATCTCCTCCAGCTCCTCCTTCTCCCTCTTGCGGTCCCGCTCGTCCATCTCCATCTCCTTTTCTCGGTCGCGAAGGCGCTTCTGCAGAGCACTGCCCCTGTAGGGAGGACATTAGGTCAAAGGAGAAGGTGACAAAGCCCATCAAAAAAAAAAAAAAAGTTATAAAAAGGGACCAACCTGTAGTATTTGGGATCATCCCGTTCATCGTCATAGTCTTCAAGGAATTCTTTTAGTCTTTTGGCTTCTTTCATCTGACAATGACAAACAATAATTTCTCTAGAGCTAAAACAATCAACCAGTGAAATAAAAAATAAAAATACTATGAGTTTGTCTTACGGTCTCACGGCTACGCTCGTCCTCCCGCTCCATTTCCTTGCTGTAGTCGCGGGACTTCTTCCTCTCACGAAGTTCCCAGTTTTTCAGCCGCTTCCCGAGGGGAAACAAAGACTTATTAGCCAAGACAAATGCACTGACGAGGTGCATTATTTGTAGTCGGCACGTTGGTTTCAATTGTGCAAAGAGGTTGTTAACAGAAATAACTGGCGGGAGGAATGAAGGCACAGTCATACTGAATTGAGCCTTGGACTTTTCAGTAGATTCTTTCAAGTTGTGTGTATTTCTATTGTGCACAAAGTGTGTGCATGTGCTTTTGTCTTTGCTACATTGTGGGGCCCATACACGCGTGTTTTTCCAGGTTTAACTACCATTGTTTGAAGAACAAGACTTTTAGAGTTTAGGTTTAGGTCCATCTTCAAAACTATAAGGGCAGTTTGTGTAGAATGTTAATTTAAGACTTTAAGGCATTTTCATGTAGAATAGCTCAATTTTTGATTTTTTTTTTTTTAATTACCTCCTGATAGGCGGCCTCCTTATCTCTGAGTCTCCTCTCCATTCTCCTGCGCTCATATACGTCCTCCTCATCTTCGTCGCGGTCCCGTTTTTTGTCATCTCTAGTCCTCTCTCTGCGTACATTAAACAGAATACAACAACACAAAGATGGATTTTTAATGTCAACAATTTAAGACCAGGGGTGTATAATGTATGGCCTGCACTGGGAAGTCCATCTTCCCACGCTCGCTCAAAGCATGCTAGAGAATGTGCGGCTTTACCATATATCGTATTTTGTGTGGCTTGGCGGCGGGAGTCTAATCATTCGATCGAAACTCGCTGGCTTCCAGCCCAGAAATGTATTTTTAGTGTGCCTGTGTGAGTGGGTGAGGTCATTAGGCTTATGTGCGTGCACTACTGCATTCAAGTGCGGCATGGAAAATCGCCAATTCATCCAGTGTCACCACATGAAAGATGCGTTTCGGATGCGAAACATGGCAGCGTTTTGTTTGGATACAACAAACTAACCTGGAGCGGCTGCGGGCTTCGCTGATGTCTCGACTCTTCTCCCTCTCACGCTCTCTCGTCCTCTCACGCTCCCGTTCGCGTTCCCGCTCGCGTTCCCGCTCCCTATCCCGGTCCCTCTCACGTTCCCGATCCCGCTCGCGCTCCTTGTCACGCTCGCGCTCCTTCTCTTTCTCCCTGTCGCGGCGCTCCCTTTCGCGCTCACGCTCCTTGTCTTTCTCTCGCCGCTCTTTCTCCAGCTCCTGTCGCTCCTTCTCCTTCTTGCCTTTCTCCTCTTCCAATTTCTTAGGAAGAGCACAAAACACAATGGTATTAGATACATTGACGTTCATATAATCAAGGCTGATGTGGTAAATTTATGTTGACCACCTATTTAAAAAAATTCTCAATTTTCAATTATTTAAATTTAACACATTTCACACTTATTAAAGACATTTTACATAGAATATGCCAGTATTTACATTTTATGGAGACACTTTTTAGAGGAATTTTATGTAGGATACCTTTTTTTCTTTTTTCTTTTTAAATCAAGGAATTCTATGTTGAATGTCCATAATTAGATGTTCAAAAATCACTCCTTTCATTTATTCTTACAACGGCACCAATAATTGTTAATTTAAATTTACTTTTTAAGATTAATGCAATATTAAATAAAGGCTGCATATTTTGTGTTAATTATATTCAATGTATGAAAATATTTCATAACTACTTCAATGATATCATGAAAAACAATTAATTGAGCTTTAATTTCATTTGTAGATAAATACTGTAACTGTATAATAAACGCAGCTATGAAAGGTCACCTTGTGTGTGTCACGGAATTTGCTGATCTCTCTGGAAATCAAATCCCTCTTGTCGTCCTCAATCTCCATGGCGTTGATGTCATCCTGACAATTCACAAAAAATTAAAAGCATGACCAGCAAATGGCCTATGAAATGTTGCCCACTTGTAGCCAATACCTCATTTAACTTGTCTTTTCTCTTCTTGCGAAGTTGCCCGTTGCCGTCCGCAGAGGTGGCGTTGAGTTCGCTGGAATACTCCCGGATGAGAACTTCGATGGCGCCCTTTGCCGCCTGGTCGCGACGCAGTGTTTCTTCGTCCAGCACCTCGTCCTCATCCTCGTTCTTACTATCGCCGCTTGCCCCCTGGGGAAAAAAACGAGTCGTTTTTAACCGAATAGCGTTGAACTATCCTTGATGTGGTAGGTTGCTGCGCGTACACCATTAGCGCTCTTCTTTTTGGCCTTCCACTCGTCCAGCTGCGCCTTGGTCTTAGCGTCCACTTTGACCAGCAGCTTCTTGTCACCCAGCATCAGCTCGTGTAGCAGTCGCAGGGATCGCAGCGTCGATTCGGGCTCCTTGTACTCGCAGAAGCCAAATGCTTGTGGAAAGAGGGAGAAAAAAAACAAGTTCAACACCCGGAATGTATCCCCGTGTGTGAGGACAGTCATTTTGTACACACTAAATGAGCTCACTGAGTTTTTTCTTTTTTTTTACCTTGTAGTTTCCCAGAGGCGCCTTGGACTCGCTTCCAGCTTAGAACAATACCACATTTCTGCAAAAACAGACAACACAATGACAATTAATAGTAGTATGACTGAATCTTCACAGTTATTGGGCCTGTGTAGAAAACAATATTTAAATTTTTTTAAATTTAAATAAATTAAAAAATATATATATTTGAATCTTTTTTTTTTAACGAGTTTAGATTTTAAACATTTTCTTAAATACTGTGAATAGACACCACACTTGAGTTCCACTGACAGATCATTTATGTGCAGTTGTGTTGGTGAGGAATGTAGATGAAATGATCGAAAGTCCACGTGAGGAAAAAAATGGTGAGGCGTCGAATTGAGGAAGTTGATTACCGTTAGCTTGTATTAATTGAGGGCATGGCATCCAAGTGAGCAATGGCCACTATTTGGGGAAATACTGCACTCGTGTTCGGCATAAAATATTGTGGAGCAACCACACATCTACTGGAACACTAGTCGTTACTAAAGACGCGACAAGCAGGTTCTGTAATAATGTGATTAACCGCCACACAAATTATTTTAAGAAAGTTTAGTTGCTACTGTTTTGGTTAGCAACAAAGTTCAAATGGGAGGGATGGGGAGTTGAGGCACTCATTTGTCTTAAGGGGCATGGCACCTATTAGAGGAACAACCATGATTTGGTCAAATACTACGATAAATTGGAATGCTAATAATCAGGGGTCTTCATATGATCATCAATCATACTGCATTTAGCCTGAGTGATTGTTGCTTTCGTTAGCCATGGCTTTTAAACAGGCTAACGTCCATGTGAGAACAACAGTGTCATAGGAAAAGAGGAATCTAGTGTTTAAGATGTCTTTAAGATGTCGCACACAGACACTAATTTAGGTCATAACCTATTGAAAGCAGTGAATCTCTAAGTGTAGTAAGGGAACCAATAATGATATGGGGGCTCCCTCTAATGGTATGTGAAACAAAATGTTAATGTTAAAACTGCATAATGGCCACATTGTACAGTCTTTTTTTCAATCCAGTACAATAAATTTGTATTTAAAAACACAGCAAGGCAGCCGTTCCCAATCACAATCAATGCAAACGTCCTGAATTTGCAGATCAGAAGTGCAAAACGATCAAGATAAACTTTGGACCATTCCTCTTTACAAAATGGCTGCAGTTCAGCAGAAATCCTGAGATGTCTGGTGTGAATAGTTTCTTGAGGTCATGCCACAGCATTTCAATTAGGTTGAGGTCAGGTCAGAACTTTATATATAATTAGGAATAAAGCTGGAAAAGGTTATAAAAGTGTCTATAAAAGTATTGGATGTTATATTATTTGTTAGACAAATTGTCTGTAAATGCAGAAAGTTCCACACTGTTCTATCCTAGGAAAATGACTGTAAGCGTAGAGTATAATGCTCAATGAGGTAAAAAAAGAACCCTAGAGTACCAGCTGAAAATTTACAGTTCGCAAATGCCAACACCTGTTGACAAATTTACCACATGTAAGGCATTAAACTAGAATGAAGTACATGGGAGAACACTGAGGAAGAAGCAGCTGCTGTCCAAAACCAACATTGCTGCACGTTTGCTGTCCAAAACCAACATTGCTGTACGTTTGACGTTTGCTAAAGAGCACTTGGATGTTCCACATGACTACTGCCAAAATATGTTATGACAGAAGAAACAACGTGTGGAGTAAAAATGTCACAGCATGCCAACATCAGAACCTTATCCCAACTGAAGCATGGTGGAGGGAGCATAATGGAATGGGTGTGCTTTGCTACCTCGGGCCCTGGACAGCTTTGCTATCATCAATGGAAAAATTAATTCATAAGTTTATCAAGATATTTTGCAGAAGAACTTTGTGCCATCTGTCTGGCAGTTGAAAAAAGGATGGGTGTTGCAACTGGACACTGATCCAAAACACAGAAGCAAATCAACAACAGAAAGGCTTCAGAAGAAGATGATGCAGACACTGACTAAACATTTCTTTTGTGAGTATCTTTTTTTCAAGTCAAATGTTGCTTCATATAGCTTTAGTAAGGTTTGCATGTTTCTGTTCCAAACTCACAGCCAGCAGCTGCCTGACCAACATGTCGGACGCCTTCTCTGAAATGTTGCCCACAAACACGATGGTGGTGGGGCCGTCCTCGGGTTCCTTGGCTCGGAAGGAGATCTTGTTTGGAAGCATCGGCTTCTGCGCAACAGAAACTGTGGTTGGGACAAGAACCTGCCCGGAACAAACAAAATGTAAATAGCAAGCCAAACAACAACTGAAGGTCATCTCATTGATAATAGCGGGTAATATGTATAATAGGTCTGCTATGACTCACTGAGGGAGAGGGGGTCACGACACCCATGTGAACTGGTATCATGGGAGTACCTGAAATTGGAGAGAGAAAAAAAAGTATATATTACATTTAGAATCAGAAAGTGGTGTTTTTATATTAAAAATAGGTGGGGCACTGACTATTTCATTTGGATACACAGCGGCCAGAGTCTATGTCAGTAGTTTTTTTTTTTTTTATTAACACAAGTACCACCTCAAAAACTACTCAACTCTCCAAGTACCACCAAAATGATCACACCAATCCTAAAATACAGTATCTTAGTAGCAACGATGTGCGGTCAGGATAGGCAAGGTAGGCACTGCCTACCCCAGGCAGAAATGAAAGTTGAAACCGTTTGGCCTTTTCTATTTAATTGAATAATTTCTTTCCTTTCAGAAAGCCTACACCACCTATAAGGTTTAAAAGTGACAACATTTGGTGATTTTCATACCTCAATTAAAAATGACTCATTACTTCGTCTGGCTTGCAGGTAAAAATGTTGCAAAAATTATCCTTCTAAAGGCACACCGTTTTTCCTAGCTCTGTCTGCGTAGCGATGTGTGTTCGCGCATGCGTAGTCAGTTTCCCATTAGAAAAGTCCTTTACGCAAAGAGGCAGCCTTTTTACAGCGCTGGATTATTCCCATGCGAAGGTACGTTCGCACAGTGCATTTGTGAATTCAAAACACACAGTGCACAGCAAAGCAGTGAGATGACGCAACTCTGGAGAATATTTTCACGCCTTTCTTTTGAGGGAAAACGCCATCTTTGAATGATGGGAGACTAACGCCTTAGCTACCGGATCTTCAACAACGTAAGGGACAAAGATTTATTCATACTTTTCACAAGGAAGGGTGCAAAAGGAAAGATTGGCTTTGTGGATGTGCTTCGATTAACTGGCTGTTTCACTTTACATTGTGTTTGGCATTGTTATTGCTAGCTTGATTTTGTGAGGAATTAGTCTGTTTTCAATCACTCTTGTTAGTTTTTAATCATACTTGGTCAAACTCATTCCGTGTTTATTTAGTCCATTTATAGTCGACTAGAAATCTGGCATTTTAGTCAAACAAACAAAACATAATTTTATTTGTCTAACTTAAGTCAACAAAAACTGTCAATGTTTTAGTCTAGTTTTAGTCGGGACAATCATTTAACCCGTTTTTATTTTTTTGGGATTATGTTTAAACTAAAACCATCCATCGATTTGATGAAAAACAACTTCACACCCAATTACAGTATATCAACAAGTGGTTACTATGGCTCCATGCTATAAGATTAGCATTAGCATTAGTTAGCGGTAAGATTAACATTATTGTTGGAACGTTATAGGGCGTTGGATTAATGTTACGTTATAACTATAATTTACTTCTTTTTTTTTTTAACCTTCCACCATGAATCCACCTCCTGTCTGTCCTATGTGTTGGTGCATGTTGCACTAGCTAGCTGCTGATTTGAAAGGGGGTGTGTCAGTGTCAGTGTGTCACATGACAGTGTCACAGTGACAGATTAGCAGAGACAAGATTTTACAAAACCATAAATTTTTTTGTCATTTTTGTTCATGAACTAAAATGTCCACAGATTTGAGTTCAGTTTTTTATTAAGTTAAGTACATTTTCGTCTCGTCTTCATTAGTCGACGAAAATGCATACTGACTTAGTCCCAGTTACTGTTTATGAGGGTTTTTGTCTGGTCTAAGTCCGGTGAAAAATGTGTGTTGACGAAATTATTTTTGTTTAGTTTTCGTTGACGAAATTAACACTTAATAGAAGGTACAATAAAGCCGGTGCCATCCAAGCAACAGAATACTTCGTCAATTCCTGCAAGAACATTAGCTCTGTTCAATTAAATAGGCCCAGATTTTACACTCAGTAGGTCAATTTGTAAGTAATTTGCAACAAGACCATTATTATTTTAATATTCATACTTTTTGTGACATTTTTGATTGATGATTGGGTTTTCTTGAAAGTTTCCTCATCTAAAATGGGTGCCTCAAGTCAGTAAAGGTTGGGAAACACCAACATAAGGCACTGACAGTTTCAAAGGTGTCTGTAGGTCTAAAGTAGGTTTCTCGCGAAGTTCCTAATTGGATACCTGGTGGGACGGGCGGGCCGAAGGTACCAAACTGGGGCGGGGGGATGCCGGGGGGCAGCTGGGGGATGCTCAACGGCTGGCGGTTAAGCGGAGGAGGGAACGACATCGTGAGGGGGAACAGGAACCTGTGACGAAAAGACGACATTCCAGCTCAACATCAACTCGTTCACAAATACACCTCAATTACTTGTTTTAGGGTCAATACAGTATGGGATAAAGTAATTTTTTGGCACAAGGCAGCTCCTTTGTCAAAAAAAGAAGAAGAAAAAACCCGCGGCCTTCCATGTTACAAGTGTGCTAGTTAGCTTTAGCAAAGATAGCTCGTGTTAGCTCCGTGGCCTTGCTAGCTAGCTTATGTTAGCGAGAGGGAAGCTAATGTTCCGAGTTACTCACCTAAAAAAGGAGATTTAAAAGGAACGAACCGACAACGGTGCGCGTTCACCCGAACCCAAGCCCATTAAACGTACACCACGAATAAAGTATATAGCGAGTGAGGCTTCGGCGTTTGTAATGACACCGGTACTCTTCGGAACACAAGAAAATAGAGGGACCCTTTTTCTTCTCGAAAAGGATCATGGGAAAACGGTGACGACGAGGGAGCAGTGATGCCCTCACCGTCGTCTCGCAGGCGGGAGTTCGAAACTCTTGACTGAAAGCATATCGCACGTGGCTGCGATGCAAAAAAAAAAATATATATATATATTTTTTAGATATCTATGTATAATTATTCATTTTTACATACATTTACAAATAGTCTAGACTATGCCCCCCCACCCCCACTGAAAGCACAAAAAAAGTTTTTTTTTAACTATGAAAAATAGTACTGTATAATATTGCACTTTATCAAACATGCAGTAATGGCAGAATGTAAATAAAAGGTTTCTTCCACATTTTTTGCTTCAATTTGCAGACATTGAGCTGCTCCTTCTGTTCTCTGCACATCCTGGCCACCTGGGGACAGTATCATACAGACATTCACTCAGTAAACAGCACTAAATATATATATATTTTTATATATTATCTGTTTACATGTGTTTGTTGTGAAGTGAGTTCAGTTGAGTTCACTGCTACCAACTTGCATAATTTTATCTAGCTTTAGAGTCAGAGTCAGTGCCATCCCCTCTAAAGGAGCCTCATGTTCTGGCATGTGTTTGTATAATAAAATGGCGTGTATGTTTGGTATGTGAATACAAATATAATATAATATAATTAAAAAAAAGACCGGTCTTCAAAGTGTATATTCATTCATCGTTGTTGTCTGTATGCTTATTAATAAAGTAAACTAATTCAACAATGCTGTGATTGCTAAAATAGTTGTAAACAACTAGTAGTACAATAGAACACACCTTTCACTGCTGAGCTGGAAATCCAGTTTGTATGCATATAAATCCACAGGCTCGGGCAGGTGGGAAGGACCAATATGAGTATTTATATATAGTATAGTCGCTATTTCTCTTGCCTCCTAAAATGTTAACTTTAACATAAATTCAAATCTAAATTAGTGCGCAATAATATGAATGCAAATAGTAGACCTAGTAATGATGCTTTTTTTTTTTTATATCAGGGAGCGCGGGGGGATTTCGAGGGACTAATATTAGAAATTTAACATGGAGTACATGTATATGTTTTTACTTTTTCCTACTCCTTTTTGAATACTTTTATTAAGAAATACCACTCTATAATATTATGATTTATAAAAACATACAGCAATCACATAATTAAATAGAATGTTTTGAATGTCATTAATTCATTATTGCTGTAATCCAATTTAATGTTCAGCTCCTCCTCGTATGCCCACCTTGGCCACTAGAAGGCAGTATAACACAGTCATGCAGACACAAATTATGCCAAATCTTCTTGCGCTACAACTAAGTGACAGTAAAATGCTGTAATTGTCATTGTACGTAGAAGATAAAGAATATATACCTGTGAGTATTGTTACAATATCTGTGTATGTGTTGCTCCACTATTTATGTTCAAATGATCTGTTTCTAAAACCATGACTGTCTATGCTAAATGTTAGCTTTTACGTAGCGGATACAAAATAGATACGCATGTGACTATTGCTACATTATTTGTGAACGTTGATCCAAAATTTGTGTTCAAATGTCTGTTGCTTCTAAAATCATGACTATTGATGCTAACCGTTAGTATGTAAACGGCGTTTCCCGTTATATGTTAGCATCAAACTAAATAGACTCTTGTAAGGCAAATCGATTGGGAGAATTGTTCACAATTTGCCAAATTGCTGCTTATTGTTAAGTGAGTTGATTTGAATTCACTGCCACCATACAGCGCTTGTGTCTTGAATTTATGCAAAGCGGGGGGGGGGGGGGGGGGTCAGCCAGATGACAGCAATCACTTTTTGTGGCATTTTGTTTGGTGGTGTACCGTCGAGATTTTTCTATAGTCAAATATTTGCCTTGGCTAAATAAAGGTTAGGAAACAGTGGGAAATATGGATAACACCCATGTTATAAATAATGAATCATTTAAGGGATAATAATAATTAGGGGGAAAAACATTTCCTGTGGAACTCGACATAATATAATATTAATCGTAAACATTTTGCTGCTGTGTGTGTGTGTGTGTGAGCGAGAGCAATAGCGAATCAACAGGTGTTTGCGTGTTTTGTGTAATGGGATCCTATGTTTTCGACCAGCACGTGGTTAAAAGCTGAGTTAGGAACAGATGTCACGATGTAAATAATCTAATCATCCCTTGCTCGGCTGCGTCCATCCGTGGAAATTTCCACCCTAAACTCCACTCTATCACGCAGTTTCTTCCTCCCCTGTTTCCAAACAGACCACGCCCACAACCCCCCCCCCCCCGAACTCTCTTATTTCGCCGCGTCTCATTGGCTGACGTGAAGGCGTGTCACGGGCTGACGTCACCGGCTGTGGAATTAAGAAGGACGCGCACAGCATATGGATGCACATAAGTAAAGGCGCCTTTACGACGCACGACCGGGAAGCATCCAGCAAACGCGATTGAAAAAAACCAAATAATCCAGAAAGGTCCTGAATTTCTTCCGCCTGTTCATCTCATGAATATTAAGTAGCTGGTGTAAGCTTCCTTCAAACCGGAACTTGTAACGGGACGGGACACGTTTGGCGTCCGAACAACAGGCAACATCCCGCTGCTCTTTCGTCAGACAGACGGCGGTGACTCAAGAGGAGAGGAGAGGAGAACGATGGCTCTCAGAGGACATCTGCTAAGACTTGCCTGCACTCGGACGCTCGCAGGCGGCCAACCTAGCCGAGCCCAGTCGGTGGCCGTGTTGGGGGCGCCCTTCTCAAGAGGGCAGGTAAAAAAAAAAAAAACAATAACATTGTATCAATTTAATATTTAGCAGACATGAAAGCAAAATGTTAAATTTATTAATAATATTTGATTATATGCTTTATTTTGTCCAGAAAAGGAGAGGTGTGGAACACGGGCCTAAAGTCATCAGGGATGCGGGGCTCATCGAGCGGCTCTCGGGTTTAGGTGAGAACCGGCGTTACGTAACCAGATTTGAAATGTTACCTCACCGCGGTATTTATACACACGCGTATATATTTTCCGCGTACAAGGATTGTCGCTCTCTTTACAATATATTTCGAGGGTGTTTAATACACGCAATCTACTGTAAATCGCTTTAATTTTAAATAAACTGCAATGGCGTCTCATCCGCACGTGTTTCCTCTGCGCATGCTCAGAAACCGCAGACAATGAAAGTGCCCCATTCTTCCTACTCCGCAGTCTGCAAGAGACACAGTGTGCATTTTTGTTTTTCGGTGAAACTTCCGCTGATATGGTGCCGCGGTACATCCTACTCCCAAAGGGAATTTATGGCAAAAAAAATCAAGCATTTAATAACTATATAGATAATTAATCACATGACTTCAGTAATTAACTCACGATTAATCAAAATTTTTATGTCTGTTCTAAATGTACAATAAAAAAATTTTTTTTTGGGGGGGGGGTCATAGTCTTATTAACAAAAGTATAATACTAATATAAATATAAATAGTTTTTGACGTCTATAGTCTAAAAATGTCAAATTTTGCAAATGACCAGGCATCTACATGTTTTTTTTCCCTTCTAGTGGTCCATTAGTGATTGTAAAAGAATAGATATATTACGTTAAATACTTCAGTCAACTCTTCTTTTCAAGGCAATGCTTGAAATGTTTATCATTTGTTTGCGTGCAACACTTTCTCATCAAACTCCAGCTGTAAACACCCCCTACAGACATTTTTTTTCATGTTCATTGATCGTGATCAATCAACGTCGATTCATCCAGATGGAAGACACCGTTTATCGAGGCGCCGTGTCCATTAAATGCCGAGGGCCACCGCGTCAGCACTATTTACAGCGGCAACCTTGCGTATTAAAAGGGAACACTTGAGAATTGTCCTTCGCCGTCTATTCCTGTCGTGCCTGCGAAATGTAATGGGCCACGCGGTTGCCCTCAGAGCACCACGGTAAGACTACACTGTCATCTGGGCTCGTGTTGCCCATATGAACACCCGGCATTGCCTCGACATTCGCCGGGTCGCAGAATGCGCTGCTTTGACATTCACCGCAAGCTGCCGAGACTGAAATCCAAGATGGGAGAGTTGAAGGGGTGGGTCAGCGGTGCTGGTGTATAAGGAATGCACGCTGTTTCTTTGTACTATGGGCTGGCAACAGAATGACTCATCAGATTGGAAGCCACGCATGCAGATGTTGCGTCAGTGGGTTCGGGACGGGTGCACTAAAAAAGGGCTAGATTAAATGTCACCTTTCTGTCTAGTATATATGGTTCATATTTGGTAGCAATCGTGCAAAATCTGTAGTTGCTGGCTACTTCTAAACAAAATGGCAGACATGTATGGCATTTTGAGACTTTTTTTTTTTTGTGGGTCTGCGTGTGGTAAATGGCGCTTTTCAATCCACAAGGCACTCAAAATGCTTACACGCGGACTCCTTATTCACTTACTGATGACGCAGCATGAGGAAAAATTGGGGGCTAAGTGGCTTGCTCAAGGACACTTCGGCATGGCCACAAGGGCCGGGGGATTGAGCCCTCAACCTCTGGGTTGAGAGATGACCACTCTACCACCTGAGCCATGCCGCACCATATGATATACATGGCGACCAATTTCATGTTGCTAAGGATTTGGGAGTTGGGTTAAATTTTAGAGGGTGCAATCAAACAAAATGACTCGCAAGAAGAAGAAATAAGAAAAAGTGTTGTGTTTTTGTTAGGCATGACTTCGAGATTTTATTTTATTTTTTGTGTATATTGGATGGATATGGATGAAGACACGCCAACCAAACAGTAATACCGAAACCAAATGAAAAAAAAAATCCCAGGATGAACGCCTGAAAAAAATGGTGGGTACGTTAAATACCTCAAAATAAAATGGAGCATATTTGACATAATGTCTTAAAAGCTAGATGGAAGTGAAAGGGGAAGCATTATTTAGTTAAGCTATAGCCTAGCTAATAGAAAAAGAGCTTAGGTTTCATTTAGAAACCTTTTTAGGTGAGCGGCAATTACTCAATTATTCACTTTATATTCGGCTGTCTCAGAAGCACTTTTAAAGTGGAAGTCAACCTTAAACATTTCTGGACAATAATATGCTATATGTGACCTAACTAGTCTAAACATGACATCCTGATTTAATATTACATTTGTGGAATATGAGTTATGAAGCAAAATCCAGCCATTTTTCTCCATCTCAGGGGGCGGCCATTTTGACACTTACTGTCGATTTGAAGAAGACATCAATGTTGCTCAGGCAACAACCAATCACAGCTCATCTGTTTGCTGTAGTTGCACCGTGATTGGTTGTTACCCGAGCAACATTGATGTCATCTTCAGTCGACGGCATGTGGCAAAATGGCCGCCTCCTGAGATGGATAAAAATGGCTTGATTTTGCTGCTTATATTCTACTAACACAATATTAACCAGAATACCATATTTAGACTCGTGGGGCTGTATAGAACATATTGCTCTAATTTTTTTTGGGAGAGTTGACTTCTCCTTAAAGTGGAACTGATTAATCCGCGTGGAATGTTTGTTCTTCCATGTAACTTGCACCAGAAACATGGTGGAAGGTTACCTAATTCACATCCATTTTTTCCCGTGGTTTCAGATTACGCCGTGCACGACTTTGGCGACCTCAATTTCCACTACCCGGAGATTGACGAGCCCTACATGAACGTGAAAAACCCCCGCACGGTGGGCGCCGCGACAAAGAAGCTTTCGGGCGCTGTGAGTAGAGCGGTGGGCGCCGGCCACACCCTGGTCATGCTCGGAGGGGACCACAGGTAACCGCGGGACCCACCGAAAACCATTTAGGTGTCCTCCCGCTACCCTGTTTCTAAGTCACTTTGCTTTTCATACAAAGCCTTGGAATCGGATCAGTGGCGGGCCACGCCCAACAGTGTCCTGACCTGTGCGTCATCTGGGTTGACGCTCACGCCGACGTGAACACACCCATGACGTCGCCGTCGGGGAACCTCCACGGACAGCCGGTGGCGTTCATGCTCAAAGAGCTGCAAGACAAGGTACGACGTCGTCGAGTTAAGAATCGAGAAGATGACTCGTCTACGACCATTCCAAGTCGGCTTCACCTGTTTCGACATGTCCGCAGGTGCCGGATCTCCCGGGGTTCTCTTGGGTGAAGCCGTTTCTCTCCTGCAGGGATTTGGTGTATATCGGACTTCGGGACGTGGACCCCGGCGAGTAGTAAGTATTGCTCGATAACGTCTTTCCACTTTTGTCACCTCCGTTTGTGACATTTTGTGTGCTACACAGCCACATCCTCAAGAACTTGGGGATCCAGTACTTCACAATGAGAGATATCGACAGACTCGGTATCCAGAGGGTGACGGAAGTCGCTCTCGATCACGTGCTGGCAAGGTAACGCTCGCACTTAAATAATCCATCCAAGTCGGCTCTTTAAAAGTTGAAGACACCTTTTGACTTTCCCCGGCAGAAAACAAAGACCCATCCACTTGAGCTTTGACATTGACGCATTCGACCCGTCTCTGGCACCGGCGACGGGAACGGCGGTGAACGGAGGGTTAACCTACAGGGAGGGCATCTACATCACAGAGGAAGTTCACAACACAGGTGCACTTATCAATACGGCTCATATATGATCAGTAACTCTGGAAATGTACGTTTTCACTCTCTAAACAAAGCTCGAACGGGCATTCTAGAAGTCTGGGCACTTTCCTAGTGATGGACATTTTATTGCTACTTTTTTTGCTATCAATTTTCAAACTTTTTTTTTAAAGCAATTTTGTGGACATTAAATTGTAATTTTCAGGATTTCCTTGATTTTTTTGTGACATTTTTAGATAAGTATTAAAGCTTTTTAATCTGATCAATCTAGTTTTATTTCTTGCCTTTTATTGAATCAATATTATTTTTCTGGTGGCATTTTTGTGTACATTCTGTGGTCATTTTCGGGATTTCTTTTGATTTGGGACATTTTCTTTTCTGCCTTAAAAACAACAACAACAATTTTCGTTGTTTTTTTTGGGGGGGGAGGCAAATCCAAAGACATTTTACAGTAATATTCTCCCTTATGGTTACTTTTTTAACATTTTCTTTCTTTTTGTTTAAATTATTCAATTCTCTAACATTTAATAATTTTTTTTAACCAATTCAAATGGACATTTAATGGCAATTTTTTGCTTTTCATTTTGGGGACATTTTAAGGTCACTTTTTATTTGAAAAAACAAACAAACATTTTTAGGTAAGTTTTACAACTTTTTCATCTGTCTTTTGTCTCTTCTTTCAGAAAACTAAAAATTTTGGACTGACAAAAAAAACCATTCATTTATCTAAATCATTAATTCATTTGAAGACTATTGATCTAATTTTTTTTTTATGTGTATGTAAAAAAAAACCCCCATCTTTTTAGAGGGCAGCCAGGACCAGCTGGGGGGGGGGGGGGGGGTCAATTCAAAGGGGTCTAAGGACATTGTAAGGATAATGAAACTTTTAAGCATAAAAGTCAGGGCATATCAGACCAGATGCTTTTGTAACACTTTGCAGTTGAGGGACAGAGCTGACATTCGAGCATCCAAATTTCCTAACTTGTTGTCAATATGCAGGTCTGCTGTCAGTCATGGACTTGGTGGAAGTGAATCCGGTGGTGGGGGCGACCCGGGCAGCGGTGGAGGCCACCGCCTCCCTGGCCGTCGACGTCATTGCGTCATCCCTGGGGCAGACGAGGGAGGGCGCCCACGGCGTCATTGACGAGATCCCCTCAACGAAGGACGGCGACACGGAGCAGCTTTGCCTTTGAAAGGTCAAAGCAAACCGCCGCAGACTTTTTTCCACCACCGCCCCCAAGCATTCCGGTGTTGCGTCCATGACTACAAAAAAAAAAAAAAAAAGACTCCAATAGCTAGTTTTTTTTTTTTTGGGGTTCACTTTGTTCATTTTACTGTATTTCGGCGTGGAAAGTATTTGTCTTGAAAGGTTTGCCATGTAAAGCTTAGACAATTTAGACAGCAAAGCCGAATAATTTATTTTGCTATTTTATGTAAGAAGGTATGGATGCCTGCTATTTATTTTTTTGTTTGGTTTACAAGCAAAGGGGACTGCCTCAAAGGGCTGATTGAAAACATGTTTTTGTAGCTGTAGTTACAAATAGAAATTAAATTAAGTTTGCACTTTTGGACCAGCTGTGGTTATTGCATTTTCCCGATGGTTTATTATTTGTTTTAAATCATTTACAATGAAACAATTAATGCATGTGTGAGTATAACAAATTTGAATTCTAAGGCTTTAAGCTACAATTTCATATTTCACTGTAGACACTAAACTGACAGGCATTTGCGTTGTTGTATTAAAGAGTTTATTTTCTGGTCTTGCATCGAAGTGATTTGTGTCTGGGTCTGCCATGTTTTGGGCGCGTCAAGGCCAAAAGAGAGAACAGTATTTAATTATTTTTTTCTTAAAGGTTGAATATTAGAACCATCACTTTTTAAAAATAGTTTGAGAACATAATAAGAGAGTTGTTTATTTTTAAGAGGCTGTCTTGGAAACAACTTTCATAAAATTCATCCTCAAAAAGGTTTTAAAAACATTAATCAACAAACGAAGGAGATATTCTAACAATTATCTGCGATGTTCAACTTTAGAACCGCCACTTCACAAAAATGTTAAATATTCAACAAAAGAAAAAACAGGTACTTGGTTGGAAGAATAGTTATTTGGGGAAACCGTAACATTCACAGTCATCTTATTTATAGATTGAATCATTTCAAAGAAGAAAAAAACCCCCGACAACCATTACTGGTTGGGTACTGCCGTTGGCTTGAAATACCAGTTTGGCTTCATACTAGATGATAGCCAAACCCATTCATTATCGTACTTGCCGGCTTCTTGCCATAAAAGTGAGTCTGGTGCCAGGGTCATGTGAGCTTCAAGTCACAACGGCTCTAGCTCAGAACTGGAAACAGCGCAGTGCGAAAGGGGTAACTAGAGAGATCAGTGCAGTGAAAATAAAAGGCCAAACATTTTCCTTAAATAAAAAACAAAACATTAGCCAATGCTAACTGTGATCAAAGATGTTTGGCCTTCAGAAATTGTTAGCATGGACATGTAAAAAAATAAAAGAAAAATACATTGATCATAGTTAAAAACAATGAAGACCGAAATTGTGCTATGTTTTTATAGTGACTATTGCTAAATAAAGTACCTCATTTTAACACACTGTCGGCCATAGAGCATGTTCTCAGTCCAGCACTGCCTTCACAGAACATCCTCTCTGGTCCACAGATGTCCAAAACTTCCTTTCAGAGGGATTTCTCTGTATGAACAGTCTGATCAAATAGTGCACATAATGATTCTGTGGTTCATTTGGTGAGCAATCCTCATCTAAAGCCGAACCTCCGGTAACACGTTGGGACCTCTCGGGTCCGAAGTTTCACCACCCTCATCGCCGAAAGAACTTGATGTAAACGACAGCGCCCAGAATGGCCAGTTCCATGAGAATGATGACGGCGAGCAGCAGCTTGTTTGTCATGAGCCTGACGGGAAAGTCAGCAAAATGTCAGCCAATTATTTGCGTCACTGCACGCAACAATGGAACGTCAGAAAGCGAGTGCTCGAGCCAAAACGGGTCTATTTTGGTTTTACCATACAGTGCTTAACTTTTCTTTATGTTTATAGTTGTGCTCATAAGTTTGCACACATTAGCAGAATTTGTTAACTTTGTCACCTTTTTTTTTCTCTTTTGTTTAATGATTGCGCTACTCTAATATGCCTTATAGTGCAATTTCCCATTAAAATGAAATGTGCTTTCTGTGACCACCACACAAAATTTCACAAATGTTGTCAGATTATTCAATTAGTGGTGTCCAAACGTTGGCCCGGGGGCCATTTTGGTGCCCACCACCCATTTTTAAGTGGCCCACGGCATACACTAAACACTAAAGACATTTGCTACTAATACTGGACAGATGCCAGGTGTCGGTGCCAATACCAGCCTTATTTTAAGGTATCGGTACTCATGAGGGTGGCCGATACCAGAATCAGCTGCCTTCTCGTGGCTGTTTTACAACCAGGCACTAGAAATGACAAATTAGAGGTTTAATAATGGTCATCTCAGTACAGATTGTTCCTTCTACAAATAAAGAGATGGGATTCGGCGGCCATTCACTACACGGGCCTGATATTTTCTGGCGGGTTACGCGGTCTGGACCACCCAAAAATATTGCAAAATCTTAAATTACTTGGATTATAGAAAGCTGTTCAGGTAGCATTTTTTTCAAAAAATATTGTAATATATAAACAACATGCAATTCTTCTTATTATTATTTTTTTCTGTATGGTCATCAGAAGAAAAAGTTTGGACACTGCTGATGTAGATCTATGAGAACTGTACATGACAATTAAACCATCACTGGTTGGAGTTATCTGCAGGTTTAAGGAAGTCAAATCTAAGACAATTTAGAGACTCTTATGACGCTTCCATCCTATTTCCCTTACTGCCAATATGGAAAATGTGACCACTTCTAAATGAATTCAAGTCATCTGTTCTGAAGGCGATTGCGCTCAACTTGCGAGGTTCCACTGTCGCCACATCAACTCTGAGCTCGCACTTACCGTCGAGACATCGAACGAAGGATTTTCCGCGAGCGACTGAGGTTCTCTCCCGTATTGACCAACTGCCAGGGGAAAAAAACAAACATACTGGGTTAAGTGTCTCGTGCTGCCTTGACACATCTCGTCTGTAAGCAAACACAGAGCAACAGTGGCTTGCGGCATGCTTTTGGCAGTATTTGCTAAAAGAAGAAGTCAACACTAAACATTTGCCAGCAAGTGGCAAAATGGCCACCTTCTGCTTTATAGAACATATTATAGTCAAGAAAAATGTCTTCCTCTTTAATTCTATTTATCAGTTCAGCATGACAAAAAAATAAAAAAATAAAGTAGCTGGGTGCAAACAATCTGCAGCAGCATTAAAGGCGCAATTACAAATGACTTTTTTGGGGGGATTTTTTCTCAGATGTTGAACTGGTGCACATTCCTTAAAACAATACTTGGTGTTGTACTTTCCTAAAAAGAAAAGATCAGTGTTAATTTTGGCAATACATTTTTATTTAGTTTTAGTTGTAGTCTTTTGACTAAAATTAAAGTTGCAGTCAACTGATTGCATTTTAGTTTTAATCCAATTTTAGTCGACTAAATTGACAGTTTAGTCGATATTTTCCTTCAGCATACATTTAAACTTTTATACAGAAAATTATATCACACCTATTTGTAACTGTAGTTTAACACGCAAGACACATTTAATACAACGGCGTCTTTATTAATTGTTTCAATGAAACATGTTGAACTGACAATAATATAACTTAGGTTACACCTAAATAAAAAAAATTTGCATAATTGCTTGAGATTCATTTTACAGCTGCACAATGAATGAGTTTTTCTCCCATCCGCCTTTCATTCCTTCGGATTGGATTTATTTTCGCTTTAGTCATCGACGAAATTGTCAGTCAATTTGAGTTATCGTCTCAATGAATGGCTTCTATTTGAAATTGTTGAATTTTCGTCTGGGGGAAAAAAACTATTGTGACGAACGTCGACAAAATTATCACTGGAAAAGATTTAAGCTGTCATGTATTACAACTACTGTTACTGTGGCAATTGAATGATCATTTTTTTGCACCATTGGCTCCCCCTCCCATGTTCGCCACTCACTCGGTCCCTGGTCTGATCCAGCTGCTCCCGCTGCCCGCCGAGCTCCTCGATGATGTCGGTGCCGATGTGCTCCGTCTCGGCGGCGAGGCGCTGACTCCGCTCGATACTCCGGCTGGCGTTGTTCAGCGACTCGGTGCCCTGCAGGAGCAAGGCCCGCTGCGATTGCACGCGCGTCTGGACAAAAAGGGAGGCGAATAACCAGTCGGAAGCCATTTTGTTGCCGATTGACGGATGTCTCTGAAACGTTATCCTGATTCTGTGGTTGCGGGTGAGTTGAAAGGGATTTTCCTCCCCAATCCATTAGGAAAACGGTCGTGGCCATCAATTGTAAATGTTAAACCAGCCCACTATTATATACACATTTGTTTGCATTTGAGAGGTCATCGAACGCACCTCATCCACAGTCAAAAGTGAAAACATGTTTTTACTTGTCTCCCAATGCAGAGCGCTACGAAAAGCTGGTTTCGTCTACTTTGCCTTAACAAACATATCGCCTGTATTCCCTCAGATCAATTTTTGTATGTTAATTCCAAAAGGTGAGTTTAACAACTTTGAAATGTTTGCGTAAAGTACATGGGCGCAGCCAGATAATTGTTTGCGGGGTGGCAAGGTGACAGAACATCCCATTGTGACGTGGTCAGAAGAGCACGCACGTGCGTGCGCATGTGCTTATTGGCATGCACGTTCACATTGTGTAACAGTCAGGGTTTTTCATCAAATAAAAACGTGCTCATATCCAGAACCTCGCTCAACACGCCCAACGATCGAGTCGAAATAAAAAGCCATGTTATGCTCAGCAGCCAATCGGCGATGACTTGCCAGCGCTGGCCGACACCATTTTGCATACTGCCATCGATGGCCCGTTCGTTCAAATCATATCGAAAAAGCGCAATGACACAAAAATTCCTTAATTCTTCATAATTCTAAATGTTGCTTTCTACTAATGTTTGTTCCTGCTTGTATTACGAATGTGCCGGGCAATGTGCTCGTTATAGTTCATGAAACCATGACTGTACGTACACATAACATACAATAACAATGTGGCCTGCAAAGAAAATGGTTTTGACTAGTTTTGTGACAGTCCATCAAGACAAACGTGCCAATCTAGTGTGTCCGCGTTCTTTCTCTCCACACTCACACTTTGTTGATTTTGCGATGAATAGATGCTGCCGTGACTCCCGTCCGACAGCGGCGCGGCCGAGTTCTTGGCGTCCCGCTGCAGCTTGGCGAGGTCGCGCTGGTAAAGACGTAGCTTGGTTCTCATTGTATTTCGGAAAGATGGCGGAGCATTGCGCAGCTCCTCTTCCATGCCCTGCAGCTGAGGGTGAAACGGGGACAGAGAAGCATCATTATTTTTGCAAGCCAATTGCCGAGGGGAGATAAACGCTCTAAAGGGGAAATAAGTACAGGGTTAGATAGCATTCCTGTGGCGTTCTGACAATACTTTTACAAGCCGTGGCACATCACTTCTTTTGAATTGGGATATGCGAACTTGGTGCCGTTACCCTTCTTTTGGAACTGAAATGTCTATAACTAGACTGAACAGGACACAAACATATTATATAACATTAACCTGTATTACGCATACATGTTTTGGTATTATATAAGCCTAGAGGCTTACGCATATTTATGACATCAGCTGGGATTGGCTCCAGCACACCCGTGACCTTAGTGAAAATAAGCGGTACAGAAAATGGATTTACATGATTTTTTTCTGTCTTACAGTTCGGGCTAAAATAAAAGGCAAACGAACCTTGAATTAATATGAAAGACACTTTATGTCAATTAGAGCCTTGCAGTCTTTCAAGTGTTCACAACAACAACAATATTCTGCCAAACAAGTGTGGCGTAAAAATAACGCAAACAAATCTGTAGTTTTAGAACATCTAGTTATATACATCGTATTACATAATCACATAATAACGCACAAAGAACTTGGTGCCTATGACACATGTCCAGATAATGAACAGAAAGTGGGCCATTGTGGTTAGAAGTAGGCTGTCAGTGACAACCCTAGTTTGAAGTGGACACTTTGGGAGAATTCCATGGCTTGTCAAATTTAAGCCTGCAAGATAGCCAAAAAAAAAAAAAAAAAAAAAAAAAGAGTTATAAAAACAAACTTCTTTGGTGATCTCAATTCAATATTGAATAAAAGGCCAAATGACAAAACAGCAATATTTTTGAAATACAGTACAGCAAAATATATAGTATTACAAATTTTAAAAATCCAAAAACAATACTGATGACGAAACAAAAACAATAAGTTTTTGGTTGTTCTTGAAAAAAACAAAAAACAAACAACCTGTAACATGAATAGTCCATTTATTTATTTATGTTTGTGCCTAAAGAAATATCCTCCAATTCTGGAATGAACTAATTATTTTGCAGTGGTGTTCAGTACACCAATTTCATAATACATTTTCAAACATATTGTTTGCTGTTTTCCTCTTTAAAATTCAATTTCTGCAGCTCGTTTACGGTATCCACTATCCATTTAGATTGTGCAGGTGCTGCAAACGTGATGTTGCTAGCTAACGTTTCCAAAACAATCAAGGTAGCTCACAATTTCCTCCGCTTCCCCTTTCCTCTCCTCGAAGCCCCTCAACAAGCTCTTTTTCTCCTCTGCGAGTGAACAAAAACAAAAAGGTTGTCAATATTTCAAATGTGTTGTTCAGATAGAGAACTCGAGAATTCTGTATGTTTTGTACCTCCATGGCTCCTCAACAGCCTCTCCGGCATTAGCTTTAGCTCCTCGTACAGGGACCTGTAGATTTCGTGCAACTTCTCAAACTCTTCCGATGACATCTTGATTCACTTTCGTCTCAATTTTAACTATTTTTGGGGGGTTTATTAAAGATTCTAAGGAGCCAAATAAAAAAATTGGGTGGCAAGAAAAATTATTTCCGCATGATGGTCCTCGTGATCAAGTGGGGGGAAAAAAATCCTCCAGATTAAAAATCAAACAAATTGCACGAAATGCTTTTTAAACGTGAAAATGTTACGTTACGTTTACATGTAGGGTTTAGTATGTTTAGGAATACTTTAAAAAATATTCTCTATTTTAGTCCAGCGTCAAAATTAGGGAACTAATGACCATTATATGCAGGCGCATTTTGGACACCTATTATTAGTGTCTTCTGGGTGATGTAGTACCGAGTAGTGAATGTCGTGCTAATAAAACGGGCTGCTACATTCATTTGTCCGTGCGTGTAAACACTTGCTTATTGGCTATATTTGTTACCTTGTTACGCCTGTTCATATTATCACCATATTTTGCCAACAGTGACGATGATATATATAAAACGTAATTCAATTCATAGAACGTTTAATTTGGAAGTTTAGTAGAAATTAGAATAAAGTCGGAATTTTTCATTTTAAAAGTAGGGACTTTATTCTCCCAATTTAACGACTTTCTTCGCTTAGTTTTACAATTGTTAAAAGTTTCATACGAATACTTTGTACAATAAATCAGCAATTCATCAATATAAAAAGAATCAAATCCCTTTTACATTTTCAGTGTGCCACTAATATTGTCGTAGAATGAAGTTGTAATTTTACTTTTTTCTTATAAAATTTTCCTTCATAATTATATTATTTCTATATTTTCACAATGGCCCTTATTTGCTTGTAGAATAAACTGATCATTTTATAACCGCCCCCAACCCAGGTAATTTACCGCATCCCTAATATTCATAATCCTGCCCACAATAAAGTCGCAATTGAAAAACAAAACACACACAAAAAAAACACACTTTGTTATTGTAACATCCATCCATGATCCATTCTGGAGAACTTGATACGTGGGGTCCCTCTAGTGGTACGCAAGAGAATCACTGACTTGATTGTTTTAAATGTTCAAATACGCTAAGCAGTGGTGCTCAAGTCCGGTCCTCGAGAGCCCTTATCAAGCCAGTTTCCCATGTTTCCCTCCTGCAGTGCAGCTGAACCGAAATTGGGCACCCCTGCACTAGGGTCTTATTTATTATTATGTTTTTTTTTGCTCTAAAACAGTATAGTTGAGTATAGTTCCGTTGTATTGAACTTTTAGAACTGGTTGTTCAAACATTTATGCACTTGTTTTAATTGTATGTGCAATACTGTACATTTAAATTGAATCCTTATTAACCAGTGTTATGTTCAAACTGTCAATAACAGCGTAGATTTTTTTTTAAATACAAAACGTTTGATATCAAGCTCGAAATAGTTGTGATTCAGTTCGTAGCTGTAAGAACCTCATATCCCATGATGCCATTCGCCCTCCCTCCCTTTAAATACCTCAGCTGTTGTGCTAGCAAGCGCCTACGACAGCATCCCTCCGTGCTACAACGATGTGGCTTTTCCTACTCCTTGCCGGTCTCACCGTGGTGACCTTACTTGTGGTTTTATTCGCTCCTCACATACGGTAAGAAGCCATCTTTTGACTCTTTGACATAGAGTCGCGTGATAGCGTATTCAGTATTCTTTAACATATATAGCATTAGCATGGCGAGGGATATTCATGGCGCAACAAAAATAAATCATAATTTAACGTTACGTTGTTTGTTTTCGCTCGAATTTCTCTCGTTATTAGTCTCCGATTGAAAATCAATGAGAGGGAATATAACGGGGCACTATTTGGGCCAATCGGGAGGCTGCGCGTGGGCGGGAACATCATCTGAATGCTCGTGGCCAGCTGCGCCATTGGCCACGAGCCTTGCGCGCTCCATGGCGTGCTCGTACCTCCTGACGTCGTCCACGCCGTGTGCGTGAATAATTAAACCGATTTATTAAAAAAAAATATATATATTTTTTACGAGGATTAAGTCGAAATATGATAATAATGGCATAATTTTACACAAAAAAAAAAAAAAAAACTCACACCACTCCTAAATTTTACAAATTTCTTAGAGTAGCGTAGTTTTACATTTTACAGTTTTATATTTTCATTGTGGCCTAATATTTGTACAAAAATTGGGAGTTACACTAAAAAAAAAAAAAATATATATATATATATATATTTGACACTTGACAGTAATTAGCGTGACCCTAATGATAAATGTAAATAAAAAATGTTTATCATATTAGTGCTTTTTTGGGGGGGGGGGATATCTAACAAAATATAAATGATAAATGGATTGCTTTTTACAGGAACATTTAACCGCAGCATAGCCTATTGATAATTTGTCACATGGGTTATCAATTCGATACTATGCTGTATTGATGTTTTTCACAGAAGATATGCAGCAGGAGGCGTGTGCATGTCGTCCGCTCGTCTGGACGGGAAGACGGTCCTCATCACTGGGGCAAATACCGGCATCGGAAAGGAGACCGCCATGGACTTGGCCATTCGAGGTTAGTTAATGAATGGGGAAATATGAAGGAAATTCACAATTTAATTGCTTATATACACAAAGGCTCCTTTTTTCTTTTCCAGTAATTAATTCAGGGTCCAACATTAACGGCAGCCCGATGGCGCTGTGTTAGGCGGCCATCATTTATTATGCAGATGCAAATTTCATAAATAAATATAATACAGCCAATAATGGCGACTTGAAGGGATTAAACCCCACAAAACAATCCAGCCATCCATCTATTTACTACACCGTGCTGCAGAGCTGAAAATGTTTTCAATTATTTTGACGTGTCAGGAGCTCGGGTGGTGATGGCGTGCCGCGACGTGGACAAAGGCGAGGGAGCGGCAGCCAGCATCCGGGCTGCGTACCCTGAAGCACAGGTGGAGGTTCGAGAGCTGGACTTGGCCGACACTTGCTCCATACGATCATTCGCGCAACAATTCCTTAGAGGTACAACGTCTGTCAAAGTTGAATTATTGACGCTCGTCTTCCATGACTGACGTTTGCCGTCATTCTTCAGACTTCACCCATCTTCACATCCTCATTAACAATGCGGGGGTGATGATGTGTCCCTACACCAAAACCAACGACGGCTTTGAGATGCACGTTGGCGTCAACCACTTAGGTAAGACCCCGGACTTTGAGCGTCACCAGATACGTCTGGTTGATTATTTCCCACTCTGTCAAGGTCACTTCCTGTTGACGTCACTGCTTATGGGCCTGCTGAAGCGCAGCGCTCCGGCGCGCATCGTGGTCGTCTCGTCACTGGCGCACAACTTTGGTTGGATCCGCTTCCACGATCTGCACAGCCAGGGAAGCTACAACAGCGGCCTGGCGTACTGCCAGAGCAAGCTGGCCAATGTGCTCTTCGCTCGAGAGCTGGCGAGACGTCTTAAAGGTGCAAAATGGGCTTTTTTTGTTTTTATTTTACCTGCCACCCTCAAGCAATCGTCGACTTGGCAAACAAATGCCTCCCTCAAATAATCAACTCGAGACAAATGGAGGCCTCCCTTAAGAAATCATCCATTTAAACACCTCTGCAAACAATCATCTATTCAAGACAAATGTATACAGCCCTCAAACAGCAATAGTTTTGGAAAGGAAGAAACAAACACCTCCCTCAAATAATTAGAAACTTACAATCACCTCCCCTCAAATAATTAGCTATTTCCTAAAAATAATCTTCAGAGTAAAAAAAAAAAAAAGCTTCTTAAGCAACAAGCAGCTTAAATGCCTCTGCACGTAATCACCAACTTAAGACAGGCGCCTCCCTCAAATAATCGGGTACTTAGAAAACAAACATCTCCCTCACATAATCAACTTCAGACAAATAGAGG